>NC_092379.1:101851907-102158975 GCF_030028105.1 Mobula birostris | reverse complement strand
GATGTAACCAAGCGGAGACTCAACTCGTATATATTTTCCAGCAGCTGATTAAAAGACACTTACTCCACTGTTTTTGAGGGGTTCGCTTACAAACTTCTTTTCAAATTCCTTCAGTAGAGATGTGCAGTGTCCATCATGTCACACCTTTCAAAGAAAATACTATTGTAAAACTAAATTCAATAGTGACACACTCCCAAAGGGTAAGGGCAAAAATAAGTGATTGGCTCAAATAGTCATGTGACTGTTAGTAACCAAATGTGTAAACTCCTTAATGTGACAATATGAAAAATTACCGAAGAGGCATGAATTACCAAATAATGAATTCCCTGCTTTTGCACATTTTGACCAGTGAGATTTGTAAATATCAACAACCAATCATCTCTCAGTTTCTTCACACTGTTTGGAGCTATAACTTTTTCTGCCTATTGCTAAGGAAGTTTATTCAAATCCATCACCATTCAGTGTGCTATGTCTTTTCAATGAACTGAACATCATCTAAAGTATTTTTCCATCCTGGAAATGGACTCCTGTTGAAAGGTCAAAGGTTTCAGTGTCAGAAGTCACAATCCCAATAGGTAGAGCTATTTTCAAAGCAAAGCATAAGAAGAAGCTACAGTCTTAGGTGGACAAATTTAGAAGGCGCACAACAAAAACACCCTACTATGCAAAGGTTTAATAATCAGTGAACACAAGATCACAAGTAAATGAAGTCTGCTCTAGCATTGCTTATTATTTTATACTTTGTTATGATAAGTTTGGCAGCTGAGGCTGAAACTGTGTAGGGTAAGGAATAGATTAATAATAGTTGTGATAATCTTTCTACCTTGTGAGACAATATTTGCAAATCATTTTCTCTCCTCCGCTTTGAAAATTTCCTGATGGATGAAACCTGTCGGAAGGCAGATGAGCTGGATCCACATGATCAAGCTGCAAGCCTTCATTCAGCAGAGTAGAGATTACTTTGGTCACCTCCCTGAAATGCCTGTCTATAGAAAACTACAGTTTCTCTGGCAGGGTTGTGTGGGATGACTTCTGCAATGTTGTCAAATAACCCTGATAAAGTAGATTTTGCAAAGTGCACCAGAAAGAGCCCCTATCAAACTGGTTACTTTCTTAGAGTGTAATGTCCAATTGGAACCAACATGGATCAGTAGGATGTGCTCTGATATTCCTTCCTTTCCATTCTTGGTCAAGCACTGACCCATTAAATCTATCACTGGGACACTTCATCAATGCATCTTTATCATTTGACTTTATTTGACATTGTCATTTATTAATTTATTGTAAACCTATCAGTTGTCCTCAGTTACTTGCACTTTACACACTGTAAATTAGCAGCTGTGCATCTTAATATATCTCTGAAACTTGGGGATGTTTAAGTCTGTTGGAACCAAATTCGAAGAACGAAGTTTAATGCAGAGTTAATCTGCAATAGACAATAGGCAATAGGTGCAGAAATAGACCATTCGGCCCTTCGAGCCTGCACCGCCATTCTGAGATCATGGCTGATCATCTACTATCAATACCCAGTTCCTGCCTTGTCCCCATAACCCTTGATTCCCCTATCCATAAGATACCTATCTAGCTCCTTCTTGAAAGCATCCAGAGAATTGGCCTCCTCTGCCTTCTAAGGCAGCGCATTCCACACCTCCACAACTCTCTGGGAGAAGAAGTTCCTCCTCAACTCTGTCCTAAATGACCTACCCCTTATTCTTAAACCATGCCCTCTGGTACTGGACTCTCCCAGCATCTGGAACATATTTCCTGCCTCTATCTTGTCCAATCCCTTAATAATCTTACATGTCTCAATCAGATCCCCCCTCAATCTCCCTAATTCCAGCATGTACAAGCCCAGTCTCTCTAACCTCTCTGCGTAAGACAGTCCGGACATCCCAGGAATTAACCTAGTGAACCTACGCTGCACCTCCTCCACAGCCAGGATGTCCTTCCTGGAGACCAAATTGCACACAATACTCCAGGTGTGGTCTCACCAGGGCCCTGTACAAATGCAAAAGGATTTCCTTGCTCTTGTACTCAATTCCCTTTGTAATAAAGGCCAACATTCCATTAGTCTTCTTCACTGCCTGCTGCACTTGCTCATTCACCTTCAGAGACTGATGAACAAGTACTCCTAGATCTCTTTGTATTTCTCCCTTACCTAACTCCACACCGTTCAGATAATAATCTGCCTTCCTGTTCTTGCTCCCAAAGTGAATAACCTCACACTTATTCACATTAAACGCCATCTGCCAAGTTTCTGCCCACTCACCCAGCCTATCCAAGTCACCTTGAATTCTCCTAACATCCTCATCACGTCACACTGCCACCCAGCTTAGTATCATCAGCAAACTTGCTGATGTTATTCACAATGCCTTCCTCTAAATCATTGACGTAAATCGTAAACAGCTGTGGTCCCAATACGGAGCCCTGTGGCACCCCACTAGTCACCACCTGCCATTCCGAGAAACACCCATTCACTGCTACCCTTTGCTTTCTATCTGCCAACCAGTTTTCTATCCATGTCAATACCCTCTCCCCAATGCCATGAGCTCTGATTTTACCCACCAATCTCCTATGTGTACCTTATCAAATGCCTTCTGAAAGTCAAGGTACACCACATCCACTGGATCTCCCGCGTCTATCTTCCCGGTTACATCCTCGAAAAACTCCAATAGATTAGTCAAGCATGATTTGCCCTTGGTAAATCCATGCTGGCTAGGCCCAATCCTATCACTGCTATCAAGATATGCCGCTATTTCATCTTTAGCATCTTTCCCACTACTGATGTTAGGCTAACAGGGTGATAGTTCTCTGTTTTCTCCCTCCCCCCTTTCTTAAAAAGTGGGATAACATTAGCCATTCGCCAATCCTCAGGAACTGATCCTGAATCTAAGGAACATTGGAAAATGATCACCAATGCATCCGCAATTTCCAGAGCCACCTCCTTTAGTACCCTAGGATGTAGACCATCTGGACCTGGGGATTTGTCAGTCCCATCAGTCTACTCATCACTGTTTCCTTCCTAATGTCAACCATGTACAATACTTGCACAAGTAACCCAGAAGCATATTCTGATCCCATGTGCACCAAGCAGTAAGCAGCCGAAGCAAGTGAAATGTTTATGCAGCAACAAATGAATCAATTCAGGGAGAAAGATTAGTTTTAGTTAAAACCATTTAAGTAAATTTAGTGATAGAAGCTGAAAATCTCCTTTACCTGTATCAGTTGAAATACTTGATTTCTCTTACCATTATTGAGTTCCTCTCTCTGTTTTCCCCTTTGTAGTCTCTTTCTTTTCTGGCTGTGTTGCTTTCTTTTTGGTGTTTATTATGTAACAGACCTACTGCCTTTAATAGTCAGAAGCTGCCCTTAAAGTCTGTATGCAAGGACCCTCAAATGAAAATCAAGATCACCTAGCAACAAAACAGCAGCATGCAACATTCAGATGAGGAATTATTGAACTGTGCTGTCTGAAGCTAAACACAGCTGCAATGAATAAAAGAAACAACAGATTCTCTTTCACTAGCTATGAACAATCTGTTCCAGACGATAATGTTCTAGTCATGGTCCTGAGGGCCAGGTGTAGTTCTGGAGGTACTGGCAGACACAGAGAAGTTGTAATGATCATGGCTTGACATCAGGCTCAGCAGGTAAAGCACTGGTCACAGGGAGAATGTACAACCTCTACACTGACAACCACAATGCTTGGATTTGAACCTGGGTTGCAAAAGCTATGAGGCAGAAGTCCTACTAGAAATCATTGTGGTCATCGGGAGAACATGCCAAGTCTACACAGAGGGTAGCAGAGGCCAGGATTGAACCCTGGTTTCTGGTGCTGTCTGGTAGTGTTTGTGCTAGCTGTGCCACTACGCTGCTATTTAAATAGGAAATGGGCAGGTTTAAATTGTGTTTGGATTCTATGCAGATTTCTGCATTTAACCATCAACATGACTCAAATCTGTCCAGTCCCGTAAATTACTGTTACTGTTCTACCTTTTATCATGTACTTTTGCCCATGTCATCAATTTGAGGGAAAAAACCAGTCTGACTACAAAATGATCCCACCTGGTTATTTCAAGCCCGTATGAGCCAACACCCCACTTTTGTTACAAGGAAGTGCTGATCCTATTGTTGCCAGTGCAGTTTGTGCCTCATTATCATGATACCATGAACCCGATAATGCAAAAGTTTAACAGGCAATAAAAGACAATTTATACATCAGGCCCATGCATCATGTTGCACAGGATACACCCATTTTGTAAATAACATTTTTAGGTAGTGTATTACCTCATATACAAAGCATTGTCTATGGAAAAACACTCTTACAAATGCAAGGCATCGCCTCATGTATAAAGCAAGGTATTTTTTTAATAATTCTGCAGTCTAGTCATACCTGAATATATTACTTTGCAATTTATATTTCAAACATAGAATAGGACAATGAACCATTTTGTATTCAACTTTCTTTTCTAACTCCGGTTGAGTTATGTTTATGAATTCAAGGTACAATTTATCCTGAACTAATCTTATCCGGACATTGAATTATGTTGCTTTTAGCTGAAACTCAGGTAGAAATAATTTACAAAAACCAGCTGTTTTATTTATTTGGAGATACAGCACGGTAACAGTCCCCTCCAGCTCAGCAAACCCGCACCGCCCAATTATGCCCATGTGACCAACTGACTTATTAGTCTATCACAAACAAAGGAACATCTGCAGATGCTGGAAGTCCAGAGTAACACACACAAAATGCTGGAGGAACTCAGCAGGCCAGGCAGCATCTATGGAAACCCAATCACAACCAGGAGAAAATATTTCCATAGATGCTGCCTGGCCTGCTGACATCCTCCGGCAATTTTCCTCCACCAATACATCTTTGCAATGAAGGAACAAACTGGAGCACCTGGAAGAAACCCATGCGGTGGCTGTGAGAATCTGCAAACTCCTTACAGACAGTGGCAGGAATTGAACCCCATCATTAGTGTTGCAATTGTGTTACACTATCCATTACACTACTGTGCTGTCCATAAATGTAAGGACATTGGCAGGGATGGGGCAGAGGTATTACTATTTAAACTTAGTGAGCTAATCTAAGTGGAAATAATCATAGTAAGGCACCTCTTTTCTGTTAAATATATATCCTGTGCCATATAGGAACTTCAACATGCTTTCCATGGTCTGGACACCAGAGATGAAGACAATGTCAGTAATTAGACCAGTAGGAGCTCTAACTTTAGAGCTTGGGAACAGCTGATCTCATTGTGATCCGTCTGTGTAGCTGAGAGTTTCATTGTTATTTAGTTTCAGGAGAAGGTCACCTCACAGCTCAGGCTAAGAGGCGTAACTGTGACAAACAAAAAAGTGCAGGCAAGTCGTGTAGGAGATCAAACGAGAAAATCCACAAATGCTGGAAATCCGAGCAACACACACAAAGTGCTGGAGGAACTCAGCAGTCCAGGCAGCGTCTGCGGAAAAATGTACAGTCAACGTTTCAGGTTGAAGCTCTTTGCCAGGGCTGTGCCCTTCGGTAGTATAGGAGATCATGAAGCCACCCTGGTCTCTAACCAGACATTGAATATGATGGATGAAGAGGATACCGCGGGAAAGTGCAACCTGAGCCTAGACATCAGCGTCAAGAGTGTCTGAATTTATTGGAAGTGGAAGTGAAAGTTCAAGAGAGGAACTACAATAATGGATTTTGTAATGCGAATACACAGTGTCATTTCTGTGGTTGCAGATGTAATACCAGAATAGCAGGATTGCAGTTTGATGGCTGAGTGAAGGATATTGTGCCGCAGAACAGTTTGGAGTGGAAGATCAGCTGGAGGTTTATGTTCATGCAGGCATCTATGACATAGGTAGGAAAAGGTGGAGGCCTGGCAGGCATATTTAAAGGAGGTAGGAAAGAGATTAAGAAACAGGACCTCAACTGTTGTAACTTCCAGATGCTGGTGACTACTGTATTTGGTGGAAAGTGCAGCTGAATGTGTGGACAGAGAGATTGTATTGAGTAGAAGGATTCAGAATACTGCGGCATTAAGATGATCTTTTATTGCACCTCAGGAGGACTAATATCTCCATGGACATATTTGGTTGGGGCAGCACAGTAGCATTGCAGATAGTGCAACATTTTACAGCAGCGGCTGTAAGATCAGAGTTTGATTCCCACCACTGTAAGGAGTTTGTATGTTCTTCCATAACCAAAAAGATGTACAATTGGGGCTAGTGAGTTATCGGCATATGATGTTGGCGCTGGAAGCATGGCGACACTTGCAGGCTACTCAGCACAATCCTCACTGATTTGATGCAAAGAATGCATTTCACTGTACATGTGACAAGTAAAGCTAATCTTCCAAAGCTGATCCGCCACATTGTTGGGAATGATTTAAACTGGCTTGGCAGGCAGATGGGAAGCTGAGGCTCAGAAGGAGAAAAGCAGAATAGCAAAATGATGGCAGAAACTAAATTGAGCTTGAAAGGCAGAGAAAAATAGTCAGAAAATAGACAACAAGAGAAACAATTTGCTTATACCTTTTGTGATCTGGTATGGAAGAGCTGAACTCTATGGACCTGCTTTCATTCATGTTGTCTGTATGAAACTT
The DNA here is from genome assembly GCF_030028105.1 of Mobula birostris. NCBI lineage: Eukaryota > Metazoa > Chordata > Chondrichthyes > Myliobatiformes > Myliobatidae > Mobula > Mobula birostris. The sequence continues at coordinate 102,152,373 of NC_092379.1, read as the reverse complement.
GCATGTTCTCCTTGTGACTCTGGGTTCTGATGGGTTCTCCAGTTTTCTTCCCGATCCAGAGATGTGCTGGGAGGGTCATTAACTAATGTAAGTTACTTCTTAGTGTTGGTAAGTGGCAAAAGGTATCTAAAATAAAATTGATGGGCATGTGAGAGAGAGTAAATTCCTAGAGCTGTAGGAGAGTGGAGATGGGACTGATGGGATTAATCTACTGGGAGCTGGCATTGACCCAAAGGGCTGAACGGCCTTCTTTTCTGTATAGTTACTAAGTATTAAGCTTGGTTAAGTTAATATTACTTAGAGGAATACTATAGTTTTTTCCCCAATAAAGATAAAATCTTGGATGATGAACAAAAGAATATCTGGGAAAGCTTTATGATGCAGTGTAAATGTTCTCTTTCTCCTCTTCAGCCTTTTCAGTCTATTTTATTTTTCCTTTTCTATTTTTACTCCAAGAGAAGGGCTCATTATTGTAGCTGACAGACTAACGGTAGAGCCAAATACCAATCTGGGAAGTAGGAATTGAAAGAATACCCAAGTACTTGAGCAATAAAGCCTAGTTAATTTCAATTTTGTCATATGTAATAAAAATTAAAATCCTGTATTCTCTTTCTTAAACAAAAAACATTCTTGGGCGTTTCTGAGAGTTCTGGAATGTGGGCATTATTGCCCATTCAGAGTGGACTTTGAGGAGACAGTGATGGGTCTCCATATGGAATTGCTGTAATTCTTTGGCATCTTGCCACAAACCCTCACCATCCAAACCACTTGTAAGACTACTTTAGAGGATTCTTAAGTATGATCCACATCAGTTTGCGACATGAATCACATAGTCAAAAAATTGCAACAGGTTTTCATCTCCAAAGACCATAGCTGAGCAAATTGGTCTTTTACTGAACTCAGAATTGTGGTCATTCAAGTTTGTTATTGGAAGAGAGCATTAGGGCATTCTTCTGGATTACAGTTCCAGCAACATAGCTGCAGCACTGCTCATTCTATTAATTATTGATGAATGTTCCACAGATAGGTTTAGAAATACACACTGCTTCCCATCAATGTCTCCAACTCTTTCATTTCTGAAGGTCACTCACAGACTTCAAACATCAGTCAAAACACTGCCTCTTTTATCAAACATGTGGCAGTACTGAGTACTAGGTCACCTACTCTTGCATAACAAAAGCTTGTCACTATTCAATGGGTTACATTTTGATTTTGTAAACTTGATGCTTTTGTCTGAATCCATGCTTTTGTTTTAAAATTCATCTACAGTATAAAAGTCTTGATCATAGCAATGGTGACCTTAAAATTCTGAGCACTCTTCACCAAAGATACGGAGTCATTAGAGCTTTCTTGCATTTCGTTCAGAAGCCACAATAAAGGGAATACATAGATCAAGTCTGTATGCATGTACAAGATTTCATGTTTTCTTAAGAGTACAGTCAATGAAATAGATTTTATTCGTCAGGACTTCCAGTTATTTTTCTTACTTTCCAATTAAAAGTGTTCTTATATGATTACTCCAATATTGTAATATCTGGTGATCAAAAATGACAGCCTCAAGTCATTTTAGTACTATTGAATTTATGATATCCAGTGCAAAAACAGCAGGAAAATGGAAATCATGATTCGCTTTTAATGTTGTATTCAAATTTCTAGCCAAAAAACTGAAATACAATTGACAAAGCTCATGCAATTAATAGTGAAACTGTTGTATATTTAATATTTCAGTAATATTTGAGTCATATTGTAAATTTATTGTTTGATTAAGCATTCTTTGTTTGTTATATAACTCATTATGGGTTTCATGTAAGAAGTACATGAATGACATACGTATGTTATTACGGTGCCACATCATAGCTGCGTATCCCACTAAAGTAAAACACAAGTACACACGTTTATCCTGGTCTCCCATGCTTTCCTTTTGATTAGTTTTGGAGTTACAAAACATAACAGTGGCAACAAGTAAGTTTTAATTGAACCAGAGATGATTACGTACTTGTTGAAGTGCAGTGAGACATTTCAGTTCAAAAAAAAGCTCAGCACATTCTTTTTCTCTGGATGGGGAGAAAGAGACGTTTGAGTAAAAAAAGCGCAGCGTGATTTTTTTCTTTGGAAAGGGGAGAGTTAAAAATAAAAGCAGAAAATTTACGAAGTTCACAAGTTCATGAACAGTTACAATTACTATTAGAGAGTCATAGAGAAGTATAACACAGAAACAGGCTCTTCAGTGCATGTAGACCATGATGAAACCATTTAAACTGCCTACTACCATTGACCTGCACTGGAACCATAGCCCTTCCTGTCCCTACTATCCAAGAGACACACTCAGAATGCTGCAGGAACTCTGCAGGCCAGGCAGCATCTATAGAGAGGAGTACAGTTGACATTTCAGGCTGAGACCCCTCATCAGGAAGAGTCCAGACCGTAGTCCCTGCTGCCGACCTCAACGGTTCTAGCGGTCTGTAAAACCTGCTGTCTCCAACCCTGGCAGGCATGGACATCTCCAGTCTGCGGTCCCGGCCGCTGACCCCCAACAGCTCCAATGATCCCGAGGAGCCATTGGGGTCGTCGGCGAGGAATATGGTCTGGAGATGTTTGTGCCTGCCAGCATTGTAGACGGCAAGTTCTATAGATCATTAGAACCATTGAGGTCAGCAGCAGGTGTCCTGGTGAAGGGCCTCGACCTGAAACGTCAACTGTACTCTTGCCCATAGATGCTGCCTGGCCTGCTGAGTTCCTCCAGCATTTTGTTTCTGTTGCTTGGATTTCCAGCATCTGCAGATTTTCTCTTGTTTTGATCCCTATTATACACAAACCTATCCAGACTTCTCTTAAATGTTGAAATCAAGCTTGCATGCACCACTTGTGCTGGCAGCTCATTCCACACTCTCACAGCCCTCTGAGTGAAGAAGTTTCCCCTCAAGGTCCCATAAACTACTCACCTTTCACCCTTAACCCATGACTTCTGGTTATTGTTCCACTTAAGCTCAGTGAAAAAGCTGGTCTGTGTTTACCCTATCTATACCCCTCATAATTTTGTATACTTCTAAACAGTGAGTACCTGGTGATAATAATAAATTATACAGAAAAAAACAGAAATGGCTGGCTATATTGTAAAGATAGACACGATCAATTGCACAAAAGACAACTGGGTGTTGTATACTGAACAAATTGAGCAGTATTTTAAAGCAAATGGAATATTCGATGAGAAACAAGTGCCATTTTTGCAGAGTGCAATTGGTGGAATAGCATACAGCTGGCTTAGAAGTTTGACTGCTCCAACCATAGTAGCAGAAATGAGCTTTGCTGATATTGTGAAAGTAATGCAGGGACATTTAGAACCAATACCATTGTTGATGGCAGAATGTTTTAGATCTCATAAGTGGAATCGAAAGAAAGGGGAGTCCATTTCAGCTTAGGTGTGTGAATTGAAGAAGTTGTCTGAGCATTGCCAGTTCAGTGATGGGCTTAATGAGGCACTGAGAGATCATTTAGTTTCTGGAATCTTAGAAGTAGGTATTCAAAATCATCTACTAGTTGAAGCACAACTCATATTTAAAAGAGCAGTTGAAATCACTGTCTCAATATAAATGGCAGCCAGAGTTGCGGTCTGGAATGAACGTGAGCGTGAACAAAGTTGCAATGTCTAAGCAGAAACCTGCCTTGCTGAACAAATTGTGTTATCATTGTGGGAGGGCTCACATACAATGCAGGTTTAAAAGTGAAACTTGCAGAATATAAAACAAAATAGGACACATACTAAGAGCATGTCTGGCAGACAAAAATAAATCAACTGCACAGGGAAGAGAAAAAGATAAAAAGTCAAGTTGCAGTTTCAAAAGGAGCACTAATTTGCATGCTGTTAATAAAAAATCTGATAATGATGAGAGTGACACCGGACTTTGTAGCCTTGCGATTTACAATGTGAAAAATAACAAGAGACAAGCAAAATGGCTTATGCCAGAAGAGAATCTCAAATTAATTAAAATGGAATTGGACACTGGCTCAGCTGTTTCAGTCATTCCACAAAGTGAGTTTGAATGGGATTTTAAAGGTACCAAACTGAAGCCTGCAGATATCCAACTAAGAACTTATTCTGGAGAAAAGATAACTGGTGTGGGAATGACATTTGTAACAGTGAAATACAACAACAAACAAGCCACATTGGGATTGCAGGTGGTTAAAACCAGGAGGGTCAATATTGTGGGGCCATGGTTTGCTGAGTCAACAACAACTTGATTGGAGATCCATCCACCATTTGCATGCCACACCCCCTGCAATAGAGTCAACTGAAAGCAAGTTAAGAAAGGTATGGGATGATACCACGACAGTGTTCAAGGATGACAGTGGAAAACTCAAACATATCAAGGGTAAATAGTGTTAAATGAAAATGCCACACCCGAGTTTTACTTAGCCTGTCTGGTTCCTCATGTCATCTGTGATAATGCAGCCTGCCAGCTAGACTGCACGGAAGCTGGAGGAATTCTTTCCAAATTTGAGTGTAGCCCCTGGGCAGTGCCATTGGTTCCAGTAGTCAAGAAGGATGTGTCTGTCAGGATCTGTGGTGATTTTTAGGTCACCATCAACCTAGTACTGAAAGTGGATCAATCTCCTCTATCCAGGATAGCAGATATCTTTGAGGCCTACCTACACTTGGAGATGGAAGAAGAGTCCAAAATATTTCTCACCATAAACACTCACAGGGATTTTACTGCAAAAATAGGCTTATATTTGGAGTAGCATCTGCACCTGTACTCTGGCAGAAAGTTATAGACCATGTGGTACAAGGCTGCCCAGGCACTCAGTGTTACCTGGAGGACATCATTGTTACTGGTGAGGATGACGAGGAACATCTTCAAAACCTAATGACACTGTTAAAAAGGTTAAGAGATTATGGGCTCAGAGCAGGATGAAGCAAGTGTAAATTCTTTAAATCAAGCATCACTTACTGTGATCTCACTATTATTGCGCAAGAATTACACAAATGTGCTGAGAAAAAATCAAGCAGCGTCGAATATCCTAACGCGAAAAAAGGGTCGCATTTGCAGTCCTGTTGAGGATCTGTCAATTACTATAACAGGTGCCTGACAAACCTGGCTACTGTGCCCCACCACTTGAACTCATTAGTACAGATCGGGAAGAAATGGCAATAAACAAGGCAGTGTGAGGTGGCTTTGAGAAAGGTAAAGGAAATGGTGACGTCAGACAGTGCACGCACATATTATGATCCACATCGTCCTGTGAACTTTGACTGTGATATCTATCTTACCTTATGGTATAGATACAGTCATGTCACATGTTATGAGTGATGGAAGTGAATCCCCTAAATCCTTTGCATCAGGAAAATTATGCACAGATTGACAGAGAGAACTTGAGTCTAGTATGGGATGCAAAATGTTTCAACCAGTACTTGTAAGGGAGTGCTGACCATCAACCACTGGTGCCCATTTTCAATCCACATAAGGGTGTTCCACTAACAGCAGCAACACTAGTGCAGGGATATTTCTCGGAGGACACAATCTCAAGCTTAAATTCAAGAGGACAATTAATCATGAAAATGCTGATGGATTGTTCCATTTATCCGCAGAAAAGGAAAAATTTACAAAAGAGGACACTCCTCTTAACGTATTCTCCCTAATGCAAATCAAAATTCTCCCTAGTACGGCAGAAATTAACCAAAGGTAAACCAGAAAAGACCCCACACTGTCTTAGGCCTATATGGCAACCTAAAATGGCTGGAATGTGCAGCAGAAATTCCACTTTCCCCATTTTACCAGCAATGGGATGAACTTGCCCTTAATGGAGGTTGTCTTATGTGGGGATTGATAGATGTTCTATCCAAGCTGAGAGCTAAAGTGTTGGAGGAGCTACATGCCGGTCATCTAGGCATGATCAAAATGAAAGTGTTGGCTTAAAGATTTGTCTGGTGGTCTGGGATAGATTGGCAGATCAAGCAGCTAGCCATGCACTGTTGGGGGTGCCAACACATTCAGAAGATGCCAAGAGCAGTCAGTGCCTCTTCATCCCTGGGAATGGCCTCCATTGCCCTGGCAGAGCATTTGTATAGATTTTGCCATACCATTCATGGGCACAAATTTCTTGGTAGTAGTGGATGCAGGTACAAAGTGGCCAGAAGTTTTCCCAATAGACTAAACTACAGCTTCACATACTGTTTATGTATTGAGAAGCCTCTTCTCCAGATCCCTTAGTCAGTAACAAAGGACCACAGTTTGTAGTGGATCAGTTTCAGTCATTTCTGAAAATGAAGGGGATAAAATATGTTACATCTGCACCATACCAACCAGCTACAAATAGCTTGGCAGAAAGTTTTGTCCAAAGTCCAAAAACACACTGCAAGCTATGCCAGCAGAACACACTACACTGGCACTGAATCAGAAGCTCATCAATTTCCTCTGCGCATATTGTAACACAGCACACTCCACATTATCTCCCCTTTATTATTTAACATTTACTCAGAGGTAATCTTCAGGGTGTTGAACGATGGAGCTGGTGTCCAAATTGGTGGAGTGACGGTGAACAACTTGAGGTATGCAGATGATTTTGTGTTGTAGCCGAGACTGAGGATGAGTTACTCAGAATAGTAGATAAGATAAATGCTGAAGGAGAACGATTTGGAATGAAAGTAAATGCTGCAAAGACAAAGATGATGGTAGTATCACGGAAGAAAGAAGTCCCCAAGATCAGTATCAAAATTAACGGCGTAGGCATAGAGCAAGTCAAGGAGTTTGTGTACTTGGGACAGATGATCCCAGAGGATGGGAAATGTGATACAGAAATTAGATGAAGAATTGAGATTGCAAGATCAACGTTCTGGAGCCTGAGTGACGTGCTGTGTGGCAAGAGGTTGGACTTTGGGCTGCGTTGTAGAATTTGGAAATGCTATGTCTGGAGCAGTCTGTTGTATGGAGTCGAATCGTGGACTTTATGCAAGGAAGCGCAACGACGACTGGAGGCATTTGAAATGTGGTGTTTAGGGAGAATGCAGAAAATTAGATGGGTGATGAAGGTCAGTAATATGGAAGTGTTGAAGGGAGCGAGGAGAGAGAAGGAGTTGCTGAAGAACGTGCAGAAAAGGAAGCTGGAATATGCCGGGCACTTGTTAAGAGGTGGTGGACTGCAGAAATTGTTATTGGAAGGGATGATAGAAGGAAAGAGGGAAACAGGAAGGCAGCGAACCACTTGGTACGATAATGTGAGGCAATGGGTTGAGTTATGCTGAGGCCAGAAAAAGAGCGCAAGATCGAAGAAGATGGAAGTGCATAGCCGCCAACCCTGGATTCGGGACAGCACCCACTGACTGACTGACTGACTGACTGACTGACACTCCACAACCAACAACTCACTGGCTATGATGATCCTGGGTTGTCGTTGCATTCATGATTGAATCTTCTCAGACCCAACCTCGGGGAGTATGCAAGACAAGCAGCTGAGACAAATTGAGGGTTCTTCAAATAAGTTGGGGTGGGTTGATGTTCCACTCCTGAACATGCAGTCGTGGAGACAGACTTCAGAGGTGATCAAAAATGGGTACTTGGAAAGATTAAGGACAGAACTTGACCACTTTCTACACAGTGGAGATTGCATCTGGCGTTATCTGGAGATGACACATGAATCGGTTGAGGAGAGCAGAGTTAATTGTTAGAGAAGAAAGGTGTCCAGAGGTGTCAGAACCACTTCCTGCAGTCTCAGAGTCAACTCCTGCAACCAGCAGAGAGCAGGCCCCAGAACCTGAGATTGTTTCACAGCCACGAGTCTCACCTGCCAAGCAGACTGGAGTTGTTGCGTTCCACTGGAGTGCTGGTGGTGGTGTGGCACAGAGTCCGAGCTGGAGTTGCTGATGCCCCCCCAGTGTTCGCTCGCTACAACATTCATGGACTTGGGGTCTGGGACTGGATTTATTTTGTGCGACTGTATTTTACTGATATCTTACATGCTTGCTGTCTTATATGTGCTATATGTGCCTTGAGCTCTGTATGACTGTTGGTACTGCGTTTTGCATCTTGGCCCCTAAGTAATGCTGTTTCACCTGGCTTTATCAATTGATATTGAAGTATGTTTGAATGACAATTAAACTTGACCTTGAACTTCAATTTGACGATTTAAAGTTTACTATGCTGTGGATGTCTATATAGTAGTTGTATTATACTGTATATACTGTATATATAGACAGATACTTTATTGATTCCAAAGGAAATTACAGTGTCACAGTTGCATTACATGTGCACAAGTATAGATATTAGAAGAAAAGTAGAAAGAATAAACAACAATAAGTTTCCACAAACAATCTAACAGGAGAGGGGTCATCACTTCCCTGACTATAATTTGACTCATTATACAGCATAATGGCTGCGGGTAAGAATAACCTCAAATAGTGCTCTTTGGAGCAGCTCAGTTGTCTCAGTCTATTACTAAAAGTGCTCCTCTGTTCAGCCAAGGTGGCATGCAGAGGGTGAGAAATATTGTCCAGAATTGCCAGGATTTTCTGTAGGATCCTTTCTTCTACCACAGCCTCCAGTGTGTCCAGTTTGACTCCTAAAACAGAGCCAGACTTTCTAATCAGTTTATTGAGCCTTTTGGCCTCACCCGTGTTGATGCTATCGCCCCAGCACACCACCGCATAGAAGATTGTACTGGTGACAACAGACTGGTAGAACATGTGAAGGAGAGGTATGAATACGTATATAAGTTGAGGTGCATTCTATATTGAGTTGGAGTTTATAGCTAAGCAGGGAGAAGAATTGTGTATTTAATATTTTAGTAATATTTGAGTAATATTGTAAACATATTGTTTGATTATGCAACAGTCACAACACGCTAGAGGAACTCAGCAGGTCAGGCAGCATCCATGGAAATGATCAGTCAACGTTTCGGGTTGGAACCCTTCATCAGGACTGTAGAGGGAAAGGGCAGAGGCCCTATAAAGAAGGTGGGGGAGGGTGGGAAGGAGAAGGCTGGTAGGTTCCAGGTGAAAAACCAGTAAGGGGAAAGATAAAGGGGTGGGGGAGGGGATAGGCAGGAAAGATGAAGAAGGAATAGGGGAAAACACAATGGGTAGTAGAAGGAGGTGGAACCATGAGGGAGGTGATAGGCAGCTGGGGGAGGGGGCAGAGTGAAATAGGGATAGGGGAAGGGAGGGGGAGGGAATTACCGGAAGTTGGAGAATTCTATGTTCATACCAAGGGGCTGAAGACTACCTAGATGGTATATGAGGTGTTGCTCCTCCAACCTGAGTTTAGCCTCATCATGGCAGTAGAGGAGGCCATGTATGGACATATCTGAATGGGAATGGGAAGCAGAATTGAAGTGGGTGGCAACCAGGAGATCCTGTCTGTTGTTTGATTATGCATTCTTTTTTGTTTATATAATTCATTATGGGCTATACAAAAGAAGTACCTAAAATGGCATTCGTCATAATGCTACCCCGTTATATGTGAGTGCCTCACTAAGGTAAAAACAAAGAAGACACGTTTATCCCGATCTTTCATGTTTTTCTTTTGATTAGTTTTGGAGTTACAAAGTATAACAGAAACAAAGAAAAGATGGTCAAATGAGAGCCAAGAAAGGTTTTAGCAGATCTCCCACTCACTTGACTCTACTCCTGGTATCAATCTTCCTCAGTCACTCTGCCTCTGATGTCAACCTTCTTGAATGGTTTCAGATCTTCATTTCTGTCTTCTCTATGTAATGCACACAAAATTCTGGAGGAACTTAGTAGGCCTGATGAAGGGTCTCGGCCTGAATCATCGACTGTTTACTCTTCTCCATAGATGCTGTCTGGCCTGCTGAGTTCCTCCAGCATTTTGCGTGTAATTCTTTGATTTCCAGCACCTGCAGATTTTTTCATGTTTCTGCCTTCTTTGTTGATCTTAACTGCCAATGGCTGAATGCACATTCAATTAAGTGAAATTTTAAACCAACAATAAATGAAAATCAAAATAATCGCAGATTCTGGAAATCTGAAATAACTCACATTCTTTGATTCTTCATCTGCCATGTTATTGCCATTCACCAGGCTTGTCTATATTCCCTGAAGCCACTTTGCATTCCCATCACTATTCACGTCAGTCTTTTCAACCCAAAACATTAACTCTTTCCATGTACGGTGCTTGTGCTGCTGACTGATTTCAGCATTCTCTGTTTCCATATTACTAACAACACGTTTTCTATTCTGAACAAGGCTTGACACACATGGGAAATAAATATATTTATTTATTTATTGATAAATATTCCTTCATTCCTCATATTTGGCAAGTCTGTTTATATTTGGGAGCACTCCACTGGTAATCAGCTTTAGTCTACTGATGCTTGTAAACTGGTATCAAGAAGAAGGTTGAGTGAGGAGGTCTGAGATTGGGAACTGTGTAGATGGCAAACAGATGTATATGTTAGTAGGTGACTTCAAATGTTGGGTTTGGAGAGTAAAGTTGACGTTAATGAGATTGTGTGAGAAAGAGTGAGAAGAGCAGGGCCAGGTGACATTGGGAGTTCAAGGTTATCAGGAGGATGAGGCCACATCTTTCCACCATAGCAAATCAACATTGATTATTTTTTTGACAATATCTCTGACTGTGCTGGCCTTGTCCTTCTTTCACAGGTATGATATATAATCTGCTTTAACTAGAATTCAGGCAGTCTTTTATTTCTGTTCCCTCTGTGTCACAGCTTTCACAGGGTTCCATGGTGTTATCAAGTCCTCAAACAGGAGTTTTAAATTTATTTTTGGCTTTGCAGATCTCTTCACACACTGACAGTCTGACAGCAAATGTGAAACACTTGTTAATAACAGGCGACAAATACTATTTTCCACTATTGTATTAACCTTTTGGTTGAAATGTAGCTTGCATATGTACTTCTGCCCACTTGATCCACTATCCATATATCAACTCCAGTAAGTTTTGCTTATCATCCCATCTGCTTGGGCTCAATTATTCACAAACTATATCAACAATTTAGCTGAGGGGATTAAAAGTAGCATTTTCAAGTTTGCTGATGACAAAACAAAATGCTGGGATTGTCAGTCATAATGAAGGTGTACAGAGGTTCCAAGGTGATGTAGGCATGCAAAGTGACTGGGCAACAGCTTGGTAGACAGCGAGTGGGTAAATATGACGCATCCATTTTTATAAAAAAAAGCTGTGTCTTTTTAGAAACTGAAATATTATGTATTGTTGATATTGAAAGAGACCAGTGTGTCCTTGCAGATAAGTCATTGAAAGCTAATGTGCATGTGGAACAGACAAATAGGAGAAGATTTGAGTACACGAATAAAGATATTTGCTATAATTCTATAGGGGTTTTATGAGAGCACACATGGAGTATTGTTTGCAGTTTTGATCCCTGTAAGTGCAAAAAGATATACTTGTTAAAGATAAAGTGCAGCAAGAATGAACAGACTGGTCCTGGGATAACAACTCTGTCACGCGTAGAGACTCTGAGTATGCCAGTCCTCTATTCTCTAGAATTTAAAAGAAAATGAGGAGACATCTTGAAACTTGCACAATACTCAGAGATCTTTGCAGAGTCAAGGAGAAGGTATCTCTTGGATAAGGAGCCTAGAAATGGAGGTTGTAGTAGCAAAGTAAAAGGTAGACTATGTTGCACCGAGATGAGGAGAATGTTTTTTCACCCTGAGAATCTCCTACCTTGGAAGAACACAATTCAGTACAGAGGTCAATGGATTTCTGAATAGCAGAGGAATCAAAGGATGTAGGGATAGGGGCAGAAAATTATGTTGAGATCGAAGATCAACCATGTCAGTTTATCCTTTTCTTACGGCAACAGCTTAGACACAGAGAATGCAGGCAATTTACAGGAACAAGGTGTGAATGGCTTCCAGCCAATGCAGCAGGTAAGGACTAAACTGGTTCAAGGTGCTGAAAGGACTCCTTCTGAACCTATTTCTTTCTTTATTATGTTCTTACCTACCTGAGCACTGGAACCCCAACATATCAAATAGCAAATCATCACATTTGTGTTAAAATTACTTCATGGCCACTCTCCTTGTTATTTTGGTAACTACTGTGTGTCACCCATCCACCATGTAGATTCTCTACTCTGTATTATTAGTGGCTAAGAGATATGCTCTGAAACACACATTTAAATATTTTTATCTATTAATAGCTCTCTTTGATTCCTAACCCCCCTCCTGATCAACATTTTCCTTAAAGCTGCCTCATTGATTGTGCTTTTTATTTCATTAAGACCAGCGAGATTAGAGTCGATAAACAGTATGCTCAGGTTCACCCCAGTTTAGTGTAGTGCAGGCAGTCACACCAGCGTTGTGACTGTCCACTGACTGCAATAAATGCAATGCTCAGCTTGCACCAATTTCTATTAGTCAAATTCTTTAGCTAGGACCAGTTAAAGCTTGTTTTTTGTACTGATTGAATGTAGCTTCACTTATAAAGAAAATGCTTTTTTAGTGATAGCCAAAGCTAACTCTGAACTGGGAAAAGTGAACAATGGGAGAGTGCAGATTGCAAGGTTTTTGAATGATGCACTGGAAGTCCTAGTGCAAAAGATGGATTTGGGGACATGATCTGTAATATAAGGTTCCGGGAAAACTTCCTGATGCTTGCTGAGGTAACTTTGAGTTAGTACCAGGAATGTAACTCCAAAGGCCTGGATGAAGTACCATAAGCATCTTGATTACCTCACACGATTGATCAAGAGTATTTGAGTACCATATCTACTAACTAGTACGATCACTGGAGTCGAGTAGGATGTTCTCCTAAAGGGTTGTTGATTGGTGGGTCCTCAGGTGACTGTAGAGGCTGATCTAGGATCCACATATTCTGGTGCAGTGTGGACATGAGTAAGTGGTGGCTGTGATTTGTGAGTGGGTCTTTTGCTTGTTCATTTTCTCTGTTTGCAGCTGCCACACTTGTTCTCTGCGGCACAGTGAGGTTTGCTCTCATGTGACGCAGCTCGATCTTGAACAGATTTCATGAAAGTCTATCCATTGAGTGCAATGCCATCCCAGTTTTTAATTGTAATGTTGAAAATTTTTCACACTGTTTTTGGTGTTATCTTTAAAGTGTTTCCTTTGTCCTTCATGCCAAAAAGTTCCATTTAAAAGCACGGGGGTGGATCGATCATGCTTTGGGCTTGTGTTGCAGCCAATGGCACGGGGAACATTTACTGGTAGAGGGAAGAATGAATTCAATTAAATACCAGCAAATTCTGGAAGCAAACATCACACCGTCTGTAAGAAAGCTGAAGATGAAAAGAGGATGGCTTCTACAACAGGATAATGAACCTAAACACACCTCAAAATCCACAATGGACTACCTCAAGAGGCACAAGCTGTAGGTTTTGCCATGGCTCTCACAGTCTCCTGACCTAAACATCATCGAGAATCTGTGGATAGACCTCAAAAGAGCAGTGAATGCAAGACGGCCCAAGAATCTCACAGAACTAGAAGCCTTTTGTAAGGAAGAATGGGCGAAAATCCCCCAAACAAGAATTGAAAGACTCTTAGCTGCCTACAAAAAGCGTTTACAAGCTGTGATACTTGCAAAGGGGGTGTTACTGAGTACTGCCATGCAGGGTGCCCAAACTTTTGCTTCAGGCCCTTTTCCTTTTTTGTTATTTTGAAACTGTAAAAGATGGAAATAAAAAAGTTTTCTTGCTTAAAATATTAAAGAAATGTATCATCTTTAACTTTATGCCTTTTGGAAATCAGTTCATCTGTTACTCACTTAGCTATTCACAGTAACAGAAATTTTGACCAGGGGTTTCCAAACTTTTGCATGCCACTGTACTTATGAATACTGAGGCCATTACATGATGATATGTCAGCCATGGTACTTTGCAAAAGAGGCACTGAATCACAACCCTTCACTGTGAAGACAAGAGTCAAATGGGAATGTATAATTGTACCCACTCTATTTGCCATCTTTATTGATGCCATCCTTCACATCATTGGTCAAGATCTGTTACAGGGAATCTCAATCATTAAAGAATGGAAACAAGCTTTTCAACCTCTATTGATTCATGGCCAAGAACAAGCTCTTCACCTCCACTATCATGTAGCTTCAAAAGGTGATGACAATGCCGTTGCAGCATACTCTGAAGAAGACCTCCAATGTATCCTGAATGTCTTTGTCAAGGCATATAGAGCTGCATCAACTAGTCTCAGACATCTTTAAATACATTACTTGTCCATCACGGAAACAGTACTCATATGTAGCACTCATTACGTTGTACCACATCCTCACATACAAAGAATTGCTTCTAGCCGCACTTAACTCACAACCTGAACTTGTTGCCTGTCTATCAACCATGAGAGACGCTTTACCCAAATTAAATGAAAGTAATTTACTGAAATATTCATTACTTCTGCAAAGCGTAGAGCAGATACTGCTGCATTTCAGTGGACATTTACTGAGAGATTGAAGTTCACACCATCCTCACACCTACTTATCATACTCACATCACATCCAGTCCGCAAATCTCTTGTGATTTACAGGTGTAAATGATGGAAGGTATTGCATGGAAACATTACCTTTATAGCAAAGGTTTGATGCCATAGACCAATACCATTAAGCAAGGGTCATGGACACCAGGTTGGGAACCCTGTTTTATGAACTGAACTCTGGTTGGACTAAGGATCAGCAGCAAGTTCAGAATGAAGCTGAAGACACCCCATCGGTTCATCTCATTTGTACAGGATGCAGACAGTTTAAAGGCACAAGATGCGAATGGTTTCCAACCAATGGAGGTAGATCTCTGGGGATTGAGATGGTACCCATGTTCTGCTGAAGCGAACTTTGTGATAAGCACCTCGGAGGTGCAGATCACAGAAAGAGATAGATGGACTTGTTTGATGTACCTGAAAGTGTGCATTCTCACTTGTCAAGGAGAAGATGCGTGGGGTTGGGCAGAAGATGGATTCCCTCCTTTCAAGCTTGGGAAGTCTGACTCTATTCATGCACTTGTGGATCTAATGGTATTTGCTGATATATTATCTTCTATTGCAGCACCTAGGAAAACAGCATGTCTTCCCATAAACTGCTCTCATCAGACAGGATCTTTGCTATTGCCTGTCAGATAGGCAACATAGGGTTTTAGCTTCCATGCAGGGGAATAAATCCACAGTCAGACATGTCTGGAGATACCTGGGCCTTCTTTGAATTAGCGAGTGAGACAGCAGCATTGTTGCAAGGTGGGAGTGATGAAAAGAACAAGTCTCGTTGGGAGTGAGTCATTTTTAGAATTAGTGAGTGAGAGAGTGGCATCATTGCAAGGTGGGAGCCATTTGAAAAAAAAACAAGTCTTGTCAGGAGTCAGTTTTATTTGAACCAATAAAAAGAGGGAGCTGTAAGCAGAGCAGATATTGTTGGAGTGACACTTGATTTTTATATTGAATATGACATTAATAAATGTTATTTGTAATGTTCAGTTTTTGGTGACAGTTATTTTTATATCAGTGGCTGAACTGACAATGATTGGTGACAAAGGGACTACTGGTGGTGTTGTTATTGCAGTTGGACTAATGATGAGCCGTTCATGGCCAGCCTTGTCAGAAAGGGGCAGCTAGAGTGTTTCCTCCACTTCCTTCTCTTTCTGCTTCTCTTCCGACTGCTTGGGCATGTGATGTTTGGAGGTGTCCATTCACAGTGTACGATGTAACAGCAATGGTGGTGCACTATGAAGAGGATCACTGGAAATATTGACATTTGCTTGCTGAGAACACAAGAGCTCTTCTAGAATGAGTGTTGTTTTGGTATGGCAACAGATTGCTCCCTCACAACCCACGTGGCAGGGTAGCTTTCAATATTGCTGTTCATGTATTCATCAGCCATGTCATCAGTGAATATTCCTTATCATTCAGTATACACATTTGGTTTGTTGTAGTGGTTCATGTGCTGCTGGCAAAGGGAAGAGAGGGTGCAGGACTGCAGACAGGATAGCAGGCAATGATTTGCATGATGTACTGCCCTTGGTGCTACACCAGCCAGATGTTAATGGGGAATAAGATTCATTTCATTTCCAGTTCAGCGCAGAGTTGACAAGCGGTAGCTTCAAATTGATGTGCATCCAGTTAATTGCACTCTGCAATCGCAGTGAATCACGTTATCTTTATTCTGCTGAGATCACCCAAGGTTGAATAAAATTCAGCTAACTTTCTTAAAGTGGAAAGCATCAGTTATTTCCTTCCAGTGGATGGTAAACTGATCTTTGCTATTGCCTGTCTGGTACATCGCGATCTGGCTTTTGCTGCAGATGGGAGATTTCAGTGCAAGTGTCCCTCTGGAAGCACGAATGTCTCAGATTACAACACACTGAAGCATCTGGACTCTCCCGAGCACCCATCTCTGTTCCTCATTGTTGCCCAGTGATGCCTCTCAATCCGCCAGTTATTCTGTAATCTCAGGGGAATGCATCCTTGCCAAGGAGTAACAGGATTATACTGAAACCTTGTACTGAGTCCGTGCCACACCATACCCTGAGACTTTAATAATGTTAAAGGACTTTAGAAAGTGGTAAACACTTAAGTAACATAGCAATAGCCAGTAAAAATGAATAGGCAACGAACATGAAATTAATTGATTTTTTTTTTCTGAAATGGTAAAGGTGAGGGGAAGTGAGGGTCTTCATGCTACTGAATGTTTGTTCAGCTGTGTAAGATTAAGAGAATTTTATGAGTGTTGAGTTTTAAATTTGTAGTTCTGAATATTATTTGCTCATTCTTCACAAGTTCAGTGGGCTTTGGACATGCATGTGGCTAACTCCTTCGCAATCATGGTGATCTAATATGACACATAACTCAAATACATACACGCAAATAAACTGGCATCAATATTATCCAAAATGTACATGCAAGAGAACCAAATGCTATATCCAAGGCTTTAATGACATCACCATGGTAGTACTGTGTACAGCTTTGGGGTCCTTAACTAAGGATTATTATATTTGCCTTGCAGGGATCACAATGAACATTGTTTCCTCACATGCTTTCTGGCATGAATGGATTGCCTCATGTGGAGAGATTGTGTAGATGAGGTAATTTAATTGAAAATGACATGGACTTTGAAGGAATAGTGAAGCTATTGGAATGTGCCACCATTCCACCATTACAGAGGTTGGAACGTATAAATGTGATTATGATAAAAGTTGAAATATCATAAACAGATTAAAAGAGTATTATCTATTGTATATTGAAATAGATATCTGAGAGCATTACAATCAATATGCATGAAATTAGTATTTTAGGGTCGGAGAATTTGGAAAACATAGTCTGGATAGAATTGTAGATTTCGTACAAGCACAACATTTTCAAGGTACTTTACAGCAAGACTGCAATGTAAATATATCATTTTAAGTCACCTTAGTGGATTGCCATTATTTCTGTTGGAGAAGGCTCTACAAAGCACAGCAGGGAGACTGAATAATTTTCAGATCTCTATTTTAAACCACACGTGTGCAAAGAACCTTAAGTTCAGAACCAGAATCAAAATCAAGTTTAATATCACTGACATATATAGTGAAAGTTACTGTTTTGTGCTCTGTGCAATGTGGCTAAAAACCAGTATTTCACAAAATGTGTAGTCAGTAGAATGGAAAGCCATGGTCTTCAGAACACATCTGGAGAATCAGAGTATCATATTGCCATTCTCCTTGGTTCCTATCAGACCTCTGACTACAAATAGGACATTGTGGCTCCACTTGCTCCCAGATAATTCCATTGCAGCCGTTCATTATTAACTTGGTCTTGACGTTAGGAAGAGAAGAGAGGAGAACAGGAGCAGAAAAAGGTGGAGACAAGATCAGGTCAGGGTGGTGGGCAAGAAGTTAAGGGGAGAGTATAATGGTTAAGAATGGGGAAAATATAGTGGATTGGAAATGAGAAGAAGATGGCATTGATGAAGGGGAAAAAGGGAATTAGGAGGAGTAGGACAGGAAATTGGAAGAGGATGAAGACAGAATATCAGAGGGAAGAGAACAGCTGAATGAGAAAAGGAAGCAAGTAAGTTTATAGAAAGACAGGACCAGATATCCAAAGAGCACCTTTGCCAGACTTCTTAAGCTGCTTTCCCATCAGTAATAATAGTTCAAAGTACATTGATTATCAAAGTACAGATATGTCACCAAATGCAACCCTGAGATTTGTTTTCTTGTGGGCAAACTCAATAAATCCAAGAATGAATGAAAGAGCACTCCCAACAAGACAGACGACCAGCCAATGTGCAAAAGACAACAAACTGCGCAAATATAAAAGAAAAAAAATTATGATAAATAAACAAGCACCAAACACTGACAACATAAGCCAAAGAGTCATTGAAAGTGCGACCACAGGTTATGGGAACAGCCTGGCGATATGGTGAGTAAGTGAAGTTGAGTCAAGTGCTAGTGCTTGTGTGTGTGAAATTTTAATATTTATGAAAAGTATCTAAATTAGCCTGAACAAGTTGATGTCATTACATTTAACCTACTTTGCATTGGTATTTTAAAACTAGTTGATAAAAGCATTTGACTTCTTACAATGCATAATCTATATTTTCCATTCTCCCCATACCGTGTTCTCATTCTGTTTCTGTATCCAATAAATAGCCAACTTGTATGTCAGCATGAACCCCCTCTAAAAGATTCTGTAAGAGAAATTATGATATGATTTGCCTGTGTGTGTGAGCCTCATTTATTGCGATCTCATGAAATGATTTCAGTTTCCTTTCACAGATGATTACTTCCCTTGATGTAATCTTAGTTCTTTAGTCCATACTAACTGCCTGCAAAATAGCATCTCTGTTTCTTCTTGTAACAGGGCTCTCTGAACAATCCATGCACCTGAAGCTCTGTCTAAACCAGGGGTTCCCAATCTTTTTTTATGCCATGGACCCTTACCATTAACTGAGGGGTCTGTGGACCCCAGGTTGGGAACCCCTGTCTAAACACCTCAAATATTTCCATGATTGCCAGAGCCTTGGTAGCGGTGCACAACTTAGGTAGAGAGTGTGTGTCAGGTTCCAAGTGTTTAGTCCACCTTCCTAAGACTAAGCAAAATGATGGTTATTCTAACAGAGATTTTGAGAAAATGAATATCATGCTGAATCAGGTTTGAATTGATCACCATTTGATTCATTATTTTCAAATAGAGATGCAAGAAAATGCAGATGCTGGTATCCGGAATGAAAAACAAATAGCTGCAGGAACTTAGCAGGTCATGAAGCATCTGTGGAGGGAAGTGAACAGTAAATGTTGTGGCTCAACTGCAGAGCCCCTACTCCTTCTTTCCAGATAATGAGTTAAAACATTGACCTTTCAACAAATCTTTGAGACATTTGAAACATAGACTGTTAAACACTTGAGCACATCTCAGATACAACAACCCTTCTGAGTTTGAGCCAGTCATGTAAAGCTTCCTTTATGAGATCAAGGCAATTACTGCTGCCACTCTCCCTTGGGTGATACAAAGTTTATTTCATACTAATCAGCTGGATCACATGCCATCCCAAGACAGAGAAACACTGAGGTAGCCTTAACATTTTTAAATGAATTTTAGTTCAGAATAAGAGCTGATTCCTATACTGCAATTGACAGTGATAAATGCAAGTTTTTGTGTGCAATATAATTAATCATGCCTCAACATTCAAAGGTTGTTTACATCTTTATTAGCATTTCTACTCTGTACTGTATTAGAAAATGAAGAAAACTTTTAAGGTAACTTTAACAGTATTAAGAGACTCCACTGCTCTGGTTTATATGGCTTTTCATTTTTAATTCACTGCAATATGTTCACCAAATTTAATATCCAAATGGATAAAATGTTTTATGATATTACTAAGAACAAGTTTTTCCTCTTGGCGTCTAAATGCCACTGAGAATTTCAAAGGTTTAGCACTCAGATTAGAGTCATCAATGTCTTTCAGAAAATTAGAGAAATTATTTGAGTTTAGGCATCTTGGTCTCTATTCCAAGAGACCTGATGGTTGGAAATGAAAGATGATGTGTATAAATGCAAATTTTTGTTGTTAACTGGCTGAACAAACAAATGATTACCTTACAAGGTCTATGACTCTTTCCCTCGGGGCAGTGCTGACGTACTCATCATTTATGGCTAGAATCTGATCGCCTGGGATGAGTCTGCCCTCCGATGGACCGCCTAACAGAGAAATACAGACATTTACTCCAAAGTGAAATTGGGTTGGGTCTCAGATAAGATTAATTAAATAAATAAAGCTTCTTACTAACAAAAAAAAATCACATGGTTGTTACTTTGACAGCTTAATCCTGTACGGACTGTTCCCATGAGATATTTCACTATAATTGAATGACATAGATAAATTCTAATTGGTATATTAGTTACCATGAAATAGGATTAATTTTTATTGTGTGCAGTTGTGTAAAATGGATGATCATCAATCACCAGTCCATTTCACATCTTCTGATTTTTATGTCTATTGATATAATGATTTTTCTTTGAGTTGATGATAATAAGGAAGGCAAGGAGTAAACATAAACTGTACAAATAAAAAAAAGATGTGATGTAATTAAGTGGTACGTGCATCACAGAAACGATGATTAAGATTGTAATGGAGCCCCAAAAGGATTAAATATAATGAAATGGACATTAGGAGACAGTGCAGTCTGGAAACTGCAGGAATGCTGAACAGAGAGGTTCCTTCAACCTTTTCTAATGCTATAACAGCAGAAATTTGGAGGGACATTAAAATAAGCAGAAATGAGAGAGTAGCTACATTAACTAAATTGAAGAGGTCCAGATGGCATGACTCCCATAAATTCTCTAAGGTATTCGTGTGGAAATAGCAGAAGTGTCAGAATCCATCAAAGCACCATGTGTGCCAGAGTATGACTCTTCTTATCAGGGATAGGAAAGATACGAGAATCTGTGCTAAAAGATGAGCATCAAACATTCTGGGGAAAGTGAATATGAAACAACAGTAGGCAACTCAGATTTCAGAACAAGATAATAGCTTAATATTAGTTATCCTGATCTAGTTTGAGTAGATGCTGGAATACTAGAAAGGTAGTTATGGTAACAGGTCAGGTACCTCAACCATTTTCTAGGTTTTTCCTATTAGTCACAATCTGTATCTCATTACAAGAATGACTAAAGTTGCTATTACTGCCACATCCTCCAAAACTATTCTGGTCACCATTTCATTTGGCAACATCCTCCAATCCTCAAGCACCTTAATCCCCAGTCTATGCTTATAGAGTTGGTCAGAGCCTAATCCACGATCCTCTTCTCTCTCCCACGATAATGGCTATGCATACAGCTGCCTTTTCAAGCCACCCCCATAATGATACAGTTCACTGCTCCCTCCATATACTTCCCAATAATGGGTCCATTACAGCATTCACCATATCTTTTCTGCTCTCTCTCTCTGATCATGCCATCCTCCCTTAAAATCAGTTCCAAATAGAGCACTGCTCATAGCACGTACCACCAAACTTCCTTACAAATCCAGTCTCTGTCACATCACCCCATTCATGGCTTTATCCACTGTCACCTTCAGCATTCTTCATACCAACCTTCTACCCACAGCTGATCATTTGTGGCTCCCTTCCACATATCTTCATGAATCCTCTCATTGATAATGCTTTGACCCAATGCTTAAACACATTTTACATTATCTGAGAATGCAACAGAAACATTAGGCAAAGGAAATGCAACAGAAGTGGAATGAGACTTCCAGAAATAGAAACCATAGGAACCATAGAAAAACTACAGCACAGAAACAGGCCTTTTGGCCCTTCTTGGCTGTGCCGAACCACTTTCTGCCTAGTTCCACTGACCTGTACATGGACCATATCCCTCCATACACCTCTCATCCATGTATCTGTCCAATTTATTCTTAAATGTTAAAAAAGAACCTGCATTTACCACCTCGTCTGTAGTCTTCAGTAAGGTGCCATAAAGGGAGACTTGGTAAATATTAGGAAACACAAGAATATCTGCAGATGCTGGAAACCCGGAGTAACACACATAAAGTGCTGGAGAAACTCAGGCAGCATCCATGAAGAGGAATAAATAGCATGTCCTGATAAGGAATCTCGGCCTGAAACGTTGACCCTCTGTAGATGCTGCTTGGCCTGCCGATTTCTTCAAGCACCTTATGTGGATAAATGTGAAGTTATCCACTTTGGTGGCAAAAATAGGAAAACAGATTATTATCTGAATGGTGGCCGATTAGGAAAAGGGGAGGTGCAACGAGACCTGGGTGTCATTATACATCAGTCATTGAAAGTGGGCATGCAGGTACAGCAGGCGGTGAAAAAGGCGAATGGTATGCTGGCATTTATAGCGAGAGGATTCGAGTACAGGAGCAGGGAGGTACTACTGCAGTTGTACAAGGCCTTGGTGAGACCACACCTGGAGTATTGTGTGCAGTTTTGGTCCCCTAATCTGAGGAAAGACATCCTTGCCATAGAGGGAGTAGAAAAAAGGTTCACCAGATTGATTCCTGGGATGGCAGGACTTTCATATGAAGAAAGACTGGATGAACTGGGCTTGTACTCGTTGGAATTTAGAAGATTGAGGGGGGATCTGATTGAAACGTATAAGATCCTAAAGGGATTGGACAGGCTAGATGCAGGAAGATTGTTCCCGATGTTGGGGAAGTCCAGAACGAGGGGTCACAGTTTGAGGATAGAGGGGAAGCCGTTTAGGACCGAGATTAGGAAAAACTTCTTCACACAGAGAGTGGTGAATCTGTGGAATTCTCTGCCACAGGAAACAGTTGAGGCCAGTTCATTGGCTATATTTAAGAGGGAGTTAGATATGGCCCTTGTGGCTACGGGGGTCAGGGGGTATGGAGGGAAGGCTGGGGCGGGGTTCTGAGTTGGATGATCAGCCATGATCATAATAAATGGTGGTGCAGGCTCGAAGGGCCGAATGGCCTACTCCTGCATCTATTTTCTATGTTTCTATGTTTATGAAGATTAAGAAAGGTGGAGTTAGCAACTTGTTGTAGAATAGATTGAAAAATGAAAATAGAAAGCAGAAGTTATTAAATAGGCTTCAAATTTCAAGCAATGGAGAAATGATCTGTCACAAGGCTTGTGTTGTGGATCTAATGTAATGCATGTATGTAATTAATCTAATTTAGAAACTGGAGGAATCAGCTAAAAATGTTGATGGCTGCACCATAATATAAAAAAATATAGACAACATTAGTGAAGGGGGTGAAGAAAAATACATTGACACATCTAGAAAGGGTCGTGATGCACATGTGAAGTAGAATGGAGCAGAGAGACTGGAAACAGGTAGAAGACACATAGAAGGATGAAGTTTGGAATTGGAGATCAGCTGGGATAAATGCTTGCCTATGTTAAATCCTGTAGAACTTGAACTATGCAGAAATGATGAGAATTTTTTAACATTTCCTAGGCTACATATACAGTCGGCCAAGCATCCAAACTGCCTATTTTGTGGCAGGAGGCCAAAATAATTTTCTAGATTAAATCTGGCAAGGTACAGAGGTCAAACAGAAATTCTACTGCAGATCGGCAGCTATGGGCTCCAATGCCATATTTAAATTGCTGATGACACCTCTGTTGTTTGCCGAATCAAAGGTGGTGACAAATCAGCATATAGGAGGGAGATTGAAAATCTGGCTGAATGGTGCCACAACCTCTCACTCAACATCAGAAGATGGTTTGGTTTCAGAACCAAAGAGTCAATTATTGGCTACAGGAGGAGAATATTGGAGGACTATCAGCCAGTCTTCATCAGGGTATCAGAGATGGAGAGGGTCAGTAATGTTAAATTCATATGATCATATCAAAGAACCTGTCCTAGATTCAGAAGGCAAGAGCCATTACAAAGAAGGCACGGCAGCACCTCTACTTTCTCAGAGGTCTGTGAAGATTCAGCATGTCATCTAAAACTGTGACAAATTTCTATAGATATGCAGTGGAGTATATATTGACTGGTTGTATCATGGCCTGGTATGGAAACATCAATGCCCGTGAACAGAAAAGCCTCCAAAAATAGTGGATACTGCTCAGTCCATCAAGGGTAACGTCCTCCCCACCACTGAGCACATCTACAAGGAGTGCTGTCATTGGAAAGCAGCAGCCACCATCAAGAAACCCCACCATCCAGGCCATGTTCACTTATCGTTGTTGCCATCAGGAAGGAAGTGCAGGAGCCTTATGACGCACTCCACACTATCAGGAACAGTCACTACACCTCAACCATCAGGCTCCTAAACCAGAGCGGACAACTTCACTCACCTCAGCACTGAATTGATTCCACAACCTATGGACTCACTTTCAAAGGCTCTACAACCCATTTTTTCCCATCTACCTACCAATATATCTATTTTTGTTTTATATGTTTATATTTGCACAATTTGATGTCCTTTAAACATTAGCCTGTCTTTGTGTGAAGGTTTTTTCATTGTTTCCATTGTGTTTCTTTGTACTTACTGAGAATGCCTGCAAAAAATTTTACAAGGATGTTGCCAGGTCTGGAGGACCTGAGTTATAAGGAAAGATTGAATAGTTAGGACTATATTCAGAATGTGGAAGATTGAGAGGAGATTTGATATACAAACTTATAGTCATAGTCATACTTTATTGATCCCGGGGGAAATTGGTTTTCATTACAGTTGCACCATAAATAATAAATAGTAATAAAACCATAAATAATTAAATAGTAATATGTAAATTATGCCAGGAAATAAGTCCAGGACCAGCCTATTGGCTCAGGGTGTCTGACCCTCCAAGGGAGGAGTCGTAAAGTTTGATGGCCACAGGCAGGAATGACTTCCTATGACGCTCTGTGTTGCATCTCGGTGGAATGAGTCTCTGGCTGAATGTACTCCTGTGCCCGACCAGTACATTATGTAGTGGATGGGAGACATTGTCCAAGATGGCATGCAACTTGGACAGTATCCTCCTTTCAGACACCACCGTGAGAGAGTCCAGTTCCATCCCCACAACATCATTGGCCTTACGAATGAGTTTGTTGATTCTGTTGGTGTCTGCTACCCCCAGCCTGCTGCCCCAGCACACAACATGGGGGGTATATGAGGGCTATAGGTAGGGTAAACGCAAGCAGGCATTTTCCCACAGAGGTTGGATAGGTCTACAACTAGAGGTCATGGCTTAAGGGTGAAAGGTGAAAAGTTTAAGGGGAACATAAGTGGAAACTTCTTCACTCGAAGGGTCATGAGAGTGTGGAATGAGCTGCCAGCACAAGTGGTCCATGCGAGCTTGATTTCAACATTTAAGAGAAGTTTGGATAGGTACATGGATAATAGGGACATGGAGGGCTATGGTCGATGGGAGTAGGTAGTTTAAATGGTTTTGGCATGGACTAGATGGGTCGAAAGGCCAGTTTCTGTGCTGTACTTCTCTATGACTATAAGAAAATGAATGTCAGGGTAGTAAATGGTGACATATATGTACTTTGATAATAAATTCACTTTTAACTTTTGATGGGAAGGAGAACTACAAGTTGGCTCCTGTGCTGAGCTCATTAGAAGATCAGCCCTGGGGGAAATGGAGCTGATCTCCAAAAGAGTTATCCTGGGTTACGAGTAGCTGCTCTTTGCTTGTAGATTGTAGGGGAGTAATTCTGATCTTCCCGGGCTTCTTTCTTTTTGTTACTCCCCCATCAAAAAATAAGTTTGAACTTTCTTTGCAGAATGGCCACAAATGATCTCTTCAAAGCCACTGGTTAGACGGTAAGTATGGCGAGACTCTACCTGTTGAGTAATCAACCATATTGTATCCAGAATTGCAGTCATGATACCAACACAATTTCAGACCCTTATATATTTATTCTGAACAGTTTCTAGGCCAAAACATACTGGCATACTTGTTGCCTATTTGAGAATGGCACTAGGTAGGTGTTTGAAAGGGTTGGCTACATTGCATCATACCTGGATCCACTCCACTGCCATTCATCTATCAACCAGGAAATAGGTAGAATGCAATTAGAGATCAGCCTGTAGTCATGGTATTTTGGATACTCTTTAAATGGCAAGATGTTTTTCATAAATAGATAGATATGGTGGTTGCCCGACATGTCCAGTGATGACAGGACACTTGTGTAGAAGAGTTTTAAAAGTGGAAAACCCATTGCACTGGGGCAGTTCCACTATCTCGACCTCAGAAGAGTGAATTCTAATTACTGTAGGTATATTTTCTTCTTTCATACACAATGACTAAATCTTGCCATACATATAAACCAAGAAAGTTGTCTAATATTTATGTCCACCTCTTTGCCGAATTAATGAATAGTAACTGATGTATGCTTAATTATAAGGCTGTGCATATGTCTCATGCACATCATGAGCAACAACGTCAACAATGAGAACATCCAAGGTATTGTACCAAGGTGCAATCAGAAATTCACACTGGGTTAAGGAAGATGATTTTCAGAGATGGTTAACTGAGGAAGAGGATGTGGGAACTGAAGGGATTGAGGTGTAAATGGGTTGTGTCAAGCCCTCCAGAAGGAGGTATTAATTCAGATTATTTTTATGCTGTTGAAGAGTCATGGATTTCAAGTGGGATGGGAACACAAGAAGTACGTGCATTCTTATTAAAGAGGAGTCTTTTTCATTATTTTTCTGTTACCATTCACTTGGGCACATTTAGATATTTGAATTTATTTAGGCCCTTTCAAGATTTGTATTCACTGTGTAATGGGAATTATAGAAGCTAATCTCTGTACATCAAAGGCTGCCAAATAGCAATATGAATAAGCCTAGATTATCCATTTAAATAATATTAGCTGAAGAATAAATATTGAGGAATTTTGCAGATATACAAGTTGTGCCATTGATCTTGTGCATCTATCGGTGAGATCAAATGTATGTGAGTTTAAAATCTCTTCTGCAAGACAACGTATATGTCACGGCTGTACCTCCCTCTGTAAGAGTAGATCTTGCACTCAGGAGTAGAGCATGAATTCAGAAGTAATACCATGGGTGATTTGAATTGATTGAAATATTATCGCACTGGAAAACTTTGAAAATTATATATGGTGTAAGTGTGTTCAGTGAGGTTTGGCTCACTGGATTTCTGATGGTTTGTTCTAAAACAGTACTCTATGGGGGGGGCAGTTTCAGATGGTAATACGGAAGATAGGTTACAAAATCACAAGTCTGAAGGACTTACACTGAGAAATGGTCCATATTGAAAATGTTCAATGATTGTATCTGCCTTTATGCCTTTTGCAATTGATTGACTTTATTTCTTACATCCTTCACATACATGAGGAGTAAAAATATTTATGTTATGTCTCCAACTAAATGTACAATGTGCAATCATAGTAATTTATAGTAATTCACAAAAAATAGAACGGTCAGTGTAATATAGAGTACACTCAAATCAGCGTGAGTTCATCAGTCTGATGGCCTGGTGGAAGAAGCTGTCCTGGAGCCTGTTGGTCCTGGCTTTTATGCTGCGATATCTACTCCTGGATGGTAGCAACTGGAATAGATTGTAGTTGGGATGGCTTGGATCTCCAATGATCCTATAGGCCCTTTTTACACACCTATCCTTGTAAACGTCCTGAATCTTGGGAAGTTCACAACTACAGATGCGCTGGGCTGTCTGCACCACTCTCTGCAGAGTCCTGCGATTAAGGGAGTTCCCATACCAGGCAGTGATGCAGCCAGTCAGGATGCTCTCAATTGTGTCCCTGTAGAAGGTTCCTAGGATTTGGTGGCCCATACCAAACTTCCTCAACTGTCTGAGGTGAAAGGGGTGCTGTTGTGCCTTTTTCACCACACACCTGGTGTGTACAGACCATGTGAGGTCCTCGGTGATGTGGATGCTGAGGAACTTGAAGCTGTTTACCCTCTCAGCCCCAGATCCATTCAAGTCAATAGGGGTTAGCCTGTCTCCATTCCTCCTGTAATCCACAACCAGCTCCTTTGTTTTTGCGATATTGAGGGAGAGGTTGTTTTCTTGACACCACTGTGTCAGAGAGATGAGTTCTTCCCTGTAGGCCACTTCGTTATTGTTTGAGATAAGGCCGATCGATGTCGTGTCGTTGGCGAATTTAATTAGCAGATTGGAGCTGTGGGTGGCTATACAGTCATGGGTATACAGGGAGTAAAGGAATGGACTCAGTACGCAGCCTTGAGGAGCTCCTGTATTGAGAGTCAGAGGGTTGGAGGTGAGGGAGCCCACTCTTACAATCTGCTGGTGATGTGACAGGAATTCCAGGTTCCAGCTGCACAAGGCAGGGTCAAGGCCAAGGTCTCTGAGATTCTTGTTGAGCCTGGATAGATCTATGTTGAATGCAGAACTGTAGTCCAAGAACAGCATTCTCACATAAGCATCCTCCTCCTGATGTGTAAGGACGGTATGTAGAGCAGTGGCTATTGCGTCATCTATCGATCGGTTGTGTCAGTAGGCGAATTGTAGGGGGTCCAGTGTGGGTGGTAGCAGATGCAATCCTTGATCAGCCTCTCAAAGCATTTGCTTATTATTGAGGTGAGTGCGACAGGACGCCAGTCATTCAGGCATGTTACCTTGGTCTCTTTTGGTACAGGGACAATGGTGGATAATTTGAAGCAGGAGGGCACTCTACACTGGGAGAGGGAGAGATTTTAAACCTAAGAGCCCATTGGAAGGGGTGTGAAGCTCCGGGATACCAAATAATGGCAATGAATATTTCTTGGTAACAATTCCACTTGCACTCAGACTATCATGATTAAATGGAATTCAAAAAATGTTTTAAATATATTTAGGCATAAGAATATAAATTATATCAAATTAATTGGCACCACCAAATCACAACGTATTAATTAATCAATCATCAGTAATAGAATTGGAAAAATAATACTTTGGAGCATTATGCTTTTCTCTGCCTTTTATGTAATTGTTGGTATTTCCCATTTTTTTGCTTTTTTTGAATGCAGTTGACTGTAGTTCATGTGGATTGTACTGGTCCAGGTGTTTATTTTGTTAATCTACAGTTGCTTTGTGTTGGTAACTCAGTGGTGGTAAAAAAAAACTGATAAAATCTACAGTTCCTGAAAGTGGAGACTTACACTATTTTTTTCCGCTTCATGGTTAAATTGATGGGCCATTACCAGTCAAACAATATTGCTAATGTAAATGCCTAGCAAACTGTCTCTACCAAGAAATACTGGTTAGATTTTAAACAGTATCTTAAGTAGAAACTAATTATGTAAATCAGCAAGTGTTATTGAAATCTAATGGTTTTTATTTCAAATATGAAGATTTCATAATTTCTGTAATGGTGCTGATCTGCAAAACTAAACTTAGTTTAGGGGCAAACTAACACTCTACCTAAGTGATGACCAATAAAGCAGCATAGCATTTTTGCCCCAAAGTAAAGATACGTATGTATGTACACCTGCTTGTTATTGCAAGTATGTAATCAGCCAATCATGTTGCAGCAAGTTTATGCATAAAAGCAAGCATGCGTGGTCAAGAGGTTTGGTTGTTGCTCAGACCAAACATCAGAATAGGGAATAAATGAGATCTAAGTGATTTTAACCATGGAATGATTGTTGGTGCCAGATGGGGTGGTTTGAGTATGTCAGAAATTGCTGATCTGGGATTTTCATGCACAATCTCTAGAGTTTGCAGAGAATGGTGTGAAAAACAACCAAGTGTCCAGTGAGTAGCAGTTCTGTAGGCAAAAATGGCTTGTTTAATGTGATAGTACAGAGGAGAATGGACAGACTATACATCTATCTCCGAGGACCTGTCCTGGACCCATCATATAAATATAAATGCAAAGAAAGCACGGCAGTGCCTCTGTTTCCTCAGGGGTCCGTGGAGATTCAGCATGTCATCAAAAACCTTGGCAAACTTCTATAGATGTGTGGTGGAAAGTGTGCTGACTGGCTGCATCATGGCCTTGTATGGATACACCAATGTCTTTCAGTGGAAAATCCAACAAAAGGTAGAGGACTGGGCCCAGTATATAATGGGTAAAACTCTCCCAGCCACTGAGCACACCTACATGAAATGTTGCCATAAAAAAGCAGCATCCATCATCAAAGATCGTCACCACCCAGGCCATGCTCTTCTCTCTGCTACCATCAGGTAGAAGGTACAGAAGCCTCAGAATTTGTACCATCAGATTCAAGAACAATTTCTACCCCTCAACCATGAGGCTCTTGAACACTCATTCTGGTTCTGGTGTTCCCACAACCAATGGTCTCACTTTAAGGATTCTCTAATTTTCTCACTTTAAGATCTCTTTATCTTGTTATTTCATGTTATTGTTATTTATTTCTATTTATTTATATGTATATTTACACAGTTTGTTGTACATTGATCCTGTTTACAGTTACTGTTCTATAGATTTCCCAAGTATGCCTGCAGGAAAAAGAATCTCAGGGTTGTTTGCGGTGACATGTATGTACTCTGATAATAAGTTTTACTTTGTATTTTTGACCTTTAAACTTTTATATTGAACTTTTGTTTATCTTACAAAGTTCAAGTTCAAGTTTATTGTCGTCTGATTGTACATGTACAACCACCCATCCTCCAGATCATGGTGCACCCAGAAAACATACGACATGCATAGCGTGTTACAAAATGTTATGATAAATAAGTTATTAAAATATAATTCAAAATGCACGCAGCACAGGTAAACAAACTGTACAGTATACAGTAAACAGCATGTTTTTCTAGTGACGAGACCTCAGTAGTGGCAGGGTATTCATTCGTCTCACAGCCTGAGGGAAGAAGCTGTTACCCAGTATGGCAGTCCTAGTCCTGATGCTTCTGTACCTCCTCCCTGGGAGTAGTGGGTCAAAGAGATTGCGGGATGTGGTTGGGATCCTCAACAATGTCTTGGGTCCTTTTTCTGCAACACTAAGTGTCACAAATAGGAGGAAGGGAGACCCTGGTGATCCTCTCAGCAGTTTTTACATTCCTCTGTGGGCCTTGAGGTCCGAAGTTTTCCCACCTCCATACCACACAATGATGCAGCTAGACAGGACACTCTAAGTGGTGCGCCATTAGAATGGGGGTGGGGAACCATGCACACCTCAATCTCCTCAGAAGGTATAGCCACTGCTGTGCCTTCTTGACTAGTGAGGAGGTGTTGTGGGTCCAGGTTAGATCGTTACGTGCACACCAAGGAACTTTGTATTCTTTACTCTCTCCACAGCAGAATCATTGATGTGCAGTGGAGAGTGGCCGATCTGTGCCTTCTTGGAGCCCAAAATCATCTCTTTTGTCTTATCCACGTTGAGACTCTGCTGTTCACAAACCATTTGACAAGCCTCTCAACTATATCCCGACTTATTGTTTTTGCTGATGAAGCCACCCACTGTTGTATCATCAGTGAACTTGATGATATGATTTGAGCTGGATCTGGCAGTGCAGGTATGAGTCAGCAGCCTGAATAGCATTGGCAGAACAGACAGTCCTGGAGGGGCACCAGTTCTCAGCATGATGGAGCTTCAAGATGTTGCCGACAACTTGGACTGATTGGGTTGTTCCCTTAAGAAGTCCAACAGAGGGGTGTTGAGTCACAACAAGGACAGTTTACCCATCAGCTTCTGAGTGATGATCATGTTTTACGCTGAGCTGAACTCGATGAACAGCATCCTGGCGTTTCAGGCATCGTTTTCTAGGTGGGACATGATGGAGTGGAGGGTTGAGACTACGGCATCAAGATTGCACTGGTTTGAGTGGTAGGTGAGCTGGAAAGGGATCCAAAGTAGCTGGAAAGTGGAATTTTACATGATCCACTCCCAGCCGCTCAAAGCACCTTACGATTGTTGAAGTCAGTGACATTGGGTGGTAATTGTTAGGCCAGTTACCATTGCTCACTTGGGCACCAGAATGATGGTGACTGCCTGCAGGGACAGTGCACTGTTCCATTGAGATGTTAAAGATGTTCGTTAAGAGCTCTGTTAGCTGATCCGCACAGTCCCTCAGCACCTGATGAGGTATGCTATCCGGCTCTGAGCTTTGCTTGGGTTTACCCTGGCTGGGATCCTCCTCCCCTTGCTGGTGGCCAGAGAGTGTGCCTGTTCCTCAGGGGGACAGGAGGCTCTCCTCGATGTCACATCATTCAATGCATCAAATCGTAATGATAATAACAAGAAAAGGAGTGCCACGTGACTGGGAATAACTACTTGGTGAGTACGTAAGGTCCAAACAGTTTAGAAATGTTTCTCAAACCACTGATATCCTTACATTCCTGAAACACATTGTTTGCTTATAGTAACAATGCTTATAATTAATGCATTAAAATATCTATAATACTTTGCCTTCCTGATGCAACATTCTAATAGTTATTTGATTTTAATTTTTGGTTTCCATTTCCTCTCCAAGGAAAGAAAGAAAGAAAGAAAGTAATTGAGAAGTTATTGTATTAACTACAAAACCATCTTTGATGTACCTGAATGGATTACACTTTAATATTGCATTGTGCTCTTGAGCTTACTGGTATTGTAAAGTAATGGTGCTGACGGCCTTTGCTTTCCTCTGGCCAAATATACACATCATCTCATTGGATGTGAGTGAAGACCAATATAATTGTGCAAGTACAAATGAACATGGCACAGCTAAAATTACAGGTAATGTTAACAGTCTGTAAGAAATGGGGCAAGGGAGAAAGAATATAATGTGAAGGATGGGTTGAGATAAACATCAGTTACTAGTATTGCCCTTCATCCGTGAAGATCAAGATCTGATTACTGAAAGGCCTCTCATAACTTCTAGTTGTAATTTGCTTCTAACACTGAAACTTTCCCGCTGTTAATAAATATTCATTGCTATTTTTTGTTGCACGAGATAGAGTTAATGATTAAAGCAATCTGATTATTAGGCCTGGCTTTAGGGAGAGCATTGATTCACTTATTATCACTGGAAAAGCAAGGGATCTAGTGGCTATAGAGGAGCAGGATTGAGTACAAAATGAACTTGTTAGCTCTATTTGCATCAGGATCCATTATATTCACTGCATGTAACTGGACAAGGTGCCAGTTCAGAAAAGGGAACAATCTGAGTACAATAGACTTGCAAATGAAATTAATCAAACTGTATCTACTCATGCATGAAAATCATCTGCCCAAGATTCTTGCTTTGTATCATTGTCAGCTTTGCCTTAAGTGGCCAATTTAGGCTGCACTTATAATACCACAATCACAGTTAATTACCTTATATCATTGTTAAGCAGCCTTTCCTCATTCGTGGAGACACAAATTGGGTTGATTTACCACAAGGACATCACAGCACAGCTGAGCAAAAGTCTACTCAGTAAAGGAACGTTAGGTTAATTCCAGTGCACTAAAATCTGTTATATAGATAAGCTGCTATTTTTTAGATGGTACATCATTTCAGGACATTGAACCTTGGAATTGTAGTTAGACTACTTGGAAATACTGTGGATTTCATGTGGTGTCTCCAGCTGCCAAGGAAAGGTAGCGGTCAGCGTGACACTATTACAGCTCAGGCTGTTGGAGTTCAGAGTTCAGTTCCGGAGATGTCTGTAAAGAGTCTCTATATGTCCTTCTCACAGAATGCGTGGGTTTCCCCCGGGTGCTCTGGTTTCCTCCCACTGTCCAAAGACATACTGGGTAGGTTAATTGATCATTGTAAATGTCCTGTGATTAGTTTTGGGTTAAATCGGGGTTAAATCAGCATGGCTTGAGGCAAGGATGGGCTTACTCTGCGCTGTATCACTAAATAAATAAATTACTAATGTTAAGGGGTTCCATTAGCCTTAACAAAGCTTGGAAAGTATTAAAGTGAATTTTGAAATAATTTTTAATAATATTCTATCAGAACTTTTTCAAAGTTGTTTGGGAACATTCACCAGAGCTTTCTGAGCATACTCAGAAAATTTATTAAGTATTTAATTCAACCATGAAGATTTTAGCCTCAGCTAGATTTCAATTAGGTTATTCTGGTCTTGTGAGATATAAGAATATGATAACTGGTCTAAATGGAAATAAATCATTTGACTGGGATTATTGGAGATACCATGTGAGGTCAGGTATGGATATTGTTATGACTGGCCTCATGATAAGCTGGATGGTAGCATTTACTGCTAAGGTTCACGTTTCACAAGACTCACATTAATACTCGATAACATACCAATGCAATGGTATGACTCCAGTGAAATACAATCTCAAATCAGCCAGGATCCAGAATAACTGCCAGAAGAGTTATTTCTTTCCATGGTTTGTATTTGTTTTAATTTTTCCACAGTTGCCAAGTTTTCTCTTTTGACAGATACTGACTGACCTGTCAAGCGTTTTTAGCATTTTCTGTTTGTCAGATTTTAAGCATCTGTAAGTTTTTGATTTTCATTGACTAATGAAGGAAATACTGCAAGGAAGAACCTGGTTTTTGAAATATAATATAGTTGCAAGTTTTCTACCACCATTACCGAATTTTTCATTCATTGTGGACCCCAGGAATAATCTTTAAATTCCAGCAGGTATACAACAATTGTAAAAAAAAGCATAACTTACTTTCAGAATAGGATAATAATTCAACTACATCCTCAACATATTTGAAACCTTGTTCACCTGGACCCTTTAATGGAAATTCTATGGTAAATATTTAAAAACAACAAGATTCCCATTTGTGACAATAGGAAGGGTGGCTTGTGTCTAAAAATGGGATTTAATCTTTTTTAGTGCATTAGGGCATCATTACATTTGCTGGTGCCAAGAAGGGTCCCTCAAAATTATAGCAAAATTATTTAAAAAGAAAAGTGCATCAGCATTGGCATGGTTTACAACTCAAAAGATGTGTTGATTCATGGTCTCTATAGAACTTGATAAAGAGCAGTGTGATTGCAATGTAGGACCTGTCACTTTATAGCATATCACTCAGAAAAGATTGTCAGCAATTAAAGATACAATCCAATGGCAGCCAAACACAAGAAGCACACAGATAGCCTTGGAGGACGTAGAAGACTATTAGAGACTCTTCATAATTGCACATTTCTGTGCCTCCTCCCCAAAGGTCAACACCCCCCCCACCCTCAGCCCTTCAGTTTACTACCTACTGTCATGATTGTTAAGCTGATTAGTCATAATTTACAATAAAAACATTTCTCTTTTTAGTTTGAGCACTTTAGAATGCAAGTAAGCAGTCTTGAGTGAGTTTTTGAGCTGCCTTGTGAAATATCCAAACTTGAGCATAGCTTCTGTTTCAATCCTGAGAGTAGAACTACAGCATTCTCCTCACTCTCCTGAGATAGTTGCATGACAATCATATGAACTTCTGAGCTCCAACTTATGCTGATGTCCATTCTGTTGCAAGATGCTTGATGTTATTAGTGCACCTTTGACACAAGTGAAATATCAGGTTATCTAATGTGGATTGTGACCTGTTTCACAATTGGCATTATTCCAAAATTTATTTTTGATCAATTTTAAGACCATATGACCATACGACATAGGAGCAGCATTAGGCCATTTGGCCCATCAAGTCTCCTCTGCCATTCTATCAAGGCTGATTTATTATCCCTCTTAATCCCATTTTCTCTACATTCTCCCTGTAGCCTTTGACACCCTGATTAATCAAGAACCTATCAACCTCCACCTTAACTATACCCAATGACCTGGCCTGCACAGCTGTCTGTGGCAATGGATCCACAGATTCACCACCCTCCGGCTAAAGAGATTTTCACTCATCTCTGTTCTAAATATATGTACCTCTATTTTGAGGCTGTGCCCTCTGGTCCTAGACTCACCACGATAGGAAGCATCCTTTCCGCATCCACTCTATCTAGGCCTTCCAATATTTGGGGTGCTTACTGATCTGGCTAACAACGGATGGTGCAATCCGGGGTATATTAAGATCGAGGAACGTGTTTGCAGACTGGATATTGAACTTTTTACTGTTGGACTTTGGCCACATTCCACCGTGATACAACACTTGGCGGCACGGGAGGTCGTTCCTGCCTGTGGTCATCAAACGTGCAGCTCCTCCCGTGGAGGGTCAGACTCCCTGAGCCAATAGACTGGTGCTGGACTTATTTTCCATCTGGCATAGTTTTGCATTTTATTGTTTGATTGTTGGGGTTTTTTGTATTGCTATATTTACGCTCTATTCTTGGTTGGTGCGGCTGTAACAAAACCAAATTTCCCTCGGGATTAATAAAGTATATCTATCTATCTATCTAAGTGAGATTCTGTACCAAGCAGTGATGCAGCATGTTAGGATGCTCTCTACTGCACATGTGTAGAGTTACATGAGTATGGATTTGCAAAGTCCAGATCGCTTTCACCTCTTTAGAAAGTAGAGGCATTGGTGAGCTTTCTTGACTGTTGACAATATGTTTGAGACCACGTGATTTTGTGTGTGATGTACACTCCCAGGAGTTTGAAACTGCTTGCAGTTTTCACTGCTGTGGCACTGATGTGAAGGGTGCTGTGAATGGTGCGATTTCTTCTCAAGCTGATAACCATCTCCTTTGCCTTATTGACATTAAGGAAGAAGTTATATGCCTGGTACCAAACCTTGAGCTCTTCCACTACTCTGTATGCCTTCTCAACATTGTTGGTAATGAGACCCACCATTGTCACGTCATCGAAACTTGATGATGTTACTACTCGGGTGTTTGGCCGTGCAATCATGTGTGAGCAGAGTGTACAGCAATGGGCTCAGTACATGGCCCTGGGGACACTTGTGTTTAGGATGATGGTGAGGAGGAGTGGTTGTGTATCCTGACTACCTGAACTCTCTTCATTAGGAAGTCCAATACCTATTTGAGTAGGAGTAGGCTTGAGTAACACTGGAAAACAAAGTGCTGCACAATACAGTCCAGTTCCTGATCTAAGTTACCCACTCTAGACAATGAACAAGGCAGTTGTGAGCTTTGTAGTGATGTGCCCCCTGGTTAATTATCATGGAAACACGCTCTTCATCCACTCAAACAGCAGACATATGGTTTGAGTGAGCAATTCCCAGCCAATTGTTGCCCAGATAATTAGACATAATCTAGTGCAATTAGCAGGAAAGGGACCATTGGTGAAGGGAGTAGGACAAGACTTGTAACCCAGTTTGATTCATATTTGGGAGAAACAAGCTGATCTTTGTAATCAGCTAAGATGTAGAATAAATGCAGATCAATGAAACATAAATAACAAGACTCCATAAGAGTTATCTGCATATCTCACCTGGTGCCACAGCTCGCACTATCACAGGCTTCTCACCACCTGCTACAAATCCAAAACCATAGACAGGGTCTCGTTTAATCTTCACTTGTCGGGTGGTAAATGCAGAGAAATGGCCACATTCCATGTCATTAAGAGATACTGCATGCATCACATGACTGTAAGTAAAGAGGTCAAAGATCAATAAAGTTTTACGGCATAAATGATTTAGAACAAATAGCAGCTTCAGAACAAATGGCAGCTTTAGAAATTAAGACAGCTTGTAATTAGCATATACATACAGTACATCCAATAATCACGAAGAGACCTTATGAATCCTGAATAGAAGAAATGTACATATTTAACTTGGTGATGGTTGAGAGTTTAATTTTATTATGGTGATGTAGACAAAGGCTCCCCTGGGCATTTTGAGGCTGAAGTTTTCATTCATCGGTTTATTGCTTTTGAAAAGGGGGCAATTTAAAAAATCCATGAGATATTAGACATCATGTAACAGCTGGGAAAGCATCAGCACCAATGAATAGCACATTGGAATAATCAAGTCTAGAAAATGTCATTATTTTTGGTAGCCTGAGAGATTTTGGGGAAGTAGAAATAACCAATCTGCATTAATGAAAAGATATTAGTTCAGACTCAGTTCGAGGTTGAGTAGAACAGCAAGTTTAAGGATGGACTGTATCTGTCTAAGCAAATGGCTAGGCTGAGAAGCCATTTGGTTGTTCCATTATTTAATTAGATTTTGGCTGATTTATGGCTCATTTTCATTAAGGTCATATCATCATGTACCATGTCGTATGATGTGGGTAATCATAGTCTTTGACCATAGTTGTTTTTGGCAATTTTTTCTATTCAAACCACTATATATAGTGGTTTGCCATTATCTTCTTCTGGGTAGCACTTTTATAAGATGGGTGAACCCAACAATTATCAATACTCGTCAAAGAGTGTCTGTCTGGTGTTAGTGGTTGCATAACTAGGGCTTGTGATGTGCAGCAACTGCTCATACAACCATCCACGACCTGCTCGCATGGCTTAACGTGACTCTGATTGAGTGGGGGGGGGGAACTAAGCAGGTCTACATATTGCGCAAGAGTGACCTGCAGGCTAATGGAAGGAAGCTGCGTCTTACAACTCCTTTGGTAGAGATAAATCTCCACCCCACCACCCACTTCATTAGAGTAAACAAACCAAATTTATGTCAGGGAACAAAAGTAATGGTGAAAAATTACACCTAATCTTCCTACAAATGGCCAATAATGCCACCAAGAGACTAAGGAGTCAGGTTAGGGTTAGGGTGGGAAAGGATTGATTCTGCAGGTGATATTATATTGGTCTAGAAAAGAAATAAGAACTGTTGATGTGCTGGCAAGAATGCAAGTTATTGTTGTGAAAATGGATAACTGGAGAGTGGAGGATGATGACAAGGCCATGTACCTCATGCAAAGAGATCAAAGAAAACAATGGAGTATGAGTCTAGTTATCCACAATGACTCTTGTGACTTTGGCTAAATTAGTTACCTTAGATCAATAACCTTAGATGTTGCTGTAACCAGCAAAGACAGATTAGAGATATTCATGCAGGGAGTTGTTGGAGAATTGTGGAATAGTTGGGGATGAATCTGGTAGATTATCATATTTAAATCCTGTACAGATTAAAAAGGCTAGATCATGGGTAGCAATTGAAGTCCAGATACAAAATAAATTTCAGATGCTGGAAATCAGAAACGAAACCAGGAAATGCTGGAAATAGCAGGTCAGGTTGCTTCTGTGGGAGGAGAAATAAAGCTGTAATTTCAGGTTGAAGACCTTATTTCCAGCACTTTCTGTTTTTATTAACCTATGAAGTTGAGGTATGACTTGTGGAAGTGGTGACAGTAATGGTTTTGAAAGGGGAGTGATGTTATCAGGAAGAAGAGATCTGTCAGTACTTTTGGTTAGAATGGGGTGGGGAGGGGGTGAGGTGAATTTATATGAATCAAGATTCAAGATTCAAGATAAAGAAAACTTTATTGTCATTCTAACCGTACATCAGCTCTGCAGGGCAGAACGAGACAGCGTTTCCCAGGAGCAGTGCAATCATAACATAACAAATGCAACACTAAATAATAAACATAACAATAAATAGTAAAACACAACAGCCACATGTCAGTTAAAATCAAGTTATAAGTGTCCAGTGCAAGTTAAAAGTGTCCAAAGCAGAGTCAGGTAGAGCAGCTATTTAGTAGTCTGACTGCTTGTGGGAGGAAGCTGTTTAGTAGCCTTGTGGTTTTAGTTTTGATGCTCCTGTGACGTTTGCCTGATGGCAGAAGAACAAACAGTTCATGGAGAGGGTGTGAGGGGTCTTTAATGATGTACCGTGTCTTCTGGAGGCATTGACTCTGAAAGAAGTCTTGGACAGAAGGTAGGGAGACCCCAATAACCTTCTCTGCTCCCCTAACCACCCTCTGCAAGGCTTTTTTGTCGACAGCACTGCAGCTGGAGTACCAGGTTGTGATGCAAAATGTCAGCACACTCTCAACCAGGCCTCTGTAGAATGTAGTTAAGATGTTAGTGGGGAGTGATGCTTGTTTAAGCTTCCTCAGAAAGTGCAATCTCTGCTGGGCCCATTTCACAATCCCAGTGGTGCTCCTGGACCAGGTGAGATTGTCTGAGATCTGCACCCCAAGGAACTTGATGTTTTCCACTCTCTCCACTGTGGAGCCGCTGATGCTGAGGGGTGTGTGCTCAGGCTGAGACCGTCTGAAATCGACGATCATCTCCTTGGTTTTGGTGACAATAAGCATCAAGTTGTTATCACTGCACCAGCTCTCTAGGTGTACCTCCTCCCTGTACATAGTTTCATTATTTTTGCTGATGAGCCTCACCACTGTGGTATCATCAGCAAATTTAATGATCAGGTTCTCCTTGAATCTGGCTGCACAGTCATGCGTTAGCAATGTAAACAGCAATGGGCTAAGCGCGCAGCCTTGTGGGGATCCAGTGCTCAGTGTGATGGAGTCAGAGATGTTCCTGTCAACACAGACTGACTGTGGTCTCTCTGTCAAGAAATCCAGAATCCAGTGACACATGGCAGTGTTAAGGCCAAGCAGCGACAGTTTCTCCACTAGTCTCTGCGGGATGACGGTATTGAATGCTGAACTGAAATCAATGTACAGGATTCTGACATAAGTGTCTTTGTTGTCCAAGTGAGAGAGAACTGTGGGCAGTGTGGTGGATATTGCATTCTCCGTAGAGCGATTTGGACGATAAGCAAACTGTAGAGGATCCGGCGATGAGGGGAGGCTGGCTGTGATATGAGGCTTGACAAGCCGTTCAAAACATTTCATCACCATGGGGGTCAGGGCAACAGGACGGTAATCATTCAGACAGGCTACAACTGATTTCTTTGCTACAGGGATGATTGTGGAGGTTCTGAAGCATCTGGGGACAATGGCTTGACTAAGGGAGATGTTGAAAATGTCTGTCAGGACATCTGCTAATTCATCAGCACATTCTTTGAGCACACGACCAGGGATGTTGTCGGGACCTCCCACTTTTCGTGGGTTGACCCTGACAAGGGTCCTCCGTGTTTGCTCTGGATCAATGATTGGAGCTAGCTGGTCAGATGGTAAAAAGGGACTAGCTCTCCCCTTTGCTGTGCTGTTTGATGCTTTGAAGCGTGCAAAGAAATTGTTAAGCCTGTCTGGAAGAGAAGCATCACTGTCATCAGTTTTCTGCCTGACCTTGTAGTCTGTCAGCGCTTTAATTCCCTGCCACATCCATCTGGTGTCACCTGTGTCACAGAAGTGTCCATGTATTTTGCCCGCATAGGCCCTTTTCACTTTCCTGATCCCTAGTAAAGTGCAGACCTGGCTGAGCGAAGCGTACTCCTGTCCCCCAATCTGTAGGCTGTGTCACGGGCCTTCAGTGATGTGGTTGCGATGTGGATTACTTTAGCAACTGGGAATTCATTTTGCAGAGTGTTTGAAAATGGGAATCAAACTGGAGTCATTGAAAGTGTTGGAAATGTTGCAATAGCCAAGTAAAAGAACGAGATGCCAACAGCATGGTCAGCTGTACATTGGTCTCCTTATTTCCTGTTCCTTGGAGCATATAAATCTCTAAATAGAGGGTACAGATTCTTGAGAAAACTAATGGTTACAATTTTGAATTAGGAGAACATCCTTGGCTTTATAGCATTACAAATTTCATCTTTAAAATTATACATTATTTTAGTTGAAAACCTAGATTTTCTTGGTCAATCCACATGGAATATATTCAATATATTAGGCACTTCTGCCAAGGAACCAGATAAGAAAAAAATGCATTTGTTGTTTATGCATAACTTGAGCAAAAGATGTGCTTTAAAGATGTGTTTTAAAGGGTAAAGGGGCACTATGATAATAATTCTATAAAGCATAGAT
Organism: Mobula birostris; assembly: GCF_030028105.1. Classification (NCBI taxonomy): domain Eukaryota; kingdom Metazoa; phylum Chordata; class Chondrichthyes; order Myliobatiformes; family Myliobatidae; genus Mobula; species Mobula birostris. The sequence goes on along the minus strand of NC_092379.1, from coordinate 102,110,879 downwards.
GAGTCAATTTTTTTTTAGTTTCGCCTGTTTTTGGAGTTAGGCTGAAGGATATTGTGCATGCACCATACCGACAAGGATGATATCTAATTCTACGCTTCGATATACCAAGTTCACACTAGTTTCATCAATCAAAAACTAATAAATCAGTTAGTGAAGTCTGCACTTCCTCTGCCAATTCATAAGTAGAAATGGCCATTTATCATCTTACCAGTAAAGCACTAAGTAAGGAGAAAAAGTTTCAGAAAACTAAACGAAGAATTGCCACTTGATGTCTGCTATTTATTTCAATAATGTAGAATTGGAATTTCAATGGGGTTAGTCAAAAGGAAAGAAAATGATGAATCTGTAATGGTATTGATTCTGTGCTGATAGTGTTTCATTTCCAATAAAGTGATAGTCAAATGCTGAGGAGATACTTCACAAATAACATTGTGTATGTAATATTTCAGTAATGTTCGAGTAATATTGTAAATATAATGTTTGATTAAGCATTACTTGTTTGCATAGTTCTTTACTGGTTATATGTAAAAGTATGCAAATGACATCTATCATTACAACACTACATCATATGTGCACCTCTTTAAAGAAAATGAAAATAAAAAACTGTATATTTTTCTTTTGATTAGCTTCTTCATCAAAGACACAGAGGAGACAATAGAGCTTTTTTTGGCATTTCATTCAGAAGCCACATTAGAGGGAATGTAAGATTCAAGTCTGTATTTATGTACAGGGATTATGTGTTTTCTTAAGATTACAGTCAATGAAATAGATTTATTTTATCAGATTTTCCAGTTAAGATTTTGTCTCTTGCAATAAAATGTGTTCTGATATGACTAATTCAATATTGGAACATCTGGTGATCAAAAATGTAACCCCAAATAATTTTAATTCTAATGAAATTATAATATACAATGCCATACCAGCAGGAAAATGGAAATCATTATTCACTTTTAATGCTGCATTCACATTTCCAGCAAAAAACTGAAATATAATTGGCAAAGCTGATGCAATCAATGTTATATGATAGTAAAACTGTTGTGTATTTAACGTTGCAGTACTATTTGAGTAATTTTGTAAATAAGTTGTTTGATTAAGCATTCTTCATTTGTTACATAATTCATTATGGGTTATACTGTATGTAAGAAGTCTGTGAATAGCACACGTCATTACACTGCCATGTCATATGTGTGCACCCACCGAAGTCTCCCGTGATTTTCTTTCGATAAGTTTTGGAGTTGCAAAGCATAACAGTGGTGACAAGTAAATTTTAAAATGAACCTGAGATGATTACTCACCTGTTGAAACTCAGCAGGACATTTGAGTTAAAAAAAAGACAGAAAATGAATGAAATTCACAGGTTTTTAAACAGTGAATATGAGCAGATAATAATACATTTAAAAAAGCAGAAATGGTAGGCTACATCGGAAAGGTAGATGCATTTGATTGAACAAGATGTAACTTGATGTTGTAAACTAAACTATTTGAGCAGTATTTTAAAACAATGAAATAGCAGATAAGAAACGAATGCCAGTTTGCGGAGTGCAATTAGTGGAAGAACATACAGTTTCCTTAGAAGTTTGTCTGCTCCAACCAAACCAGCTGAAATGAGTTTCAGTGATATCAAGAAAGTAATGCAGGAACATTTAGAACTGAAACCATTGTTGATTGCAGATCAATTTAGATTTCATAAATCAAAAGAAAGGGGAGTCCATTTCAGCGTACATGGTGGAATTGAAGAAGCTGGCTGAGCATTATCAGTCCAGTGATGGGCTTAATGACGCACTGAGAGATTGTTCAGTTTGTGGAATCTTACTTGAAAACATTCAAATACAGTTCCTTACTGAAGCACAACTCACATTTAAAAGAGCAGTTGAAATCGCTGAATCAACGGAAACAGCAACTGGAGACACAGTTGAGTTACAGTCACGACTGAAAGTGACCATGAACAAAATCACAACATCTAAGTGAAACCTGCCTGGCTGAACAAATTGTGTTACCTTTGTGGCGGGAGCTCACATACTCTGGACCAATGCAAAGGTGAAACTTGCAGAAAATGCAACCAAGTAGGACACATACAAAGAGCATGTTGGGCAGACAAAAATAAATGAACATAACAGGGAAGAGAAAAAGAAAATGTCAAATTGCAGTTTCAAAAAGAGCACTTATCTGCATTTTGAGAATAAAAAAATTGATAAAGATGAGAGTGACTGATTAGCTTTGAGATTTGCAATATGAAAACTAACAAATGACAAGCAATTTGGCTTGCACCAGAAGTGAACAGCAAATTAATTAAAATGGAATTGGACACTGGCTTGGCTGTTTCAGTCATTCCACAAAATGAGTTTGTACAGCATTTCAAAGATACTGAACTGAATCCTACGGATATCCAACTAAGAACTTATACTGGAGAAAAGATCACACCTGTGGGAATAACATTCGTAACAGTAAAATATAACAACCAACAAGCCACATTGGGCTTGAACGTATGTATAAAAACAGGAGGGCCAGCATTGTGGGGTAGTGCATGGCTGAGACAACAAGAACTTGATTGGAGATCCATCCACCATTTGCATGCCACATTCGCTGCAACGGAGTCAACCGAAAGCAAATAAAGTAACATGCTGAGTAATGCCATAGCCACTTTCAAAAATGGCATGAGAAAACTCAAAAATGAAAATATCTAGAGCAAAATAGTATTAAATGAAAATGCCACATAAAAGTTGTAAAAGCTTGTCTGGTTCCCGATGCCATCCATGATAAAGTAGCCAGTGAGCTAGATTGCATGGAGGCTGAAGGAGTTCTCTCCAAGGCTGAGTGGAGCCCATGCCAATGCCAGTGGTCACAAGGATGGGTCTGTCAGGATCTGTGATGATTTTAAGGTCACCATCACCCAATACTGAAAGTAGATCAATACACTCTCCCCAGGATAGAGTATATATTTGCAAACCTTTCTCGAGGGAAACACTTCAGCAAATTGGACATAGCTGAGGCCTACCTTCAGATGGAGATGGAAGAAGAGTCCGAAGTGTTTATCCCCATAAACACTCACAAATGGCTTTTTTGCTATAATAGGCGTATTCTTGGAGTAGCATCTGGATCTGCACTCTGGCAAAAAGCCATAGACTAGGTGCTGCAATGCTGGCCAGGCACGCAGTGTTACCTGGATGACATTATTGTTACCAGTGAGGATGACATGGAACATCTCCAAAATTTCAAGGTAGAAGATTATGGGCTCAGAGAAGGATGCAACAAGTGTGAATTCTTTAAATCAGGCGTTATTTACTGTGGTCACACTATTGATGCACTAGGATTACGCAAGTGTGGTGAGAAAATTTAAGCAGTGGTGGATGCCTCAAGATCACAGTTGCGGTCCTTTTTAAGATTTCAATTACTATAGCAGGTTCCTGCCAAACCTGACTACTGTGATGCACCCCTTGAACTTATAACTTCAGATAGGGAAGAAATGGCAATGGACAAAGTGGTGTGAGTTGGCTTTCCAAAAGGCAAAGGAAATGGTGACATCAGACACTGTACTCACACGTTATGATCCACATTGCCCAGTGAAATTTGCCTGTGGTGGCTTGCCTTATGGTATAGGTACAGTCATGTCACACGTTATGAGTGATGCAAGTGAACTTTCCATAGACTTGCATCATATTCCCTTACCCCTGCAGAGGAAAATTACACGCAGAGGCCTTGAATCGGGTTGAGGGGGGGGGGTGGTGGGTAAAATGTTTCAACCAGTACTTGTATAGGAGAGAGTTTACCCTCATTACTGACCACCAACCACTGGTGTCCATTTTCAATCCACAGAAGAGTGCTCCACCAACAGCAACAGCACATATGCAGATATGGGCTCTGTTTCTTGGAGGGTTCAATTACAAGATCAAAATCATCAGGATGACTAATCCTGGAAATGCTGATTGATTGTCCTGTTTACCCTTGGAAAAGGAAATACCTGAAAAATTTACAGAAGAGGTCACTGCTCTGGACATATTCTCCCCTAATGCAAATTGAAAGTCTCCCTATTACAACAGGGTTGATCCAAAGAGAAACCAGAAAAGACCCCATACTGTCTCAGGTCTACATGGCAACCCAAAGTGGCTGGGATGTGCAGCAGAAATTCCAGTTTCCCTATTATTACCAGCATCAGGATGAACTTGCCCTTCACAGAGGTTGTGTTATGTGGGGATTGAGAGTTGTTGTACCATCCAAGCTGAGAGCTAAAGTGTTGGAGGAGATACATGCCAGTCAACTAGGTGTGGTTAAGATGAAAGCATTGGCTAGAAGCTTTGTCTGGTAGCCTGGGATAGATGGGCTGATTGGGCAGCTTCCCATGTTGGGGTTGCCAACATGTCCAGAAGATTCTAAAAGCAGTACTTCTCCTACCCTGGGAATGATCTGTATTGCCTTGGTAGAGCATTCATGTGGATTCTTCCAGGCCATTCATGGGCACAAATTTCTTGGTAGTAGTGGATACAGCTTCGATGTGGCCAGATATATTTCAGTAGCCTACATTATAGCCTCGCATACTACTGTTGTGTTGAGAAGCCTCTTCTCAAGGACTGGTGTTCCAGAACACTTAGTCAGTGAAAATGGACCACAGGCTGTTGCAGAACATTCCTGGAAATGAAAGCTACAAATAGCTTGGCAGAAAGGTTTGTCCAGCATCTAAAGAACGCATGCAAGCAATGTCAGCAGAACACACCAGGATAATACTGAATCAGAAGCTCATCCATTTCGTCATTTCACATGACAATGCAGCACACTCCACAACCAACAACTCTGCAGCTATGCTGTTCTTGGGTCATCCCTTGTGCTCAATGCTTGGAACTCCTCAAAGCCAATCTCAGAAGAAGTATGCATGACATATAGCTGAGAGAAATTGAAGGTGCCTCAATAAACGAGGTTTAATGTTTCACGCCTGGACAAACAGTCCTGGTGAAGGACTACAGAAGTTATTAAAAATGGGTACTTGGAAAGATTAAGGACAGAACTAGACCGATTTCCACTCAGTGGAGATTGTGCGTTAGTGATGTCATATGGAGAAGACACATCCCTTAGTTGAGGAGAGCGGAGTCAATTGTTTGCGAAGAAAGGTGGTCAGAACCACTTCCTGCAGTCCAGAGTCATCTCCTAGAACCACCATGGAGGAGGCCCCAGAAACTGAGATTGTTTCACAGCCACAAATCTCTCCTGCCAAGCAGAATGACTCCACTTGGCAGGAAAGACATTATCCCACAAGAGTAAGAATTCCTCCACAGTGATTAAACCTCCAGGTCTGAATAGAACAATTTAAAATTTTAATCTGCCATGGATGTCCATATAGTAGTTGCTTTAGAAAGCATACTATGTATATTTATATATATATAGATAGATGACTAGAGAGCAATACGTTACATATTTCAGTTGAGATGCATTCTGTATCGAGTTGGACTTTACAGCCAAGCATGGAGGAGTGTTGTGTATTTAATATTTCAATGATATTTCAGTAATATTTTAAATATATTGTTTGATTAAATATTCTTTGTTGTTTACATAATTCCTATGTGACATAGGATCGGAAGATGTTGAATCCTTGTGGGTTGAGTTAAGAAACTGCAAGGGTGAAAGGATGTTGATGGCAGTTATATACAGGCCTCCCGACAGTGGCTGGGAGGGGGACCACAGGTTACAAAATGAAATAGAAAACGTGAGTCAAAGGGGCAATGTTATGGTAGTCATGGGAAATTTTAACATGCAGGTTGATTGGGAAAATTAGGTTGGTAACGGATCTCAAGAGAGTGAGTTAATTGAATGCCTAAGAGATAGCTTTTTAGAGCAGTTTGTTGTTGAGCCTACTCAGGGATCAGCTATACTGGATTGGGTGTTTTGTAATGAACCGGAAGGGATTAGGGAGCTTAAGGTAAAAGAACCCTTAAGAACCAATGATCACAATATGATTGTGCTCAACTTGAAATTTGATAGGGAGGAAGTAAAAGTCTGATGTAGCAGTATTTTAGTGGAATAAGGGAAATTACAGTGGTATGAGAAAGGAGTTGGCCAAAGTAAATTAGAAGGAGCTGCTGGCATGTCAACAGAGCAGTATTGGTGTGCGTTTCTGGGAAAAATGAGGAAGGTGCAGGACATGTGTATTTCAAAAATGAAGAAAGACTCAAATGGTAAAATAGTACAACCATGGCTGACAAGGGAAGTCAAAGCTAATATAAAAATAAAAGGGCATACAACAAAGCAAAAATAAGTGGGAAGGTAAAGGATTAGAAGTTTTTAAAAACCTACAGACAGCAACTAAAAAAATCATTAGAAGGGAAAAAATGAAATATGAAAACAAGCTAGCAAATAATATCAGAGTGGATAGTAAAAGTTTTTTCAAGTATGTTAAAAATAAAAGAGAAACGAGAGTGGATATAGGACCGCTAGAAAATGAGGCAGGAGAAATAATAACAGGGGACAAGGAGATGGCTGATGAACTACTTGAGTATTTTGCATCAGTCTTCACTGTGGAAGACTAGCAGTATGCCAGATGTTGTAGTGTGTGAAGGAGGAGAAGTGGGTTCAATGACTGTTACAAAGGAGAAGGTGCTCAAAAAGCTGAAAGACCTAAAGGTACCTAATCACCCGGACCAGAGGAACTGCACCCTGGGGTTCTGAAAGAGGTAGTGTTAGAGATTGTGGTGGCATTAGAAATGATCTTTCAAAAATCATTAGACTCTGGCATGGTGCCAGAGGATGGGAAAATTGCAAATGTTACTACACTCTTTAAGAAAGGAGGAAGGCAGCAGAAAGGAAATTATAGACCAGTTAGCCTGATCTCAGTGGTTGGGAAGACGATAGAGTCAAATGTAAAGGATGAGGTGATGGAGTACTTGGTGACACAGGACAAGATAGTATGAAATCAGCATGGTTTCCTTCAGGGAAAATCCTGCCTGATGAACCTGTTGGAATTCTTTGAGGAGATTACAAGTAGGATAGATAAAGGGGATGCAGTGGATGTTGTATATTTGGACTTTCAGAAGGTCTTCGACAAGGTGCCACACACGAGGCTGCTTACCAAGTTAAGAGTCCATGGTATTACAGGAAAGTTACTAACATGGTTAAAACATTGGCTGATTGGTAGGAGGCAGCGAGTGGGAATAAAAGGATCATTTTCTGGTTGGCTGCCAGTGACTAGTGGTGTTCCACAGGGTTCGGTGTTGGGACCACTTCTTTTTATGCTGTATATAAATGATTTAGATGATGGAATAGATGACTTTGTTGCTAAGTTTGCAGATGATATGAAGATTGGTGGAGGAGCAAGCAGTGTTGAGGAAACATATATGATACAAAGCTTGGACAGATTAGGAGAATGGGCAAGGAAGTGGCAAATGAAATACAATGTTGGAAAATGCACTTTGGTAGTGGAAATAAATTTGCAGACTATTTTCTAAACGGGAGAAAATCCAGGAATCTGAGATGCAGAGGGACTTTGGAGTCCTTGTGCAGAACACCCTGAAGGTTAACTTGCAGGTTCAGTCAGTGGTGAAGAAGGCAAATGCCATGTTAGCATTCATTTCAAGAGGTCTAGAATACAACAGTAAGGATGTGATGCTGAGGCTTTATAAGGCACTGGTGAGGCCTCATCTTGAGTATTGTGAACAGTTTTGGGCCCCTCATCTTAGAAAAGATATGCTTGCATTGGAAAGGGTCCAGAGGAGTTTCACAAGGATAATTCCAGGAATGAAAGGGTTATCATATGAGGAATGTTTGATGGCTCTGGGTCTGTACTTGTTGGAATTTAGAAGGATGAGGGGGGATCTCATTGAACCTTTTGAATGTTGAAAGGACTAGACAGAGTAGATATGGAAGGGATATGGTGGGAGAGTCTAGGACAAGAGGGCACAGCCTCAGGATAGAGGGGCACCCTTTCAAAACAGAGATGTGGAGACATTTCTTTAGCCAGAGGGTGATGAGTTTGTGGAGGCCAGGTTGTTGGGTGTATTTAAGGCAGAGATTGACAGGTTCTTGATTGGACATGGCATCAAAGGTTACGAGGAGAAGGCTGGGTACTGGGGTTGAGAAGGAGATAATAAATAGGATCAGCCATGATTGAATGGCAGAGCAGACTCGATGGGCCAAATGGCCTAATTCTGTTCCTATGTCTTATGGTCTTATTATGGGTTATATGTAAAAGTACGTGCATGGCAAACATCATTACACCATCTCGTCATATGTACACACCTCACTAAAGAAAAGAGAAGTAAAAAATCTAGAAGATACTTTATCCCTAGGCTCACATGTTTTTCTTTTGACTAGTTTCTGGTGTTACAAAATGTAACAAATAACAATTTCTACTGGAACTTTTCTTGGTAGAAAAGCAGAACATGGGGCAGTATGGTAGTGTAGCAATTAGTGGAATGTTGTTATGGTGCCAGTAAGATGGGTTAATTGCGCTGCCGCCTGTAAGGAGGGTGCATGTTCTCCCTGTGACCATTGGGTTTTTAGTTGGGGTCTCCGGTTTCCTCCTACTTTCCAAAGATGTGTGGGTTAATAGGTTAATTTACCACATGGGTGTAATTGGGCAGCATGGATATGTTATTGTGTTGTATCTGCAAATAAACAAATAATACATCTACAAAATATAAACTGCATCATTCTTTTTGAATTCTCTCTTAATAAATGCTTTATTAATTTCCATATTTGCAGAGCGTGTTGATAGTTAGGGCAGAATGAGAACTGACTGAAAGGACTGAATTATTGTCCATTTGTCAGGTTTGCTATGGAGTAAACAAGTGCTTTATCCTGCAATGTAGATGGAGGCTGAGATTACATTCATCTTCCCCATGGCTAATGTGGGAATGCTTTCTGGGAAATTATTGTTGGACAGTTGTGGATGTTGCAATTGACAGCAAATGACTTTAGAACACAGCCTGGTTACTAGAATTGTAGGGAGATCTTATTGTGTGTTAAACATTTACTGGCCCAGATTCTGATAGAGTGGCACATCTCATCATGTACCTCCCAGAGAAAGAAAAAATAAAGAACGAGCCAGGAAAATTGGATTGAGGGAGAAAGAAGCATAAAAGGATAAATAAAATAAAATATTTAAATGAAACTCCACAGTTACATTTATTTTCACTTTTGGGCTGGAGATGTTGATTGACACTGCAAATTCTGAAATCTCATTGGTTAAGCACTTACTGTCTACAGTAAAGCATTTTCTTTTCCACTGACCTTGAAGGAAATCACCCACAAAAATCAAGCAACCTGTGGCAATCAGTTTTGGTACACAGCAAGACTAATGCTTCTAAGTTGGCTGAGTAACATGAAAACTCTTATGGACAGCATGTGTCAGAGAAAAAAATAACAATTAATGTTTTAAATGTTACGCAGAGTGATGAATAAGGATTACGACATATATAATAGAAGCTGAAATATATAGAATGAAATGTGAGCAGTAAAGGCCTCGGCCTTTTGAGATTGTTCTGCTGTTTAATAAGATTGTTGGTACCCTGACAGTAAACTCTACTCTGCTCTCTAGCTACCCATGGTAAACTTTTATGACCTTCTTTATTCAGAATTGTGGTCTTAAGATGTTGAAGGAGTCCACTTCTTTCGTTCTTTGAAGAAGACCTGCACTCTCTGAGAGAGGAAAAAATGTATCATCTTTTTATTCACTGGGCAAACCTTTATTTTTAAACAGTAAGCTTTAGTTTTGGATTCTCCCACAAGGAAAGCCTTCCATTAATAAACTTCTAAAAATGAATTGTTTCCTATTACTTGATGCTACTTATAGACACCTATCTTGCAGTAGCAGCTTCAACTTTCTAGAGTCAGTTTCATTGGAGATTAATTTGCAAATGCAGTGAGGAGAGATCAAAGTTGATTTTATGTTTTCATTAAGTGGATTGGCATTAATTACCAGTGATTTGCAATTCCAGGATCCCTCTTCTTATGCAATTTACACATTATAATGGTAAGCAACATTAACCTGCCATTATTTTTGTAGCCATAATGTATTGTGGGTATTTATTTTCCAGGGTCAGAGAGGTTTATTGCTAGCCTCAGCTTTCTACTACAGCAGCATTACCTTTCCAAAGGGTCAGAGTTGTTGGTAACAAAGATAACTTTAAACAAATATTCCTTGCTCAACTTTTTGTTGTAAATAAGAACCAGTCTTCAGTTCTTAATGTAAATTGCAAGTAGTAATCTGTTGGAAATTAGAAGGACATCTGGGCTGTCTGGTAAGAAATGTGGTTTACAAAGTGAAGTGACCATGAGCCTTCATGTCTTCATTAGCCAAGCGCAAGACAATAGGGCTATGTTAATTGGCTTACATTAAACTATGCAACTACTGTTAAGTAATTTGTAATTTGCACCATTGTATGCAGAATTTTTTAGACCATCAGTATAATTTGCTTTTCCTAATAAAAATATCTGGAAAACATTACATGCAAATGATGTAATCTGGTAGCAAAATAGTATAATTATTATGAAGTATTGGGGATTGTTAGGAATGACAAGCAGAATGACAGAAAGGCAGGGTGACAATTAGAATTCATTTTTCAACCTTTGCTTTCTGCGATGGATGACTCATTCATTTGTATCTCATTGGTTCGTTCTTTTAGTTCATCAGAATTGTCGCTGTTAGGAAATCTGTAATTTCTAAAGATTTTGTAATTCAGAAGTCTTTTGTAAATCTGAAGTCCTTGGTGAGTGTAAGTGTGTGTCCAAAGTGAAATATGTATCGAAATTTAAATGTGTATCCTAAGAATAAAATAAACTGTGTTTAAATTACTTCCTTAGCTGGAAGTATCTCTCCCTTGTTAGAGACCCACCACTCAAGCATTGGCAGCTAGATCTTGGTGCAGAGGCTAGACAGACTAGTTTTTGAAGAGCAGGTGGATACAGTATAACCTCCCTATAGTGAGGGTACCTGTAGATACCTATACTGTATTGGATCGGACTTAAGATACCTATATTGGATTGGATACCATGACAGCATAACAGCGCTCTTTGTCGTAGCAATAACTGGCATTAGGCACAATCTCCAAAGCCTAAATGCTTGTGTGTGTACAGCCCTTGTGTGTTAAGGGGTTTGGTAGAGTGAAGATGGTGATTCAGTAGACATACCTGGTCAATAATATTCCCTTGAGCACTTGCATATTATAAGAAAGCACAATATGCATTGTGAACAAGGAAGATGATACTTATATGATGAAAAATACAAGCTTTTTGTGTTGCCCAACTAAAGTGAGAAAGGCCTGATTTTTTTTTAAACCAGGACTCAACAGCATTTTAAAGGTTAAAATGCTGTCAGGGTCGGAGAACTTATTTAATCAGTAGAAATAGACATAACAGTCACTACTGAGAATACTTAATGAAGTTTGATTTCACTCAGTGAAATATAGCACTATCATAATGCATTTTCTTGACAGATTCTGATTGATTAAAAGCCAAATACATCAACATATTTTAATCTGTGATTTATAGCAATCAATGCAGAATGAATAACTACAGTTAAGACATTAGCATCTTTGACTCAAATCATTGCTTACAATGCACATTGAATACAGGCGCCTAAATATTGTACATGTTTGAGAAGATGATTTTTTAGAAAACAATTCATTATTTTGCTGTGATTAAAGTAGCAATGCTTGCCATATGTGAATATAATTTACATCTGAATTTCAAAATTAATAATGAGAAAGTCAAGTTTCGGTAATACGGTGGCACACTCGGATGCAGCGACCTCTCTTGGGTCCAAAAAAAAGGTGAAATTGTTCATCCTTGATGTCTGTGCAAGGCACTGCTGGTTAACAAGAACGTGAGTTGCTCGATGGTGATAGAGCTGAACTTGATGAGCTCCGTGGGGCAGCTTGCTTCGGTCACTCAGGGGAAGAAGGCATCTGAGGCGGTGTGCAGGGATGGCGCACAATCCAACAGATGGCGGAAATGATTGGCTTGGGTGTTTGTATTGATATCGCAAGAACCTGTTGGACATTGTTAATGTAGAATACTGTGAGTTCAATTTACTGTTTCATTGGTGAGACCAACGGCAGAGAGCTGTATGGCATCAGGGAGGCACAGACCAGGCCTTTGTTCCCTGGGGTCGCCTATTGCAACCACCGAGGAAGGAGACAGATAAGCTGGTTGTGTACCACTGGATTCTGAACTGGGTTGGGGCCTGGCCCCCCCCATCAGTGGTGCTCTCCAGTGATCACTCAATGGAAGACAATCTGGATTACATTCATATATAGCTGCACTTGTGCAAGATGAGGAATACTGCGGGCTTGTTCTTGTAGAAATGTGGCTCCAGGACAACATCTGTGCACCACCAATCTACAAGCCATGACACTCAGAGACTTGGGCTAACCTGTCCCTCCACCTCTCTATCATCCACATCTAAGAGTTTCTTAAATGTTTCTAATGTACAGTTTCTGCATCTACCACCACCCCTGGCAACATATTCTCTGCAGCCACCACTCTCTGTTTAAAAAAAACTTATTTCCGACATGCTCCCCAGCCCTCACCAATCACCAATCACCATAAAATTATGTTCCTTTGTACTGATCATTTTCACCTTGGGGAAAAAAGACTTTGGCTGTCCACTCAATTAATGCCTCTTAATATCTTGTACTCTTCTATCACTCTCTTGTACCTCTCATCATCCTTTGCTCCAAAGAGAAGAGCCCTAGCTCCCTCAACTTATCCTTATTATAATGGCGGATCATTATGCCTAATTACCAAAATGAAGTTAGGTGTGGAGAGTTTAAATCCAGGTAGTCAGAACCAAGAATAATATGGTATGGTGATATGCATCTAACTAGAATCAACATCCTGGTACTGCACCATCACTGTATTACTGTGTTAATGACAGTAGAATAGCAAATTCCTGTTTACCATGTCCAAGTTTCACTAATGAGTCAAGTTAACCGATCAGTTATCAAAAATACTTAAGAAAGTAATCAGGAGGGCTAAAAGAAGGCATGAGGTTGCCTTGGCAGTCAAAGTGAAGGATAATCCAAAGAGCTTTTACGGGTATATTAAGAGCAAGAGGATTGTAAGGGATAAAATTGGTCCTCTTGAAGATCAGAGTGGTCGGCTATGTGCGGAACCAAAGGAAATGGGGGAGATCTTAAATAGGTTTTTTGCGTCTGTATTTACTAAGGAAACTGGCATGAAGTCTATGGAATTGAGGGAATCAAGTAGCGAGATCATGGAAACTGTACAGATTGAAAAGGAGGAGGTGCTTGCTGTCTTGAGGAAAATTAAAGTGGTTAAATCCCCAGGACCTGACAGGGTGTTCCCTCGGACCTTGAAGGAGACTAGTGTTGAAATTGCAGGGGCCCTGGCAGAAATATTTAAAATGTCGCTGTCTACAGGTGAGGTGCCAGAGGATTGGAGAGCGGCTCATGTTGTTCCGTTGTTTAAAAAAAGGATTGAAAAGTAATCCGGAAATTATAGGCCAGTGAGTTTAACGTCGGTAGTAGGTAAGTTATTGGAGGGAGTACTAAGAGACAGAATCTACAGGCATTTGGATAGACAGGGACTTATTAGGGAGAGTCAACATGGCTTTGTGCGTGGTAGGTCATGTTTGACCAATCTATTGGAGTTTTTCGAGGAGGTTACCAGGAAAGTGGATGAAGGGAAGGCAGTGGATATTGTCTACATGGATTTCAGTAAGGCCTTTGACAAGGTCCCGCATGGGAGGTTAGTTAGGAAAATTCAGTCGCTAGGTATACATGGAGAGGTGGTAAATTGGTTTAGACATTGGCTCAATGGAAGAAGCCAAAGAGTGGTGGTAGAGAATTGCTTCTCTGAGTGGAGGCCTGTGACTAGTGGTGTGCCACAGGGATCAGTGCTGGGTCCATTGTTATTTGTCATCTATATCAATGATCTAGATGATAATGTGGTAAATTGGATCAGCAAATTTGCTGATGATACAAAGATTGGAGGTGTAGTAGACAGTGAGGAAAGTTTTCAGAGCCTGCAGAGGGACTTGGACCAGCTGGAAAAATGGGCTGAAAAATGGCAGATGGAGTTTAATACAGACAAGTGTGAGGTATTGCACGTTGGAAGGACAAACCAAGGTAGAACATACAGGGTTAATGGTAAGGCACTGAGGAGTGCAGTAGAACAGAGGGATCTGGGAATACAGATATAAAATTCCCTAAAAGTGGCGTCACAAGTAGATAGGGTTGTAAAGAGAGCTTTTGGTACATTGGCCTTTATTAATCAAAGTATTGAGTATAAGAGCTGGAATGTTATGATGAGGTTGTATAAGGCATTCATGAGGCCGAATCTGGAGTATTGTGTTCAGTTTTGGTCACCAAATTACAGGAAGGATATAAATAAGGTTGAAAGAGTGCAGAGAAGGTTTACAAGGATGTTGCCAGGACTTGAGAAATTCAGTTACAGAGAAAGGTTGAATAGGTTAGGACTTTATTCCCTGGAGCGTAGAAGAATGAGGGGAGATTTGATAGAGGTATATAAAATTATGATGGGTATAGATAGAGTGAATGCAAGCAGGCTTTTTCCACTGAGGCAAGGGGAGAAAAAAACCAGAGGACATGGGTTAAGGGTGAGGGGGGAAAAATTTAAAGGGAACATTCGGGGGGGGCTTCTTCACACAGAGGGTGCTGGGAGTATGGAATGAGCTGCCAGATGAGGTGGTAAATGCGGGTTCTTTTTTAACATTTAAGAATAAATTGGACAGATACATGGATGGGAGGTGTATGGAGGGATATGGTCCGTGTGCAGGTCAGTGGGACTAGGCAGAAAATGGTTCAGCACAGCCAAGAAGGGCCAAAAGGCCTGTTTCTGTGTTGTAGTTTCTATGGTTTCTATGGAAGCTGAAATATCATAGATCTTCTATGGAAGCTTCAGTTACAAAGTTCCAACTTTCTATAATTAATTTGTTAACTTAATGCCATTTTTATGATACATGGGTCAGAAGATTAGATAAGGTGATTCTGAGATTAAGAACTTTCTGACTGAACTAGAGAGTGGCCTGGGAGTCAATCACCAGGTATATTGACAATAGAGATCAGTTTTTGCCTTCTGACTACTTAAGTGTCAGAATTACAGCAGTTTACCAGAAAGGGGATCATGGGAGAACGAGGTTGGTCCCATGGACAAAGGCCAAAGAATGTGTGGATGGGTATAGCTCAAATGCCATCTATAAGCTTGGTGATGACATAACTATTGTTGACAGAATTTCAGATGGTGACAAGAAGATGTACAGGAGTGAAATAAATCAGCTGGTTGAGTGGTGTTGCGCAACAATCTGGCTCTCAAAGTCAGTAAGACCAAAGAATTGATCATGGACCTTAGAAAAGGTAAGATGAGGGAATACAGACCAGTCTTTATTGAGAGATCAGAAGTGGAAAGAGTGAGCAATTTCAAGTTCCTGGGTGTCAGCATCTCTGAGGATCTATCCTGGGCCCAACATATTGATACAATTTCAAAGAAATTGGCTGTATTTCATTAGGAATTTGAGATTAGGTATGTCACCAAAGACACTTGAAAATTTATACAGCTGTACTATGGAGAGCATTCTAACCGGCTGCATTACTATCTGGTATGGAGGGGCCACTGAACAAGATGAAAGAAGCCACAGGAAGTTGTAAATTCAGTCAGCTCCATCATGAACACAAGCCTCCTCAGCATCCAGAACATCTTCAAGGAGCAATGCCTCAAGAAGGCGGCATATGTCATTAAGGACCCCCATCACCGTTCTACGACATGCCCTTTTCTCATTTATCATCAGGAACAAGGTACAGAAGCCTGAAGGCACATACTCAATGATTCAGGAATAGCTTTTTCTTCTCCTCTGTCAGATTTATAAATGGACATCAAACCCATGAACACTACCTCACTACTTTTATTTTGCACTGCTTATTTCATTTAACTTTTTTACTGTATATACTTACCATAATGTCCAGTTATTATGTATTGCAATGTACTTCTGCCGCATAACAACAACTTTCATGACATATTACAGTGGTCCTCCGAGAGGAGCACAACCTTGTCATTGGGTTTGGAGGCTTGCGTGCCTCAATGACCCAGAGTGCTATGCTGGCTGGAGTCAGGGCCTTGTGCTTAGGCTCTTGGTAGGGCAGCCCAGTATATACTGGCTCTCCAGGTTCGGGGGTTCAGCTCAGGGCTAACAACCCTGACTGGTCAAATAACAATTGTTATGGAAACAGCAGTGAAGAGGCCTACTATACAGATAGAGATGGAGGACTTTCATTACTGCCCTAAATGCCAGCAGTGTGACAGGCAGTAAATAATAAGTAGCCAGTGATATAAAAACTGATTCTGAAGGGAAATATATAGGTTTATATTGTAATATTTGTTGTTTTGCGGCAGCAGTACAGTGCAATGTATTAATAATGTATAAGTTACAATAAAAATATAAAAATGGGAATGGGATGTGGAATTAAAATGTGTGGCCACTGGGAGATCCTGCTTTCTCTGGCGGACAGAGCGTAGGTGTTCAGCAAAACAATCTCCCAGTCTGCGTTGGGTCTTGCCAATATATAGAAGGCCATATCAGGAGCACCGGATGCAGTATATCACCCCAGCCGACTCACAGGTGAAGTGTTGCCTCACCTGGAAGGACTGTCTGGGGCCCTGAATGGTGGTGAGGGTGGAAGTCTAAGGGCATGTATAGCACTTGTTCCGCTTACAAGGATAAGTGCCAGGAGGGAGATCAGTGGGGAGGGTTGGGGGGGACGAATGGGCAAGGGCGTCACGTAAGAAGCGATCCCTGCGGAAAGCGAGGCGGTGGAGGGAAAGATGTACTTAGTGGTGGGATCCCGTTGGAGGTGGCGGAAGTTACGGAGAATAATATGTTGGACCCGGAGGCTGGTGGGGTGGTAGGTGAGGACCAGGGGAACCCTATTCTATTGGGTTAGGTATTTCTGTTCCGAGAAAATAAGGGAACTTTGGATGAAATGTGATTAATCATTGCTTAAGCAATGGAAGATAATTTGGTCCTTCCCTTCAAGCATGGGCCTGGTCGGGCTGGAGAAAACTTATCAATGTTTGGTGTTCCAAGGAGTTATCAGCTGCAAGACGTTCTCCTGCATTAGTTTCAATCAGCTGGTGATAATGGTGGTGGGAGGGTATGTTTTGAAGAGCAATTTTCTAGATTGCACCTCCTCTCCCCAAAAAATATATTGATTTGAAATGAAGAATCAGTGTCCTGCTGAAGGGTTTCAGCCCGAAATGTTGACTATACTCTTTTCCTAGATGCTACCTGGCCTGCTGAGTCCCTTTCTTTTTCAATCTTTTTGTTAGTTTCATAAAATAAAAACATAACATAGCAATAATACAAATAGTAGGAGATACGTTGTTGTACTTAAAATGAGTAAGACCGAATAGTATAAATTGACAAAACTCCCAATCGTGTAGGATAAGGCCTGCTGAGTTTCTCCAGCATTTTGTGTGTGTTGCTCAGATTTCCAGCATCTGCAGATTTCCTCTTGTTTTTGATCTGAAATTTTATATGTTGGTTTGTTTTCAGGCAACCACGTGATTTGGGTGGAGCAGAGAGTGAATATATTACCAAGGGTTAATATTTGATTAATCTTAGTGTAGGACAGACTGTATGGACCAGTGTTTTTTTTAGTAATTTACTTTGGTTATTATTCTTATGTTGTTTGTTATTTAATCTATTAACATATATTAAAGATATTTTTGTTATAATCTATTTATTGGTTGGCATTTCTTTATCAACAAGAATTATTTACTTGATGCTCTCTTGTGATCAATTGTGAACAATTAACATTTCTATATCATGCAATTCATTTATTATATTTCTCTAAAATTTGGGCTATATCAGGAAAGGTCTGTATATCAACCTAAATTTGTTTTATCAGCTAAAATAAGTTTGTCACATAGTGCACTTTGTTTATAATACCAAGATTCTTCAACAGTTATATTTCTTTTGGTAATTTTTAATTCTTAGTCTGTTGTAGCATAAAAAGATTGTTCCCTGTATCATTTGTAGCCAGTTGTTATTTATTTACCATTAATAATTTTTGAAGTATTAATATACATTCACTCTACCTGTCTTGTTGTTTGTGCCCATTGTGATCTTGTGCCATCACCAGAATGGAACGTTCGGAAAGTTGCCTGGAGGTCTGGGCAGAATTGCACAGCTGACAGTCATTGATCTGAAAATGAATAAGAATAAATTCTACACTGTAAACCCTAATAAAGTGCTGACAAGAGCTTGACATGACTGATGCAAAATGATCTCTAAAGAAAGCAGCTTTAACTGAGAGGATACTCATGGTTAATATTCATAGAGCCCTAGAGCACCACAGTATAGAAACAGGCTCTTCAGCCCATCTAGTCCATGCCAAACCATTAATCTGCCTAGACCCAACGACTTGCACCTGGACCATAGCCCTCCTGTCAATGTACATATCCAAATTTCTCTTAAATGTTGAAACCAAACCCACATCCACCACTTGCACTGGCAGCTCATTTCACAATCTCACCATCCCCTGAGTGAAAAATATCCCCTTCATGTTCCCCGTAAACATTTCAGCTTTCATCCTTAACCCATCTAGTTGTACTCTCACTCAAACTCAATGGAAGAGGTTTGCTTGCATTTTCCGTATCTATACCGCTCATAATTTTGTATATCACTATCAAACCTCCCCTCAATCTTCTGTTCTAATGAATAAAATCCTAACCTATTTAACCTTTACCTGTAACTCAGGTACTCAAGTCCTGGCAAAATCCTTGTAAATTTTCACTGTACTCTTTCAATCTTATTGCCATCTCTCCTGTAAGTAGGTGACAAAATCTGTACACAATACTCCAAATGAGGCCTCACCAACGTCTTACACAGTTTCAATATAACATCCCAATTCCTGTACACATTACATTGATTTATGAAGGCTATTGTGCCAAAAGGTTTCTTTATGACCGTATCCAACTATGACACAACTTTCAAGGAAATTGGATCCGTATTCCCAGATCCCTCTGTCCTAATGCATTTCTCAGTGCCCTACCATTTACTGTGTAAGACTTACCCTGACTGGTCTTCTCAAAGTGGCACCACCTCACGCTTGTCTGTATTAAATACCATCTGCCATTTTTCAGCCTATTTTTCCAGCAGGTCCAGATCCCACTGCAAGCTCTGACAGTATTCTTCGCTGTCCACTACATCCCCAATCTTGGTGTCATCTGCAAATTTGCTGATCCAGTTTACCACGTTACCATCTAGATCATTGATGTAGATGATAAAAACCAATGGACCCAGCACCAATTTCTGCAGCACACCTTTAGTCACAGGCCTCCAGTCAGATAGGCAACCTTCTACTATCACTCTCTAGCTTCTTCTGTAAAGCCAATATTTAATCCAATTTATGACCTCATCTTGAATGCCAAGCAACTGAACCTTCTTGACCAATCTCCTATGCGGAGCCTTGTCAAAGGCCTTGCTAATATCCATGTAGACAACATCTACTGCCTGGGCTTCATCAACCTTCTTGGTAACTTTCTTGAAAAGCTCACGACCTACCACACAAAAAACTATGTTGACTATCCCTAATCATCCCCTGTCTATCAGGTATATCCGGTACCTCAGAATACCTTCCAATAACTTTCCCACTACAGATGTCAGGCTCACCAGCCTATATTTTCCTGGCTTATTCTAAGAGTTTTTCTGAAACAACAGAACAACATTCGCGATCCTCCAATCCTCTGGCACCTCACCTGTGGTTAAGGATGTTTTAAATATCTCTGCTAGGGCTTTTGCAATTTCTGCATTAGCCTCCCATAGGGTCTGAGTGAACATCTTGTCTGCTCTGGGGATTTATGCACCCTAATTTGCCTCTTCCTCTGTAATCTGTATAGGGTCCATTACCTTGCTGCTGTTTTGCCTCTCTGCTGTAGACTCAGTGTCCACCTCCTGAGTAGTATAACTACACATGCACAAAAATCCATTTAAGATCTCCTCCATCTCTTTTGGTTCCACACATAGGTTACCACTCTGATCTTCAAGAGGACTAATTTAGTCCCTTGCTATCCTTTTTCTCATAATGTATCTGTAGAGACTCTAAGGATTCTCGTTCACCTTGTATACTAGAGCAACCTCGTGCCTTTTAACCCTCCTGATTTCCTTAAGTGTTCTCTTGCATCTCTTATACCCTTCAAGTACCTGATTAGTTCCTACCTGCCTACACTTGCTATGCACCTCCTTCTTTCTCTTAACCAGAGCCTCAATATCACTCAAAAACCAAGGTTTCTTAAATCTGTTTTCCTTGTCTTTTATTCTGACAGGAACATACAGACTCCATAATCTCAAAATTATCAAGTTCACCTTTGCCAGAAAACAACCTGTCCCAATCCACACTTGCAAGATCCTTTCTGATACCGTCAAAATTGGCCTTTCTCCAATTTGGAATCTCAACGCAAGGACCAGACCTATCCTTTTCCATAATTACCTTGAAACTAATGGCATTATGCTTCATGTTTATATGCTGTGCAAATACTAGTTTATTGCAAAACAGGAATTCTTCATAATTAGCTGTTTCAGTACATTATGCATATCTACTTTAAAATGCAACTTCACAATTGTTTAATTACTCTAGGATATATAATGAAAGCTACTTATCTCTTTTACATTGCTACCTATCAGTTATAATGATCACACTGCATGACATATGTTCCTTCAGGTCGCTCATGAATAGTGCTAGCCCACTTGTGATTTCTGGTGATTTCATTTCTATCTGTTTTTTGTATTCACTTTGCAGAGTCACTCCGCTTTACCACATATCTACACTCAGTGACCGCAAAGCATAACATCTGGACTGCAAAGCCTAGACAGTCAATATTCAAAATTTATTTCTTTTCAGTTTTCTTTTGCATGCTTCAGTAGGGTTTTGTCATGCTTCTTACTGCTAGTGCTCAGGGAAATGGTCAGATATACTTCAGCCTAGAGGTCCTTGTCAATTTTCCATAGACTGGTTCTGCCAGTATTTAGAATTAAGATAATATAAATGGAGATATTATTGGCCTTTGAGCTGCATTGAGACTGAACAAATGTTCACATAAGATATTTTAGCACATATTTTTGTATGAATATATTACAGCATAGGATCAAAGGAACAGGGGTAGGATATACAACTTCTTAAGCTTATTCTGTCATTCAAAATTCAGCGCAAATTTAGTATCAAATTGCATATATGTCACCATATACAACCCTGAGATTCATTTTCTTGTGGGCATACTTAATAAATCCAATAATCATAATAGAATCAATTAAAGACCCCATTAACTGGATGTACAACCGGTGTGCAACAGACAACAAACTGTGCAAATACAAAACGAAATAAAATAAAATAATAAGTAAACAATAAATATTGAGAACATGAGATGAAGAATCTTTCAAAGTGAGTCCATAGGGTATGGGAACATTTCAGTGATGGGGCAAGTGAAGTTATCCTCTTTGGTTCAAGTGCCTGATGTTTGAGGGGTGAGACTATTCCTGAAACTGGTGGTGTGAGTCCCAAGGCTCCTGTACCTTCTTCCTGATGGCAGTAGTAAAAAGAGAGCAGGACCTTGGTGATGGGGGTCCCCGATGGTGAATGCCGCTTTCCTGCGACAACACTTCATGTAGATGTGTTCAGTGGTGGAGGACTTTACCAGTGATGGACTGAGCGGTATCTACTTCTTTTGCAGGACTTTCCATTCAAGGGAATTGGTGTTTCCATACCAGGCTGTGATGCAGTCAGTCAATATATTCTACACCACACATCTATAGAAGTTTGTCAAAGTTTTAGACATCATGCTGGATCTTTGCAAATTCCTAAGGAAGTAGAGGCGCTGTCGTGCTTTCTTCGTAATTGCACTTACATGCTGGGTGCAGGCGACGTCCTCTAAAATGTTAATACCGAGGAATCTAAAGTTTTGACCCTGTCCACCTCTGATCCCTTGTTGAGGACTGGCTCATGGACCTCTGGATTCCTCCTCCTAAAGTAAAAAATCAGCTCCTTGGTCCTGCTGACAGTGAGCTTATTTAGAGCATGTACACTTTTTACCTATGTTCAAACATCCTTACTTAATCCTTTTTTTAATAAAAATCAGTCACGGTTCTGAAATTTTAATTGAAGTAACCTCAACAGCTTTTGCCATAGGCATTTTATTCTGAAAGGGAACAAATTTATTCATAATGGAGAAATTGTATTTCATTCAGTAATTTTGGTGTGACTCCAATATTGTGTACACTGGCCTCTGATTTGAACCTTGAAAGGCCATCATTGATAGACAAGAAAGTGTTAGTTAAAGTGATAAATCTGTTATTCTCAGTTTTGAATTTTTCAATTAACCTAGCCTCAATAGTTTTTTTGGGAGAATTATCCAGACGTCCAATGACATTGTATTTTCAGATGTTATTCTTATACTGAGCCATTGCTATTTTTGGGAGTGTGATAGCTGATATAGATTCTTCCACAAGAGGAAATTATTTCTCTCTCTTTGTAACTGATCTTTTCATCTTTAATTATAGAGTACTCCAATTAGATACCCTTCTACTTCTATACTCAAAGAAGTACTTCTTTAGTTTATGAACTTTTGTCATAAGTTAACTCTTTTAGCAAATTAAATGGGGAACTATTTAATGGGGAAATATCATCATAAACAGAAGAGATTCTGCAGATACTGAAAATCTTGAGCAACATGCATAAAATGCTGGAGGAACTCAGCAAGTCAGGCAGCATCTATGGAGGAGAATAAACAGTGTTTTGGACTGGGACCCTACATCAGGACCGGAAAGGAAGAGGGCAGAAGCCAGAATAAGAAAGAGGGGAGAAGGGAAGGAGTACAAGCTGGATGGTGATCATAAACACATGAGATTCTGCAGGCGCTGAAAATCATGAGCAACACATACAAAACGATAGAGGAACTCAAGAAGTTGGGTGGCATTTATGGTAAGGAATAAACAGTTGATGTTTCGAGCTGATGCCATTTCAAATGCTAGTCTTTGTTCCCATGTACACTTACTTCCACATTACTAGAGTATCTTGGGGTTGGTGAGGAGAGGTGGAGTGTGAGGGTAACGGAAATGAGGAATGGGGGATAGAATAAGGGAGGGGGTGAAAGTACTGGATGTTAGAGAGATCAATGCTAATGCCATTAGGCTGGAGGCTATCCAGATGGAATATGAGGTGCTGCTCCTCCAACCTGAGTTTGGCCTCATCATGGCAGGAGAGGAGACCATGGACAGACATGTCAGAATGGGAATGGGAAGTCAAATTTAAATGGGTAGCAATTGGGAAATCTTCCCTTCTGCAGTGGACAGGGCACTTGAAAAGATGGTCCCCCAATCTCACCAACGTAGAGTAGTCTGCAAGAGTGTTGCTTCACCTGGTAGAACTGTTTGGGGCTGTCAATGGTGGTGAGTGAGAAACTATAGGAGCGGAGTAGCACTTTACATGTTTGCCAGTTTTTAGTGCCAGGAGGGCAATATTATGGAGAGAGGTGAATGGACAAGGGAATCATGCAGAGAGAGATCCCTATGGAAAATGTGGGAGGAAGGGAGCAGAGTGGAGGTGGGGGAAGATGTGCTAAGTGGTAGGATCCCCTTAGAGATGGTGGAGGTTACAGACAATGATGTGTTGGATACAGAGACTTATGGGATGGTTGGTAAGGACAAGGGGAGCCCTATCAAAATATGATTCTGACTCTGATTTTCTTTTATTATGGTGGGAAGATGTAGTGAAGGCAGATTTGCGGGAAGTGGGGAAGATGCGGATGAGAGCAGCGTAGATGTTGGTAGGGGGGAAACCCTGCTCTTTGGAAAAAGAGGACATCTCAGATGTTATAGAATGGAAAGCCTCATGCTGAGAACAGATGCAACTGTAACACAGAGACTGAGAGAAGGGAATAGAATTTTTACAAGTGACAGGGTGAGAAGAAGTATGGTCAAAATAACTGTGAGAGTCTGTAGGTTTGTAAATGATGTCAGTGGATTATCTGTCTCCAGAGATGGACGACAGAAAGACTGTTCTCTCTTATCAGATTCCTTATTTTTCAGCCCTTTATCTCTTCACCTACCCCCTCCCAACTTCTTTCTTCATTCCCCCACTACATTATTTTGGCTTCTTCCACCTCCTTTTCTAGTCCTGATGAAGAGTCTTGGCTCAAAATGTTGACTGTTTATTCCCTTCCATAGATGCTGCCTGATTTGCTGAGTTCCTCCAACATTTTGCGTGCGTTACTCAAGATTTCCAGGATATGCAGAATCTCTTGTGCCTAAAAATTGAAATGTACTGAAAAAAATACAGTATCATCACATTGTAGATCCCCTCTAGCAAAATTAGAGGTAGTTCTCCATAATCTTTTCATACCAGACACCCGTGGTGATTTAAAAATAAATATTTATTATAATGTCAATTATTATCCATCAGACTGTGCTGATGGAATTTGCTTGTGTGTTGCTTTTAGTTCAGAAGATCAAAACCTAAAATAAGACATAACTTAGGCCAAAGTTTGGTAAATTTCACTCCTAAGTTTCACCTTCACGTCCCCAGTCAGCATCTTGATGAAACCAAATCGAAATGGGTGAAATAACACGTAGCTGGTGACTTGGTGGGAGAGTGAGTTCCATAAAGATGGTTTGTGGATTTCATTTAGGTGTTGAGAGGAATTAACATTTGTTTCGTGACAGTGATGTTGGAGTCAGAGCTAAGGAAATCCCAATCATTCTTTATTGTCCAGGAGGAGTGCACGTGAAAGCATCATTGTTATTACTCTGCCTTGTCAAGTAGCTGCTGTACTTCCAGCTTCCAGAGTCCCTGATGTCGTTCACCAGTCCCATTTCATGCTTATAACTGAGAAAGCCATATCTGAATTTGAACCCTCAAAGGTCTTTCTTTTTGTCCATAATCACGTTATCATGTAATCACATATGACTTGAGAAAATAAACCCCTGCAGATCAAGATATTTGATCAGTTTGTGTGAGTAATAGCTGATGCTAACCTGAACCCACATCAAGAAATTTAAATTTTAAAAATGTGTCAAAAAGGGTTCAACTGGCTATTCTGGGGTGTTAACATCTCAGATGTCTTGTTCCATGCGCAGTATATAGATGCAATCTTGAAGAAAGCATGCCAATCTCTCCACTTTTTTAGAAGTTTAAGGATATTTACAATGTCACCAAATTTTCTAAAAGCAGCCTATACTGTTGCACTGTTGAATATATCCTGGCTGATTGCATCATGGTCTGGTATGGAAATTCCAATGCGCAAGAACACAAGAGGGTGCAGAGAATAATGGACACAGTCTAATGTATCACAGGCACAGCCATCCCAACATTGACATCATCTACAGGAGGCACTGCCTCTAGATGCATCTGTTGTCAAGGATCCCTATCATCTGGGTCTTTATGTGGTGCTACTGTCAGATGGGAGGTACAGAAACTTGATGTTCCACACCACCAGGGTCAGGAACAACTGTTCTCCTGCAACAATCAGGTTCTTGAACTAATCTGAATGACATTAATCCTATTTCAGTAATGGAACACAACAGACCACCTCTTGTATTATGGACTGTGTCTTTTCTTTGCACTTACGTTTTGAATTTTCAGGTTTTTCTCTCTTTTCACTGTCATGCATAATTCTCTGTGTTATCTGTACTGGTGTGCCTGTCATTATACACATAACAATAAATTCGATTTGAATTGTTTGTATTTTCTCCCTGTGACCACCTGGGTTTACTCCAGGTAATCTGGTCTCCTCCCGCATTCCAAAGATGTATGGGTTAGTAAGTTAATTAGTCGCAATGATGTAATTGGGCGCCATGGGTTCATTGGAGCAGACGGGCCAGTTACTGAGCTGTACCTCTAAATAAATAAGTAAAACCCTTCTATTTGGGACTGAAAGCTGATCCCACAAACCACGAAACTATTGTTTGCCATCGTATGCCATTTGGAAGAATTTATTACTATCAAAAGAAATTATTACTACCTTCATTATTAAAGGGATCAGAAAATGTATTGTTGCTGCAGTAATAATTCAATCAGTAATTTTCTCCCTTTTGTGTTGCAAGAATGAGATTCAGAAGCTTAAAGTTGAATAAAATATTCCTGCACTGTGTTAAAATTCAGGTTTTACAAAGAGAAAATCCATACAACTATTCACTTTGATCCATCATTCACTCCCCAATACTTATAGCCTTCTAGAACTGAAGCTTAATGCCATTTAAGGACCTATTTGACTCATTTTATAAATTATTCTTTTCAAATGCTGCTATTAAATGCACCATGAGCTTTGATTCTTCAACTTTGCTTTTCAATAATTCTTCCAAAAAAGGTTGACCTTCAACTATTTCTCATAAATACATTTTTGGGTTAGTTTCTATTTCCTAATAACCTTCACTTTCAAAAACAAGTTGTGGTGGGGTATGAGTTTCTAGCTTTAAGTTCACTAACTGAGATCAACAATATAGCTGTCCGCCAAACTTTCCATCTTCTACTCAACCAGTTTTTTCAGAGTGGAATTTCATTGAGCTCCAGATGAGGTTTCACCCATATGTATTCCGGTAAAGTGAGATAAAACAGGATTGTTTCTGGCAGCAGTTATGTTGATAGGTGCTGAACTTAAAGAGCTGCTCTTTGGTATTATGTGAGATGAATATTCAGTACACTGTAATAAAAACCTTGGATATTGAAAGTGGCAGGAGGTGATTTAAGCAAGCCTCATTCATGGTTAATGCTGGGAAGGAAAGGGTCCATATTCAAGGGTTGGGAATGGGATTGGGCAGGTAACCACATGCTGCCATTGACCAAACCTGCATATGTCTGTCTGTCTAGGTACCATATCCGATGCGGACTTTGGTGACCATGGTTTTCCATATAGATCTATCCTTCGCTTTTTGGATGACTTCCATTTCCTCGATGTGTAGCCACCTGGCTATGCTTTTGATGTACATAAGCTGAGGTCTTCCTCTAGGTTTGCTCTCCTCAATCTTTCCAGAGAGTATGAGTTTTTCTAGTTCATCTTTCCGTATGATGTGTCCTAGGAATCTGAGTTGTCTTTCTCTTATTGTTGGTATGAGTGTTCGAACTGCTTGGGCTCGTCTGAGAACTTCTTCATTTGATGTGTGTGTGGTCCATGATATTCTTAACATTTTCCTGTAGAACCATAATTCAGCTGCTTCTAGTCTCTTTTCCATTGCTGGAGAAATGGTCCAGCATTCACTTCCATAAGTCAGGATAGAGTAAATGTAGCACTGCAGTATTCTGTCTTCAGTGTATGTGCTCATCTTTCTGTCTGTTAACATGGTCTTCATTTTTTGGAAAGCTTCTTTCGTCATTGCTATTCTGTATTTGATATCTGTGTCGCACCTGCCATTACTTGTCATTAGGCTGCCAAGATATTTGAATTTGTTGACTTGTTTGATATTTGTATTTCCGATCTTGATCACACATTGTCTGGAGATGACCATGCCTTCTGTCTTCTTGGTGTTGATTGAGAGGCCTCTGCGATTACTTTCTGCTGCCACTATAGTGAGTAGTTCTTAAAGTTTTGTTCCTGAGTCAGCTATTAGTACAATGTTATCAGCATATCTGATGTTATTTATATTATGGCCTCCAATTGTGAATCCTTTGATGTCTTTGATACTTCTCAAGATATTTTCACTCTACAGGTTGAATAAGTCTGGCGAAAAGACACAACCTTGCCTGACTCCTCTCATGATATTCACATACTCACTCACTTCTCCTTCTATTCTGATGGATGCTGTCTGGTCCCAGTATACGTTTCTTAAGAAATGTATATCTTTTCCATCTATGTCAAGATCTTGAAGCATTTCCATAGGTTTTGCTGTCTGACAGTGTCAAATGCTTTTGTATAGTCAATGAAACATAGGTAGATGTCTTTTTGTACCTGGATGGCTCATTCACAGATCATCCATAGCATGAAAATTGCATTTCTGGTTCCAGTGTTTTCCACAAAGCCGCATTGTTCTTTACTGATTTCTGGTTTTATACAGCGTCTTGCTCTCATCATGATTACTCTGAAAATAATTTTTGCCACGTGGCTCCTCAGACTTATTGTACGATGTAACTCACATTCTGTTGCTCCCTCTTTCTTTGCAAGTGTGATGAACACTGATTTACTTAAATCATCAAGTATCTCCCCATGATCACAGATTTCATTTGCTATTTCTGTTATTTTCTCTAATCCAAAATCTTCTAAGGCCAGTATCATTTCAACAGCAATGTTGTCTGGACCAGTTGCTCTGTTATGTTTTGTTTTATTTATGGCTGCTGGAATTTCTGATTTTAGAATGCTAGGTCCTTCAAGATTCTTCTTTATGTTCGTTTTTTCTCCTCTTTGGACTTCAAAAAGTTCTTTTATATATTCTGTCCATCTGTTTAGGATTTCCTCTTTGTTCATAATTAAGCTGCCATCTTTTGTCTTGATGTATCCACTTGCTGAGCAAGGTAATTTCCCCGTTACTTCTTTAATCTTATTGTGCATCAACTTTGTTCCAGGGTTATGGGTTTGTAGCATTTCTATCTCTGAGCATTTCTCATTTAGCCATGTCTTTAGCTTCTCTGTATATTCTTTTTATTGTCTTATCAAGTTGTTTGTATTCTTCGCTGTTTCTTAGCGTGATGGTCTGTTTTTGTTGCATCAATTGTATTATATTTTCAGTTATCCATTTCTTCTTACTTTTCCGTTCTTTTCGTGGGATGGTTTCTTTTGCAGCTACAACCATTTTTGATTCCTTCAGGATGTCCCAGGAAGATTTGCCTCCTTCATCCTGCAGCAATTGAAAACAGATTTTCACCTTGATTGTGTATTCTGTTTTAAGATGAGGGTTGTTTTGTAGTTGTTGATAATCCAGTGGTTCTGATCTTTTTGGTTTCTTTAATTTTCTCATCTTTATTTTCATTTTGCAAATGACTGGTATGTGGTGGCTTCTACAGTCTGCTCCAGGGTAGCTTTTAGATTGAGCTATCGAGTTTTTGAATCTGTTATTGATTGTTATGTAGTCGATTTGATTTTTGTTGTTCCCATCTGGGCTTCTCCATATCCATTTCCTTCTTGGATGTTGTTTAAACCAAGTGTTGGTGATTATCTGACTGTTTGTTTTACACCATGATATAAGCTTTTCTCCTCTTTCATTTTTTTCTCCCAATCCCTGGTCTCCAACAATATGGTCTTCTCTTCCCTCACCAACTTTTGCATTGAAGTCGCCCATGACTATAATGGCTTCTTGTGATTTGCATTCTTCTAGTGCTTTGTTTAGGGAGTGGTAGAAGGCATCAATTTCTTCCTCTGAGCTTGCCATTGTGGGTGCATATACTTGAATCATAGAGATGTTGTCTTGTTGTCCTTTTAGTTTGATTAGCACCATTCTGTCTGAGATATGCCAGTATCCTAGCAGGCTGTTGGATGTTTCTTTGTCTAAGATGATTGCAACACCCTTTTCATGTTTATCTTCACCAAAGTATATCATCTTGCAGTCATTTGATTAGAATACTTATATCCATTCCACTTAGGCCTAGGATGCTGACATCTAGCCTCTTCATTTCTAATTTTACGTTTTCTAGCTTACCAGCTTGGTGCAGGGTTCGAACATTCCAAGTGGCAATTCACAGTCTCTTGTTCTTGCAGACAGTAGTGGTATGACGATCCGGGTTCACCTGTCTGTATACATGATATCCCGTACCGAGCGAGGTGTCCGCACTATTTGGAAGTGGGCTGCCATTTACGCTGTTGTCTCTTACATTTGTGTATGTATTAACCATGTTTGTACTAGAGATAAAATACAAGAAGTAGCTTCCCCTTGCTTGCTTCCGATGCAGTGTCTATACAAGATGGGTGACCCTGAACATTGTCCTATTAAAAGGATCTACTGCTCAGCGTCTGAGAAGCAGGAACCATTGATTGTATTACTCACAACTTGCCTTCTGCATTCCGTGGCTTCACTGTAACCCAAGTAGGGAGGCTAACAGGTGCTACACCTTGCCTAAAGGTGACCTGGAGGTACCTGTGGTTAATGGTAACCTAATTACCCAAAGCAAATGTTCCACAGCCAGATGTAGTTTATCCTCATACCCAGGCGTTAAATCCTGCATATGTACTTTTTTAAATTCACCTCTCCGTATTTCATAAACAATTAAGATAACATTCTCCCAGACTGATTAATTTGTATTCTGTTCCTTCCTTCGCCCATTTACATGGGTGGTGGGCAGAACAGAGTAAGGGAAAGGGCTTGAGTGAAAGGGGAGAGGAAATCATGTACAAAAATGAATGGGGTATTCCCAATGAGGTCTAACCAGCTTGATCTGTCTGTGGTAATTTTCAAAAATCAATAAATGTAATAGGGTCACAGTGGATTTCGACAGGAGATTTTCTCAAAGAGGCTTTCATAGGTTCTCCATCATGTAACTGCTGCACTGTTCACATGTAAGATATTTCTTAATCGTTTTGTTTAGATTTGGTAAACCATGTAGTCTAATCTTTGAATCTGTGGGATTTGCCACCCATCAATACGAGCCCCATTTATAAGAGAATTTACTTGTCAGTAATTCACCAATATCATACAAGCTATTTTTACTGCAGCAAGTTCAATGCATGAGTTAGTGTGATTTTCGCAATATTTCACTTCAGGGTAGAGTTGCACCCATTCGCAAAATTACATGAGCAAATACTAAGATAGATTCAAAGCAACTGAATACACCCAGTGTTTACTTCATTAGGAAACTATACACCTGCTCATTAATGCAAATATATAGTCAGCTAATCACGTGGCAGAAATTCAATGCATAAAAGCAGACATGGTTAAGAGGTTCAGTTGTTCAAACCAAACATCAGAATGGGGAAGAAATGTGATCTAAGTGACTTTGATTGTGGAAAGATTGTTGGTACCAGATGGGGTGGTTTGAGTATCTCAAAAACTGCAGGGATTTTCACGCACAGCAGTTTCTAGTGTTTACAGAGAATGGTGTGAAAAGCAAAACAAAAGAACAGTGAGTAGCAGTGCTGTGGGTGAAGATACCAAACATTAATAAGAGAGGTCAGAGGAGAATGGCCAAACTGGTTCAAGCTGACAGGAAGGCGACAGTAACTCAAATAACCACTCATTCCAACAATGGTGGGCAGAAGAGCCTCTCCGAGCGCACATAACATCGAACATGAAGGGGATGGACTATAGTGGCAGAATATACAGAATATACAGAAATACCCTCAGTGGCCACTTTATTAGGTACTTCTTGTAAGTATGCAACTTGTTAATAATTTGCTTTTACTTATTGTTAGCAATTCCTGGAGATGATCTTTCCTTTACTATTGCTTATAGAAGCGTGTTTTTATCAATATTGTTTGAACAACGGGTGTAAGTATTGGAGGGAACTTAAAGTTAAGTAAAGCCACGAGAATCATTTTATGCTAAATTAGCTTTTCTAAAGCAGGTACAGCATCAAAACAGCCACAATTGCACCACTATCCTTAAACTTGGCAAGTAGAGTAATCTATTAGTGCTCCTATTTTCTATGCAGGGAATTCTGCCAAAAGTTGCTGAGATATGATTACATGGTCTGATCATGTTTCTCTACATGGAATAACATCATTCAGCAACATCTGTTGGGAGCAATTTCTTAGGATGGGCACTGTGTTATTTGAAAAGATGCATGTCTTAATAACAAAAATATTAATTTGATGGGGCAACAGTATTCACACCCCATTAAAATCTGCTTATATGCATTCTCTGTGCAACCATGGGGTTTCCTTAACAAGTTTTTGATATTAAGTTTACTGATAAGAAATAGATATAGGAGTAGCCACTCAATCCTTTGTGTCAGTGATACATTTAGTGATTATTTCTGATCTTCAAATCAACCTCAGTGACATTTTTCCATGAATCCCATTTTACTTAATTCCCTGAATATATGTATTAAAAAGGTCTTTTGGTCTCTATCTTCTATATAGCCAGTGACGAAACCTAATCAACACTGTTGGGTTGAAAATTCTAAATATTTGCTACCTTCTAGGGAAAAATTTTTTTTCCCTCTGTCCAAAATAGCTGACTTCTTATTTTGAGACCATGGCTCCTGGTTCCAGATCTACCAGCCAGGGGAAACATTAACATTAAACATTTACCCTGTCAAGCACTATAAGCATTTTGTACATTGTGTGAAGCAAGGGAAGAGATTGTTAGGTGCCTGGCAGAGATTAGAGAGACATTCTATAATGACCAACAAACCAATTGTTTGGAATTAAATTAACTTGCCGGGTTTCACCCCTGCCCCTGGGACTCCTTCTCGGCCATCCATCCCGCAGCACTCCACCCTCACCCTCTCAACATCCATTAGATTTACAAACGTAAACACGAGGAATTCTGCAGATGCTGGAAATTCAAGTAACACACATCAAAGTTGCTGGTGAACACAGCAGGCCAGGCAGCATCTCTAGGAAGAGGTACAGTGGACGTTTCGGGCTGAGACCCTTCATCAGGACTAACTGAAGGAAGAGCTAGTAAGAGATTCGAAACACACTAACAGGGCAGACAGCGAGTGTGCAACAGACAGCAAACTGTAAATAGAAAATAAAAAAATTGAGCAAGAATAATAGTAATAATAATAAATAAATAAGCAATAAGTATTGAGGATATGAGAGGAAATGAGTGCACAAGTTGTGAGAACAGTTCCGGCATAGGGCAAGTGAAGTTGAATGAAGTTATCCCACAGATAGAGTAGAAAGTTAAAGTCTTTTTCCAAGGGTAAAGGACACTAAAACTAGAAACCACAGGTTTAATGTGAGTAGGAAAAGATTTCAATAGGAGGATGATGGGTTGATGGAACTGAATTGCCAGAGGAGGTGGTAGAGGCAGGTACAATTAGAGGGTACAAAAGACATTTCAACAGGTATGTGGATAAGTGAGGTTTAGAAGAATATAGGCCAAGTTCAGGCAAATGGAATGAGTATAAATGGGCATTTTAGTCGACATGGACAAATTGAGCTGAATGTCCCATTTTCATGCTGTGTAATTCTTTTAAACTCAGTACAGTACAAGCCAGTTCATACTGTAGCCTATGAAGAAGATGAAGAAAGCCCTTAACTCCGAGTGGAGTGATTGGGACACTGTCATGACAATATTTTTTTTTAGCAGGTTTTCTTATTTTTACAAGACCAAGTTGCTAGCTCGATGCTCAACCCAGCACGGATGGAAAGCGGTCACGGGAGCCGGCTGGATTCGAACTCAGGAGCCGGCTGGTGACTGTAGCCTATAGTACAGGCCTAATCTCAACTCACAACAAACCCACCAACTCAGGAATCAGAATGACAAGGTTTTGGTGCATTTCCTCTTTAGCAAACTTGGCAGGTGAACCAGGCCTTTGCACACAATTCCAACTTGGTCTCACTAATGTAATTGAAGCAATATATCTGTAATTCTTGTACTCACATTCTCTTACAATTAAGGTCAGTGATTCATTTTCTTTCCTAATTACTTGCTGTATCAACAGGTTTACTTTCACTAACTCGTACAAGGACACGTGTCTCTCTGAGGACAATCCCCATTCAGACCACCACCATTTAACAGTCTTCTTCCTTCTTATTTTTTGCTTTTTTATTTTCTTTTATTAATCTATCTATCTATCAGTTTTTCTACCCATGTGTCCTTCAAGCATTTGCATTACAAGACTGGAGTTCAATTTCAAACTCTTTTCCATGATGGGCTAGAGTTCACATAGTTTGCTTTGGTCACCAAACCGCATTCCAGAAGGTGATCAGTTCCCTAGGAAGACTTCAACTTTAGGAAAAGAAAAATAATGCAAATTAAAAGTACTCTCATATATGCCACCATAGGAAAGGACTGAAAGGCTCATTGAACCCCAGCTGGGTGAAGTGCTGCCAAGCTACCAAAAGCTGTGTATAGCTAAATGGCTATAGCAGTGCAAACAGTCATCAGCTTGGGGTTCTTCTGCCAGATTTAGTCACAGCTGAGTTAGTGAACAAAATATTCTGTTAATCCTGGTTAAGTATGACTTAGCAGTTCCACATACTGATAATAGGGAATTTAGGCAAGCCATTGGATAATTATATTGTTGCAAACTCAGAAATAGAACAAAGAGAAAATAAAGGAAATGAGCATGAGATGATTTCTGCAAAAGGTTAACATTAGAGCAAATTGCAGAGCAGACCATAGAATCACTACTACCGATACACTCACAAGGTATGTGAAAATAGTGATAATTAGGTAAAATGGAAAGACACAATTCCTCTGTCAAACTTCTTGTATTCTATAACTTCATAGTCATTCTCTGTAACAAAGTAGTGATAATGAAGAATTTGGCAATGGGGAATTGTGATAAATAGGATATGATGCTGTGACCAACCTCACAAACAGCTGGGTCTGTGACCTTCACTGAAGAATTCCAGCCTCATTCCAAGGTACCTCTTCACTCGTCAGTGGATTAGCTCCACACCCTTGATGATGCATGCTCAATATCTCAAAATGATTTACTGTATCGATTTGGACAAGACTCATATTCAAAGCTTCAGTTACCCTGTGCAATGCCATACACTAACTTGCTAAAATCCTTGCGAGTTCTCATGCTGACATCAATGCAGTGACGAGCAGCAGCAGCAAAGAACCACGTACTACAGAAAGCTGCTTATGGCTCAGACTGCATAATGAAGACTGGTACAGGAGCTCTCAATATCCTTTGCAAGAGATATGCCGGAGTACAGTGGAAAGTAGAAAAGACAGTTCTTTTTATGGTATAACAACATTCAGCATCACCTGTCGTGGACAATTATTTTTAACATGTGTCTTGTCAAATAGCAAAAATGTCAATTTGACAGCATAACAATATTCACACCTCATTTAGATCTGCTTACACCTAGCCTCTCTGCAACTCATGCATCTTCATTAATAAATCTTGATACTAAATTGTCCCTTCTGCACCTGCCGTAAAGGCTGGGGTTCGATTTCAAACTATCTTCACAGAGTACTTAAGTTAAAAATTGTCCACTTTGGTCATTAAGTAACATTTCTTTATCTGGTTTTGTAAGAGTTTCATTGCAAGTTTATTGACTAAAGGAATGTATTTCAAAACAACCCATACTAACCAACAGTTAGTTAGTATCTGTGTTATTTCAAAGTTGGAATTGAACTCGTAGTTATAGTCTGAGCTCATAATCTCGTTCAATACTGAGATAACATCATATTGTTGGATATGTTATCTTTATAAGAGACGCAAGACCAAATACCTCTTTAGCAGTTTCTGTGTGTCAGCTGGATGTTAAACATTCTAGTTGCAAATGTCCTGGCTAATATTTCTGTGCTGTCAATAATAGATACTACACTCTATATGTAATCCATAAAACATTAATTTTGAAATGTGGCATAAGATACATAAAATCATAAAGCCATATTCAAATAAAAATTGAAAGTAGGCTGAAATTCCGTTTTTCCTCCATCTCATCCGTGATGAGCATTAGGGGCACCATCCAATAATAAAATGATCTCCTTAATCTTCCTATCAAAATTGAATTACATAGCACACAAAACATTCTGCTAAAAGCTCCAATTTCTTGGCAGACCTTTAATACAAAACATTAATTGCTTCGCCTTTCCCAGCATTTTCTGTTTTCACTTTAGATTCCCAGCATTTGCAATCTTTTTATTTTCTTATTTCTGGGCTGTTATGTTTTACTAATTATTTGAGTATGTTGTAAATTGAAATCTAGTTTGCAATGCACATGTTGATTTTCAAAATGACTTTAGCAAGATCCCACACAATGGGATCATGTACAGTACCCTAATAAAATGGCTGCTGAGTGTATGTTTGTGGTCTTCTGCTGCTGTAGCCCATCCACTTCAAGGTTCAACATGATGTGCATTCAGAGATGCTCTTCTGCACGCCACTGTTGTATCACATGGCTTTATGATTTACTGTCACATTCCTGTCAGCTTAAACCAGTCTAGCCAGTCTCTTCTGATCTCTCTCATTAACAAGGCATTTTTTTCCTGCAGAACTGCTACTCACTGGATGTTTGTTTGTTTTTCATACTATCTCTGTAAACTCTGGCGACTGCTGTGTGTGAAAATCTCAGCAGATCAGCAGTTTCTGAGATAGTTAAACGAACCTGTCTGGCACCAACAATCATTCCATGGTCAAAGTCACTTAGATCCCATTTCTTTTCCATTCTGACATTTGGTGTGAACAGAACTGAACCTCTTGACCATGGTGGATGCAGGTTCAACTTCAATATTTAGAAGTTTGGATAGGTACTTGGATGGGAGGGATATGGAGGTCCAGGTACAGGTTGTTGGGACTAGGCAGAATAACAGTATGGCATGGAGAAGATGGGCTGAAGGGCCTTTTTCAATGCTGTGGTGCTCTATAACACACATGCAAAGTGGAGTGTGGACCATCACCCCTTCCCCCACTAATTAGATGTTTGCATTAATGAGCAGGTGTATAGGTATACCTAATAAAGTGGCCACTGAGAGTAAATCGAATGAGAATTGTAAGTTTGTGGCCAGAACCTCTACATGTTCCATCTTTATTTCCTTCAGTAATCTCACATAGTCCACGCACACTTCTGTTCTTAATAAAGCAGCCACTGAATGTAGTACAACATTAGAAAACAGTCTTGAAAATAATTGATAAGTTAGTAATATTCTCTTGGACAGAAGGGTTAGTTTAGTGTTGAGAGTGGTTTTTAGGAGAGTCTCCAGAAACCTGTGAGCAGCCTTGCTTTACAATCTCCTTCAGTCATCTGAATAGAGACACCATGGTACCTGCATCTTATTTATACAAATCAGGAATTAGTAGTTCACCATGCTGTATTTATGAGACCAGGAAAATCCTTGCTCTTTGAAATATTTTTCTTCGTTAAAATCAGTTGCCCATCCTATGAACTAACCTGGTGACAATGATTAACAATTGCAGTGCACTCCAACAATTTATCATTTGCTTAATCTGAGGAGACCAATTAACAACTGATTAACAGAACTCATCTGCAAAAAGTTGGACCAGTGCCACACCGAGCAGAGGCAGAAATGAACGGTTTGGAGAAATTAGATCACTCCACAGCTTTTAATCAACTTTAAGGTTATTGATGTGAAACATATACTATTGAGATTTAAGCGTAAGATTTCTCCTAAGGAGAGGAGAGGTTGGGTAGAGGAGTGGCAAAGGCAGTGGATTTGAAAACTGTTCACTTACATTGCAGTTATCTTTCTGAGAGCAATGTTTAGAATTCTATTGCAACATGGAGATTAAAACACACCTAGCAGGAGATATGGATCAATACATAGGCTGATAGAGGTAAGAAAGAAGGATATTTGAATGATAGTAAACACAATTGTTTTAGTGATGCAGTTTTGCAAATGAATTTTGTGGTTCCAGGGCTATTAGATCTTTTCATTTACTGAGGCTGAAGTTTAATTTTACATCGGACTTGGTTGGTGTTTGGTTGGGAGAGAAGGGCACTAGATCAGAGTCTAGTAATTGATTCACCATATATACTTCATTCTTCTCTGTTTGACTTCTACATGGTTGAACTGAGAGAGGTAGGAGAGAGTAAGAAAGGAATAATTAAAGCTAGAAACTAGTAAAATACAAAAAAGATAAAGGGACATACTATATTTTTAACAATTTTATCTTCAAACTAATGGATGGTGAAATGAAGAAATAGTAAATCATTCTCTCTGCTGTTTTCTACCTTTTCAAGTAAATTCTCATCCACCAATGCTGGCTGTAGATTTTGAATTTTGTAGGTTAGTATATCAGCATAAATTGGCCATTTGCTATTCATATATACCCCACTATTCACTAAGACCATGTATAATCAATGCTGGATTATTTCACTAACCAAGTATCTCTTGATTCCCTTAATTTCTGAAGTCTCTGTTTTGAATATACTCTGGAATATAGCTTCCACAACACTTTTGAGTAGAGAATTTTGAAAATTCACCAATTGATGAGTGAGGAAATTGGCTACGTTTCTTTTGAAAAGCTTGGTTTTGAGGCCCAAATGCGGGAGAAATATCAACCCTCCATCTGCCCTGTGTGAATTTTCTGTGTTTCAATGAGATCATCTTTCATCCTTCTAAAATAAAGAGAGTAATCTTTGTGGTTAAAGGTACCTCTGCTGAGGTATCATTAACCACACAGATACCTCAGAATCCCTGTCATTACAGTGTTAAAACCCTGGAGAGTTTTTCATAGCATCATTGTTCAGGTACCTTAACACCACACAGATTAAGATAATTCAATAAATTAGCTCACTGCCACCTTCTCAAGGGTAATTAGGGATTGGTGTTAATTTCAACCTTGGCAACAACACCTACATTTCCTAAATGAATAAAATGATGCCCTGTCCTTTACTTTGCCTCTGTACAGATTTTTTTGTCCTTTCATTTTTAATTTATCACTTATCTTCTGGCTTGAGATTTCCATTAAGCGTTTTGCTTTCATCATTCCAACATTAGTCATTTATATAATTATTATATCTTCTCTAATTAATAACAACAAGTGATCTCAAACCTGGTAATTTCTTAATGCAAACCACGTGATAACTTGTCCATCTAG
This sequence comes from Mobula birostris, assembly GCF_030028105.1. NCBI lineage: Eukaryota > Metazoa > Chordata > Chondrichthyes > Myliobatiformes > Myliobatidae > Mobula > Mobula birostris. Next base: position 102,072,318 of record NC_092379.1, on the reverse strand, counting down.
ACTTCCTTTTCCTACGCACAACCCTCAGTTCCAGCAGCATATTTCCAACATTTTCATTAATAAAAATACTTAGGTTTCCTCAAGGATTGTAGTAATTCTTTTAATTTTTTGCTTAGTTTCTGAAAAGCTGGATTTACTTCTCAAGTGTTTTTGATTTTAGGATTTGTGTATGACCGTCTCCAAACTCATCTTTCTCATTCTTAAATGCCACAATAATTATCTTACAACTGAAATAAATTGGAATTTTTCTTATTCCCAGGCATGTTTAGTAGTTGCCTATTTCTTTTAAGCAGCTCATTCTTTCTACACAAAAACAAATCAGTCTGAACCAATGTCAACATAGCAACTGACAGCTCATGTGGTCTCAGACCTCGCAGATAAATTGCAAAGGTCATTTCCTCTACAAACAGTCGAAATGCCTCTTTATTTTGTAGCTTGCAGTCAATCTGTATGATGAAAATACTAATAGATAATTAAGATTAAGACACACTTATATACTCCCAGGTTAAAATTCTTGTTGTTTAACCTGAATGATAAATCATGCTGTAGATATTAACCATAAATTGCAGAGGATTCCCCAGTGCTCCTTGGAAAGCTCACACTTATTTGGATAAATATGTTTTCATGTGGTGGCTAGGTCTCAGTTTTTCACTTACATTCTTTCTTGCAAAACTCTGAACATCTTTGCTTTTAAAGTGCATTAGCACATATTGACCTAAGATTTTTAATATTTTAAACTAGGAGCTAGAGAAAGAGAGATAAAGTATCGCTTCTTATGAAGTGATGCATTCCAATTATTTGTGGACTATTGTTCTATATCAATTAATGCACTGAATTAAATGAGGCTAAAAGGTTTAAGTCTGGTGAACAGTTGTATATTTCTGTCTGTCCTGTGCTTTAATTAATGCAAAAGCCAGAGTGGTGATTTAATTCATGTGTCAAAAGTCTAGCAGTTTTGAAAGGATAGATAAAGGGAAAGGGTTAGGAATGCTTCACCTCATTCAATGGTGAAAAAAGCAGGGCTGTATTTCACCATGATACTACTCGTATGTTGCAAGTTCTTGCAGCTCTCAACACTTCTCCTAGCAAGTATAGGCATCTCTTAAAGCGACAGACTGTAATGCACAAGATAATTTTTCTGTTTCTGGAGAATGGTGCTACTTAATGAAGAAATGCTGTACTGATGGGAGTGGGGGGATAGCATGCTCACCGTCCCTCACAGGGACTTGGACACACTGCTGAAGACAGTACTCACAGGAGGCATGTTACCTCAACAGTGCCCCTCCACAGCTGCTGTCCGTTATTTTTGGAAGGAGGTTACCAAGGAAGATTCCAGGCAAACTTCAACGAAGTTTGATGAGAGGCATTGATTGTGTGGATAGTCAGAGGCTTTTTCCCAGGGCTGAAATGGCTAGCACGAGAGGGCACAATTTTAAGGTGCTTGGAGGTAGGTACAGAAGAGATGTCAAGGGTACATTTTTTACGCAGAGAGTGGTGCGTGCATGGAACGGGCTGCTGGCAATGGTGATGGAGGCGGATACGGTAGGGTCTTTTAAGAGACTCCTGGACAGGTACATGGAGCTCAGAAAAGTAGAGGGCTATGGGTAACCCGAGGTAATTTCTAAGGTAGGGACATGTTCGGCACAGTGTTGTGGGCCAAAGGGCCTGTATTGTGCTGTGGGTTTTCTATGTTTCTATGTTCTAAAGACAAATGCCTGTGTCTGCTTTATGTGCTCCTGTGGACTGAGGGGAAGTACGTGATGTCTCCTCTCACTGAAGATGAAATTGTGCTGAACTCCTGAATGCTTGCTGTGAGAAATGAGCAAAATCAACAAACAGTCAGGAAGCTGAGAATAACCATGACCTTAACTCTTCAACAAAGCATTTCAGACACGTGTCCTGCCTTATTTGACATTACAGGAGGTCAGTCATGAGAAAGAATACTAAGTATTGTCCTTTTCAATTGCATGTCAGGAAAAAAAATCGGGTTAGTAAAATATACTTCTTCCTGAAGTGAATAAATCTATTGTATTTTTCAGACCAGGAAAATGAATTTTGCCCTGTTGCACTGCTGTTCTTGTCAAATGGGGGAGTCTTATAATAGAAAAGAGAAATTCTACTTAAATTTTAAATTTTATGTGGTTTTGTGCAAGAAAGAAATTAGAGCAATTTTGAGGTAACCTAGTGAGGTGGGCCAGCAATTGATTGGAAGGGAACGGTCAGATGGCATAATGGATTTGTTCTCTGATTGATTCTTTGAAGCTTGAAAGATGAGTCAATTGAGGCATTTTAAGCTGAACAATAGGACACCATTAAGAATAAGGATGGGCATTTTGGAGAGAAATCAGGAAGCACTTTTTTTTAGTCAAAAGGCAGCACAGATCACAAACCTGCTCCAAAAAGGCTGAAATATTCAAAGCAAACTAATAGGGTTGCATAGTGGTACTGTCACTATCTTACAGCTTCAGAGAACAAGTCTAATTCTGAGCTCAGGAGCTGACTGTGAGATGTTAGCATATTCTTCCCAATATCATGTGAGTCTTTCCTAGGACCTTTGGTTTTCTCCTGCATCCCAAAGACATCCAGGTTGGTAGATTAATTGGCTGTTGCAATACACCCCTAGAGTGCATGGGTGGAGGTCAGTGATTCCCTGCTCCCAACACCCTAGAGTGGGATACGGCGAGCACCCTGTTGCTCTCTGTACTGAGGGCCACTGAACTAACTTCATTGTTAGTTCTTGTTTTAGATTTCCAGAGTCTGAAGTATTTTGCTTTCATTCCTTACTCTCAAGCTTGATGTGGGAATGCAACAGGATCTCAAATGGCACACGTAAGATTTGAATTATTTAAGGCCCTAATATGTCCATAAGCCATAGGAGCAGAATTTGGCCATTTGACCCGTTGAATATGCTTCGACATTCCATCATGGCAGATTTATTATCCCCATTCTCCTGCCTCCTCCCTGTAACCTTGGCACCTCAATTAATCAAGAACCTATCAATCCCTCCCTTAAATATAGCCAAATGACTTGGCCTGTACTGCCATCTATGGAAATGAATTCCATAGATTCACCACCCTCTGGCTAAAGAAGTATTTCCTTATCCCTGTTCTAAATGGATCTCCCTCAATTCCAAGACTGTGCCCTCTGGTCCTCGACTCCCCCACTATAGAAAACATGGTCTCCACATGCACTTAACCCAGACCTTTCAATGTTCAATAGGTTGTAATGAGATTCCGCCCCCCCGCCGCCCAATTCTTATAAACTCCAATGAGCACAGGTCCACAGCTATCAAATGCTCCTCTTATGTTAACACTTCTATTCCTGGGATTATTCTCATGAACCTCTTCCGGACCCTCTCCAATGCCAGCACATATTTCTTAGATAAGAGGCCCAAAACTGCACACAATACTTCAAGTGCAGTCTGATCAGTGCATTATGAAGCCTCAGAATTACATCCTTGCTTTTGTATTCTAGTCCTCTTGAAATGAATGGTAACACTGCACTTGCCTTTTTTTTTTACCATCAACTCCTGCTGGAAATTTAACTTCAGGAAATCCTGCATGAGGACTCCCAAGTCCCTCTGCAGCTCTGATTTTTGAATTTTCTCCTCATTTAGAAAATAGTCACACTAATACTGGCCCACTCCAACAATGGTTGCTCCATTTACACCTCCCTTCTTTTTATTGGCGCTGATTTCAGCCTGCCGAAAGAAAGCTGAATGCTCCCAAGCTCTTTTTAAACTTGGTGCTGTGTCACCAATGAACGACCTCGCGCATGGATTTCAGAAATCAGAAATTTAGAAATACTCAGGATGGAGAATGGAAATAGATTGTTGGGCTCAGATAATCTCTGTGGGGGCTTGATAGGCAGAAAATTGTGATAATCCTTAACACACATTAATAGAGTATAATGGAAGGAAAAGAAAACAATGATTAATTTTTATCCACATTTAAATTAGGAGCAAGGTAATATTTAAAAAGTGCAATGACAACAAGTGGAAGCTCATTTACCATGTTGTGCTTCACTGCCACAGTGCACATTTAAATTGAATCAATACTTGATGAAAGATATAAAATGGCTAGGATGATTACACATCGTTATGCCTACATATAATAATCTTTCCTATCTTTCTTTCTTTAATATTTTGCTTTTATTATTTCCAACTGTATCTCAGATCTCCTAGTAAGGGTGTCAAAATAACATAACAATCTATATTAGTCCATGGTGGCAGGTTGTATTTCATGGATGACAGTCACATTGTTCTGGCAACACAATAATCAGATTATAACATCACTACCAGGGCTTGGAAAGAATACTGAAGATGAATATCAGGGCTGGTCACTGAAAGTGTGAATGCATCACAATCTACTGTAAGTAAAGGAAACAATTTTGAGATAGAAATGTATCCAAGTTTGCAAGCACCAAACCCATGATTATAGCAGTAACTACTGCCTAGAAATTAGAATACACCTATTTTTGATGCATTGAAATATGTGACATGTTATCATTTATAGTGCTATATTTATGTTATTCATGATGTTTAGTTGGGGATTAATACACAGTATGAGAGTTCTGAGTGGTGTTGCTCCGTGTGCCCTGACTTTCCTTACATGGACAGGTTCACATTGAACTCAGAGATAGTCAGCAAGTTGACCCTGTGGTTAAGAAGGCATACGGTGCATTGGCCTTCATCAATTGTGGTATTGAGTTTAAGAGCCGAGAGGTAATGTTGCAGCTATAATGGACCCTGGTCAGACCACACTTGGAGTATTGTGCTCAGTTCTGGTCGTCTCACTACAGGAAGGATGTGGAAACCATCGAAAGGGTGCAGAGGAGATTTACAAGGATGTTGCCTGGTTTGGGGAGCATGCCTTATGAGAATAGGCTGAGTGAACTCACCTTTTCTCCTTGGAGTGACAGAGGATGAGAGGTGACCTGATACAGGTGTTCAAGATGATGAGAGGCATTGATCGTTTGGATAGCCAGAGGCTTTTTCCCAGGGCTGAAGTGGCTAGCACGAAAAGGCACAGTTTTAAAGTGCTTGGAAGTAGGTACAGAGGAGATGTCAGGGGTAAGTTTTTTACACATAGAGTGGTGAGTGCTTGGAATGGGCTGGCAGCAACGGCGGTGTAGGCGGATATGATAGGGTCTTTTAAGAGACTCCTGGATAGGTACATGGAGCTTAGAAAAACAGAGGGCTATGGTTAACGCTAGGTAATTTCTCAGGTAAGGACATGTTCAGCAGAGCTTTGTGGGCTGAAGGGCTTGTATTGTGCTGTAGGTATTCTGTGATTCTATGTTTCATAAAACAGCAGTAGGAGAAACTGCCTACACACCCGACCCATCCAGAGTGGTCAGTCCTGCTCATAACTTTGCCTTCAGTAATGGAATGCTGTCACCATTATGATGGCTAAGGTAATCATGAAGTATCTCAGGTTACATTCTAGTGAAAACATCACTTGTTACATTTAAACACATTCTGAGGCCTTCAGATGGTATCTGAACTACCTGGCTGTCAGGTCTCCTAATGTCAGCAATGTGTCCTTTTAAACAGCGAGAACAACAAACTGGTGCAGTGTACTTTTAGCTCTACTGAGATTGTTGCATGAATGTCATAGGAAAAGGTCAGCTTTGCTAATGTAGATCGCACACAGAAATGTCTGGTTTGCAATTGGAATGATTTCACCTAGAATTGACAGCCAATACAATGTTCTCTGGGTAAAATTAATTTTATATTGGCAGCATATGAGAAAGGAAAATGTTAAATGATCTGTATTTGGGATATGGATTTTGTGAGATTGGAAAGGATTCTGTGACTATTAACCTCCGAAAGATTTAGTAGTTTTGTGCTGTTTCTTCTGTTTATTTAAATACATTGAAAGAAGAATTATAGTGGAAGTTTGGTGCAGGGCTGCATTTAGGAGTGTGGCTCTCACCTAATTTCTAGGCCTAGACCTTGAGTGTTGCCAGTATGGAGTTTGCACATTCTCGCTGATTCTGTGTTGGTTCCCTCTGGGTCATCTTTTTCCTCTCATGTTTCAAAGACACGTGGTTTGTCAGGTGAACTGGCCATCGCAATTTTCCCCTAGTGTATAGATGAGTGGTCGAATCTAGGGGGAGTGAACAGGAATGTTTGACAAATAAAAGGATCAAGGGTCAAGAATCAACTTCATTTGCCATATACACTCATGGCCACAAAGTGAATGCTGGTGGTATTTTACTGCTGTGACCCGTCCATTTCAAGGTTCAGTGCATTGTGTATTTAGAGATGCTGTTCTGCACAGCACTGTTGTAACGCATGGTTATTTGACTTACTGTTGCCTTCCCGTCAGCTTGAACTAGCTGGTCCTTCTCCTCTGAACTCCCTCATTAACAAGGCACTTTCACCCACAGAACTGCCACTCACTGGAAATGTTTTGTTTTTCGCACTATTTTCTGTAAACTCTAGAGATTGCTGTGCATGAAAATCTCAGGAGGTCAGCAGTTTCTGAGATACTCAAACCATCCCATCTGGCGCCAACAATCATTCCACGGTCAAAGTCACTTATATCACATTTCTTCCCCATTTTGATGTTTGGTTTAAACAACAACTGAACCTTTTGACCATGTCTGCATGCTTTTATGCAGTGAGTTGCTGCCATGTGATTGACTGATTAGATATTTATATTACTGAGTAGGTGTACCTAATAAAGTGGCCACTGAGTGTACTTTTACTTGTATTAATAATTTGCTGTGGTGTATTGGTACTATATACAACAAAGAAATAATAAGATTCAACAATTTTAATGAATAAATAATTATATAGTATAGGATTGGTGTAATGGGGGTATGATAGTGGTCATGGACTCGATGGGCTGAGTGGCCTATTTCCAGGCGGTATGCCCCTTTGATTCTATGACTAGAATGACAGATGAACAATTTACTTGACCATAATATTTTCTAATTTAATATTTTCTAAACTGAGAGAAAATACAAAATACAACCCGAGGCACAAAGGGACTTGGGAGTCCTTGTGCGGGATTTCATAAAGGTTAATTTGCAGGTTGAGACTATGGTGAGGAAGGCAAAAGTGATGTTAGCATTCATTTCAAGTGGACTAGAATATAAAAGCAAGGATGTAATGTTGAGAGTTAATAAAGCACTGGTGAGGCCTCACTTGGAGCATTGTGAGTCGTTTTGAGCCCCTTATCTTACACGTTTGTAGAAAGGATGTGCTGAAACTGGAGAGGGTTCAAAGGAGGTTCAAGAAAATGATTCCAGATTGAATGGCTTGTCATATGAAGAGTGCCTGATGGTGAAGGGTGGAAAAATCAATGGAGTATTCAAACATCCTTGGTGGTTTTTGCAATTAATCTTCATTTATGTCTTTTCAATTTAAGTCATTTTATCTTCAGATTAGTTTTATGTTCAGATACCTATAAATGGTTCTAAAATAGCTTCAATAGCATTTCTTCAATATGTTTCTGGAACCCAAGCACAGCTTGACACATGATAGGCCCGATGTGCCATTGTCATGTAGCCACTTGGTAGCATTTATCAAAGTTACTATTGGTCATATTGTTGTTGTTCCTTTTCGAGCCTTGTAGCTCCTCAGTGGTGGGGCGGGGGGGAGGGAGCATTTGTGCCATTTCCATAGCATTTGATTGGTTTTCTATGAGGCTGGGTTGCTAGCTTGATGCTTAACCCAGCAAGGATGGAAAGCGTACAAGACGCCAGCCAGATTTGAACTCGGGACTATTCATCTTGAAGGTCTGGTGCTGATGCCACTACACAACTGGCCAGCCATTGGTCATTTTAGGTGAGCGTCATCTTTTGAATACATGTTTTAAATGGCCATTTTGCTAAGATAAAACAGGTTGAGTACCCCTTATCCGAAAATCCAAAAACCTCTGAAAATTGAAGTCTTGTTGAGCGCTAACATGACATCACAAATGGAAAATTCCACAAGGTGCTGGGAAGGTTTCCAGGTGATGCTTTGGTTTCTCTGCACGACAGTCAGTTCTGAGAAGTGACCTCCGTATGTAATGAACAGAAGGCAATGAAAAACAGAAAAGCACTGCATAAAGTGAAAAATGAAGATCGTGATCGTGTATTGAAGGAGTGGATTTATCAGTGTTGGAGTGAACCTGTGCCACTAACAGTATGCCAATCATGAAAGCAGCAAAGATATATCATGATGAACTGAAAATTGAAGGTAATTATAAATATTCAGCAGGTTGTTTGTAGCAATTTAAGAAAAGGCACGACATTAAATTTTTAAAGATCTGTGGTGATAAAGTGAATGCTGATCATGAAGCAGCAGAGAAATTCATTGATGAGTTTTCCAAGGTCGTTGCTGATGAAAATCCACACACTGAATGACTGCATCAGTGCATATATGTGATGAATAAGTGCAAGACAAAAACTGCTTACTGGTAGCGCATAAATTCATAGTGGTAAATGATAGTGATCCTAAGCAATTTCATTATATATTCCAAATTCCAAAAAGATAGGAAATCAGAAACATTTCTGGACCCAAGCATATTGGATAAGGAGTACTCAACTTGCAGGACCCTATTATTGCTATCTTATGTGTCCAAGTGGACGTCCCTCTGGTCCTAGACTCACCACTATAGGAAACATCCTCTCTGCATTCACTCTGTCTAACCCTTTCAATATTCGACAGGTTTCAATGAGATCCTCCCTCGTTTCCCTAAATTCTATCAAGTACAGGTCCAGAACCATCAAAACACTCCTCATAATTCCCAGAATAATTCTTGTGAACCTCCTCTGGACTCTTCCCAATGCCAGCACATCCTTTCTGAGATAAAGGACCCAAAACTGCACAGGGTACTCCAATGTTTATAAAGCCTCAGCATTATGTCCTTGCTCTTGAAATGAATGCTAACATTGCATTTGCCTTCCTTACCACTGACTCAACCTATAAGTTAAACTGAAGAAAATCCTGCACAAGGACTTCCAAGTCTCTTTGTACCTCTGATTTTTGAATCCCCCCCCATTTAGAAAATAGTCTACACCTTTATTCCTTCTACCAAAGTGTATGACCATACTCTTTCCTACACTTTATTCCACCCGCCACTTTGCTTATTCTCCTAATCTGTGTAAGTCTTTCTGCAGACTCCCTGCTTCCTCAACACTACCTTCCTCTCCACATATCTTTGTATCATCTGTAAACTTGCCCAGAAAGCCATCAATTCCATCAACTAAATTATTGACATATAACATGAGAAGAAGTGGTTGCAACTCTGAGTCCTGCAGAATGCCACTAGTCAGTGGCAGCCAACTAGAACATGCTCCCCTTATTCCCACTCTTTGCCTCCTGCCTGTCAGCCAATCTTCTATCCACGCTAATATCTTACCTGTAATACCATGAGCTCCTATCTTGTTAAGCACCTTGTCAAAGCGTTGCTGAAAATTCAAGTACACAATATCTACCAATTCTCCTTTGCCTATCCTGCCTGTTATTTCCTCAAAGAAGTTCAACAGGAATTTCAGGCAAGATTTCCCTTAAGGAAACCATGCAGACTTTGGCCTATATTATCATGTGCTTCCATATAGCCCAAAACCTCATCCTTAATAATGGACTCCAACATCTTCCCAACCATTGAGTCAGGCTAACTGGCCTGTAATTTCCTTTCTTCTGCCTCCCTTTCTTCTTATGACATTTGCAATTTTCCAATGCTCTGGAACCATTCCAGAATCTAGTGATTCTTGAAAGATCTTTACTAATGCCTCCACAACCTCTTCAGCTACCTCCTTCGGAACCCTGGGGTGTAGTCCATCTGGTCCAGGAGACTTATCTACCTTCAGACCTTTCAACTTCACAAGCATCTTCTCCTTAGTAATAGCATCTATACTAACGTGCTAATTTCTTGTATCCTGCTATGGTCTTCCATAGTGAGGACTGATACAATATACTTATTAAATTCCTCCGCCCTTCCTTTGTCCCCCAATATTACCTCTACAAGTGTCATTTTCCAGTGGTCCAATATCAACTCTTTATATATCTGAAAAATCTTACTGTATCCTCTTTTATATTATGGGCTAGCTTACCTTCATGTTTGATCTTTTCTCTCTGTGTGGCTTTTTAGTTGCCTTCTGTTGGTTTATAAAAGCTTCCCAATCCTCTAACTTCCCACTAATTTTCACATTATTATATACCCTCCCTTATCCTTTTATGCTATTCTTGACTCTCCTTGTCAGCCATGGTTATCTCACTCTTTCTTTAGAATACTTCCTCACCTTTGGAATGTATCCGTCCTGTGGCTTCTGAATTGCTCCTAGGAACTTCAGCCATTGCTGTTCATCCCTGTCATCATCCCTGCTAATGCCCTCTTCCATTCAACTTTGGCCAGCTCCTCTCTCATGCCTCTGTAATTCCCTTTACACCACTGATACATCACCTCCTTCTCAAACTGTGGGGTGTATTCTGTTTTATTTTGATTACTGTATCTTAAGTATTCTTTTACTCTTTAAGCTCCCTATTCAAATCTGGTTCTTACATGACACCCAATCTAGATTGCCTTTCCCCTAGTGGGCTCAACCACAAGCTGCTCTAAAATGGCAGTTTGTAGGCATTCTACAGATTCTCTCTCTTGGGATCCATCCCCAACCTAATTTTCTCAATATACCTGCATATTGAAATCCCTCATGACTATTGCAATATTGCCTTTTTTACATGCCTTTTCTATCTCCCATTGTAGTTTATATCCCACATCCTGGCTACTGTTCAGAGGCTTGTATAGAAGAGGCTGTGTGCTACTGTTCAGAGGCTGTGTCTTTTTACGTTTGAAATTTCTTAACTCTACCCACAAGGACTCTACATCTTCTGATCCTGTGTCACCTCTTTCTAAGGATTTGATTTCACTTTTTTACCAATAGAGCCACCCCACCCTCTGCCTACCTGTCTGTCCTTTTGATATAATGTGTATCCTTGGATGCTAAGCTCCTAACTCTGATCTTCTTTCAACCATGACTGTGCCCACAACTTCATAACTAACAAACTCTAACTGCACAACAAGATCATCTACTTTATTCCATATACTGTGTGCATTAAAATATAGTACCTTTGGTCCTGTATTCATCACCCTTTTAGATTTTGCCCCCATGTTACACTTCAATTCATCCCACCTTCTCCAATTTTGCCCTATCATCTGCCTGTCCTTCCTCAGAGTCTCACTACTCATTGCATCTACTTGTATACCATCTACCCTAACTTCAGCCCTATTACTCCGGTTTTCAAGGATATTTGTCCCCTTCAGGCTCAGGTGTAACCTCCTTTTTGTACAGGTCAAACCTTCCCCAGGAGAGATCCCAATGAACCAGAAACCTGGTACCCTGCCCCGCACCAGGTCATCAGCCACTGATCCATCTGTACTATCATTGCGTTCCTGCCCTGACTAGCACATGGCACTGGAAGTAATTCAGAGGTTACTACCATGGAGATTCCGCGCATCAGCCTCTTCCCTAACTCCCTATACTCACTGCGAAAACCCCTTTCCCCCTTTCTACCGATGTCACTGGTGCCAACGTGCACCACAACCTCTGGTTGCTCACCCTCCCTCTTGAGAATATTCTGCAATCATTCTGAGACATCCTTGGCCCTAGCACCTGAGAGGCAATGCACCCTCCAGGTGTCGCTTTCACTGCCAATGAATCTCCTGTCTATCTCCTAACTATCTTGTCCCCTTTCACTATTGCACTACCTGACTTTAACCTTCCCTGCTGAGCCTCAGAGCTGAGCCACAGTGCCACTGTCCTGGCTACTGCTGCTGTGCCCCGGTAAGTCATCCCCCCCAGCAGTATCCAAAAGCAGTATACTTGTTGCTGAGGGGAATAGCCAGAAGGTAACCCTGCACTGACTGCTGACTCCCCTTGCTTCACCTGATGGCCACCCATCCACTATCTGGAGCCTGCACTCTGCCAAAATCTCATCTTGGATGAGACCCAATTCGTAAAGGAGTTGGGTGCTCACTGTTCTGGTTAACAACAGATGGTGCAATCCGGGTCATATTACAATCGAGGAACGTGTTTGTAGACCGGATATTGAACTTTTTACTGTTGGACTTCGGCTATATTCCACCGAGATACAACACTGGGCGGCACGGGAGGTCGTTCCTGCCTGTGGCCATCGAACTTGCAGCTCCTCCCGTGGAGTGTCAGACACCCTGAGCCAATAGACTGGTCCTGGACTTATTTTCCGTCTGGCATAGTTTTGCATTTTGTTGTTTGATTATTTGTGGTTTTTGTATTGCTATATTTGCGCTCTATTCTTGGTTGGTGTGGCTGTAACGAAACCCAATTTCCCTTGGGATTAATAAAGTATATCTATCTATCTATCTATGAGTTTTTTGGCCTTATGGATGGGTCTGCCCCAGAAGAAGTTCCAATTGTTATGTTTTATCTTAGCAAACAGCATGGGTAAACACTAGAACATTTTATTTACAGAAATGGCTTTAGCTCCTGAAGTTCTTTATTATGTACACACCAGTGATCCAAGAACTTGAAACCCTGCCCATTGTAACAGTTCTTAAGCCACACATTCATCTGTAATAGCATCCTATTCCTGTGCTGACTGGAATATGGCACCAGGAGTAACCCAGAGATTACTAACTTGAAGGTCATGCTCTTCAGCCTAACCCCCTATGAGCTCTGTGCAAGACCTCTTTCCCTTTTACCTGTGTCATTAGTGCCACAGTGCACCACGACCTCTGACTGCTCACCCTCCCACTTGAGAATATTCAGCAGCCACTCCGAGACCACCTGGACCCTAGTATTTGGGAGGCAACACACCACCATGGCATCTCTTTCTCAGCCATTGAATCTCCTGCTGTCCTCCTAACTATCGAGTCTCTTATCACTATTGCTCTGTCTGACTTTACCCTTCCCTGCTGAGTCCAAGAGCTGGCCACATTGCCACTGGTTGCTCCCGCTGTGCCTTGATAAATCATCTCCCCAGCAGTATTCAAAGGGGTATACTTATTGCTGAGGGGAATGGCCACAGGGTAACCCTGCACTGACTGCTGACTCCCCTTGCTTCATCTGATGGCCACCCATCCACTATCTGAAGCCTGCACTCTGGGTGTGACCACCTCAGTCAAGGTCTCTTCATTGAGGTTTTCAGCCTCCCAGATGGTCCTGAGTCCATCCGGATCCACCTCCAGTTCTTTGACCTTCTTGGTCAGGAGCTAAAGTTAGGTGCAGTTCCTGCAGATGTAGTCATCAGGGAAACTGTCAGGTACCCTGCAATCCCACATCTTACAGGAAATGTAACAATATAAGCACTTTAATAACTGACCAAAATTTCTTTGAATAGCTGTGCAATTAAACTGACTTGTATTTGTATTTAGACAGTCTTTCTTGCAACATATGTTGATGTTTGGCAAATAAACAGCAGCAAATCAATAATGTAGATGTAAACAGGCTATTAACTTGGTTTGTGGATATCATATCTGAGTTTAAAGACAGAGCTAAAATGCTCCAATGGGTATACATCTTTGGCAATTAAATAAGGGGTTGTTTTGATTTAAGATGGTGGAGTACTGACTATCCAAATTTCATATCCTTTGAAGTTATCTATAACCTTGAGTCTAAAGAATGAAGCATTTTCTATTAAATTAATTTCCAACATCTCATATTCTTTCTTTTTATTCATTCATTACTGAAAAATCTGCATGAGTCTTCCTCACTGTAACCCTGTTTCAGTGCCTTACCATTTGTCAGGATGCAGCTTTCATTATTTATAGTTTTCATATGAAATGCACTTCCTGTAATAAAACATTTGCACAGCATGCACAAATGCTTCTAGAAATTGCAATATCACAACAGAGTCAGTTTCAATAGCTTCAAGCAATTGAGATAATGGTTTTCTAATTATTACATTATGGAAATGAATTGGCAGAAGAGATACCACAGTTTTTGACTTGTACAAAGATCTTGACCTCTTGAAATTTGAATAAATGAAACATAAGATTTTGCAATATGATTTGAGGATGCCCTGGAGGTAAAATAAAAGTGTTTTTTTTTTAAACAGAGCAAAATAGCAGCCAGTAAAATTGAACCTCAAGTGCTGAATCCAGTGGTTAACTGATATCTCAGTTGGGTATAAGCTGATGCATCCGTGGAACCACCGATATGTGGCAGGTAAGAAGCATTATCAGTTAGAAATATGCTAGGCTTGCCATAAGGGTAAACTCAAATTATTTTTCATTTTTTTTGGTTCTCAATGTTCATTTGCCTGATATAATTCAACAACCAAGGTTAAGCTTTCAAAATATACACGTATATGAGATCCATATAAAAAGAATGATGTGCATTGTCTCTCCTATTACTCACTCACTGCTCTTCTACCCTTGCATTACCTGCCTATTTACAATTTTCCTAAGGTCAACCAACAAGGAACATTTTACCCTCAACACAAGAAATGAAAGTTACACTCCCTAAGGAGATCACAGTTTATTTTCAATGACACCTATCAATGCTGACTGATAGTTCTTTTCATTGTATCAGTGAAGAATATGTTTCAATGAACACATCTGGAACTGAATCATATATCCTATGGCCAAGGCTCCAAAGGGAAATGTCTTGTTTCTGTCATTGGCCATGTGACATCCAATAGCATAACTATAATGTGCTGTGATTCTCAAAATTATTCTGTGGAATCTTGTCTCTCATATCCTCGAGGAGTCAGATTTGATGACCCCATTCATTTGAGCAGGGCTCCCTGACACTACAGATTAGATGGTAAAGATTCACAAGTTCTGATTCTTTGAAAATTATTTCCAAGCTGGAGCATGGAGCTGAAAGACATGAAGGAGATCTTAAATGGAATTTTTTTGCATCTGTATTTTTTTTGGGAAACGGAGATAGAGTCTACAGAATTGAGGCAAGCAGCAGTGATAAGACTAGAAGACCAAAAGTGACGTTATGGACCATATACAGATTACAGTAGGAGGTGTTTGCTGTTTTGAGGCAAATTAGGGTGGATAAATCCCCAGGGCCTGATGAGGCATTCCCTCAGACCCTGTAGGAGGCTACTGCAGAAATTGCAAGGAGATATTGAAATTGTTCTTAACATGGGTGAGGTGCTGGAGGATTGGAGGATGGCTAATATTGTTCTGTTTTTTAAGAAAGGCTCGAAGAATCAGCCAGGAAATTACAGGCTGGTGAGCCTGACATCAGTAGTGGGTAAGTTATTGGAAGGTATTCTAAGGGATCAGATATACAAGTATTTGAACAGACAGGGACTGATTAGGCATAGTCAACATGGCTTTGTGTATGATAGATTATGTCTAACCAATCTTATAGAGTTTATTTTGAGGAAGTTGCCAGGAAGACTGATGAAGGCAGGGCATTAGATTTTGCCTAAATGGAATTCAGCAAAATCTTTGACATGGGCTCGCATGGGAGGTTGGTCAAGAAGGCTCAGTTGCTTGGCATTCAAGATGAGGTAGGAAATAATATTAGACATTTGGTTCATGGGAGAAGCCAGAGAGTGGTAGTAGAAGGTTGCCTCTCTGACCAGAGGCCCGTGACTAGTGGTGTGCTGCAGGGATCGGTGTTGGATCTGCCATCTACAGTATTTCAATGATTTGGATGATAATGTGGTAAAATAGATCAGCAGATTTGCAGATGACACCAAGATTGGGGAATGTAGTGGACAGTGAGGAAGACTGTCACAGCTTGTTGTGGATTCTGGACCAGCTGGAAGAGCGGGCTGAAAAATGGCAGAAGGAATTTATTGTAGACATATGTGAGGAATTGCACCTTGGGAGGACAAACTGGGCTAAGTCTTACATGGTGAGCTGTGGGGCATTAGAATGGAGGGATCGGGGAATACAGATCCAAATTCCTTCAAAGATGTATCACAGGTTGATAAGGTTATTAAAAAATGGTTTTGGCACATTGGCCTTCATAAATCAATGTAATTAGTACAGGAGTGGAATGTTATGTTGAAATTGTATAAAAGGTTGGTGAGGCCTACTTTGGAGTATTTCACCAGCCTACAGGAAAGACATAAATAAGTTTGAAAGAGTGCAGAGAAAATTTACAGGGATGTTGCCGAGGGAAAGGTTGAATATATCATGACTTCATTACTGAGAGTGCAGGAGAATAAGGGGGGATTTGATAGAGGTATAGAAAATTATGAGGAGTATAGATAGGGTAAATGTAAGCAGGCTTTTTCCACTAACTAGCAGTCATGGGTTAAGGGTGAAAGGTGAAATGTTTAAGGGGAACATGAGGTAAATCTTCTTCACCCAGTGGGTGGTGAGAGTGTGGAATGAACTGCCAGCTGAAGTGTTGGATGCATGTTCAATTTAAACATTTAAGAGAAATTTGGATAGGTACATGGATGGGATGGGTATGGAGAGCTATGCTCTGGGTGCTGGTTGATAGCACTAGGCAGAATAATAGCTCGGCACAGACTAGATGTGTCGAAAGGCCTGTTTCTGTGCTGTAGTGTTCTATGACTCTGTGACTCTAAGGCAATCAATGTGCAATTATATGTACAATTTAATGGAAAAATATTAGTTTTATGACTACCATTTTAATAGCATATCTTATGAATTCTGAGGTACACCACAGCCATTCTCTATGTGGTAGAAATTATTCCGGGGACTTGCTGTCTTTGGGCCTCATTGCCTTATTCTTCTGGTGGTGTGAAATTGCAAATGGGTATGCTAATAAAATTATACCATCAATCCCATGGGATCTTGCTCTGGGGAATTTTCAATTTGTCTATTAATCTGTGCTGCAGTCAATATCCAGCATTCACACTATAACATATTCATGGGAAATTGGATTCTAAAATCCCTTAAATTGTTAATCTCTTACTGTAGCAAGGCAGGTGTTTCTCACTGGGAGTTAAATTGGCGTTGCCTCCTTCTTTAACGTTATTTCTGCATCTAGTCAGCCAGTGTTAACTGACTCTGTTAATTGTGGTAATACATCAACAATGAACCAAATTTCACGGTTGTCTTGCAATAATTAGAGCTAACTTGCAGAGTTTAAAGTCAACATCTAGTTCTTGAAAGAATAACGCACTTGAGCTGCAGTTGACAGCGAAAGGTATTGTAAAGGTGCTTACAACTCTGCACAAGATATCAAACAACATGGGTTGCAGCTGGCCCCCATGTTTGCAAATGCTTTGCTGACAGTCTCTATAGAGAAGGAGAGATACACTCTATTTTCAAGGAAATAGGAAGTCATCCAAATACTTGCTAGAACAATAGTGGAAGGAGTAAAGTTCGAGTCACTTCACACATTTGGTTAGTGTTGCAATGCCTCATATTGACACAACTTCCAACACTAATTAACATATCTTTTCCTTTCTTGCTTTGTTAGGTGATGCATATTTGGTGGCAGGGATTACAAATTTGTGGTGGACAGGCATGGCTGCATCACCTTTCTGAAGAGAGTTGCTATATAAGTGGACTGGCCATGAATGACTGTGTGACCAGTGGTTATGAAGAGACTAAGCATAGGATGTTAGAAGAGTCAACAAAGACATTATTGGACATCTGTTGAAATGAGAAATCAAAGGGCATGAAAATTTCAGGTGGTATGGTGGCACAGCAGATAGAGTTCCTTTCTTACAGTGCTGGGGATCTAGGTTTGATCCTTGGGTGTTGACAATTTAGACTTGAACATTCCCTGTCTGACTGCATGGGTTTTCCCTTGGTATCCCACACCTCAGAGATTTACTGGTAGACTACTGTAACTCTCTCTCCGGGCTCATATACAAACTTGGCTCGTTAGCGAGCTCTGCTAACTGCCACATGCCTCAGTGGTGAGAAGGCCACCTTTCACAAACAATATACGTCTTGGGTTGGTATGACTTGGGGTTCAACCGAACAGGAATGCTGTGATGTTCTGATTAAAGAAACCTTAACTTCAACAAATGCCCATACACAATTGTCGGCCAACCAGAAAGAACAGTTGTACAACACGTAAAATTATAAAGAATATTTACAAATTTCAGGGAAAAGAAAAAGAAATTAAAATGTCCCATTACAGTTAGACCAGTCTAATGTGCGCAATGACCATTGGATCTCATACTGGAGTTTTTCTTTACTCACAGGTTGGACCCACGGTCTGTATGAAAACACACACCACATTCTGAACTTCCCTCGAAGTACAACTCGAATGAACTCACCCTCCCTCAGGAATATTGGCCCTTTCTCCTTGGAGCCATTCATCTGCACAAAGAACTTTGTGCAACAAGGACTGTCCTTCCAAAGGCGTTCTGTGGCACTTTCCCTTCTGTCCTGCTCCACAGCTCCTGCCAAAAGCCTCCGAATCAGACTACTGTCCTTCAGGAAACTCTTCCCCACAATCCTGGTTGGCTGACTCACATTCCCAAGTTGAACAACAGAGCTTCTTATTTTAGCCAAAACTGAAACATTCTACCAGCAGGACTCACTGCATTTGCAGACAACTGCTGAAATGAAATACTTACAGCATAGTAATATAAATCTTAACCGGAGCATTATGCTGCTTGTCTACTGTAACTTAACATTAATGCAGACGACTGGTAGAAATGATGGACATGTGTGAGAAAATAGGTTGCAGGAGTGCAGAAAAATAATGGGAATAGGAACAAGTGATTGATGAGATTGCTCTGCTGCGAACTGGGATGTATCTGATAGACTAAATGGTCTCCTTCTGTGTCATAATGAAGTGAGGAAGACATGTTATTGGGGAATGGAGGGACTTGAAATCAATGTTGAAAATGATATCGTTAAGATTAGGAGACCATAAATCATCCACGTGCAGAAGGTATCAGATATGTCCTGTATGTAGGTAGAAAGCACTGGACAAAGGGGAGTACTAACAATACTCCCTTACTAACTGGATAGGAGAAAATAAGTTTTCTCTCTCTCTGTCTTGTTTTACAGCGGTTGGCACCCAGCTTAATGGTACATTACCGCCACCTTCTGCTCCAGAGTGTGCAACAGACTTACATTCTAAATCCCTTCACCCAATCACACACACACACACACACACACACACACACACACACACATACCCTAACCTACACTCTATCCTCCCATCTTTGGCCATCCTAGTACCCTATTCCTGCTTATCAGTCATATCCTATAAAAAAATACGTTTTATAACACAAAGTCAATGTTGAAACAATGGATTGTTAAATCATGTATAATAAACTAAATATCATTAGGAACTTTGAGGTCTATTTCCTTTACAAAAATTCTGCACAATTATCAGTCTACTGTTGTTCTCCTTCACCAACGTTCTAACCCTCAGCAATGACTTCAAGTACCTTACAGCTTCACTTTCCTACCTCTGCAATTTTCTTTGTCCTCAAGTCCTACTAATACCTTTTGGGCTTGCCTAGTTATTGTCCTGCTTTCCACCATTTGTATCATGACTTTCAGCCACTATGTTTCTTTTATTTTTGTCTAAAACTAACATGTTTTTCTTTCTCCCACTTCATCTTCAGGCTACTATACTCTGACTGTACATTTGATGCTCAATGTATGTAAGCCTGCAAGTCTGGATAAAGGACTGGAGATTGGAAGTCTGATGACTGTGAGTCTGAGACTGTGGGGCCATGACAGGAGGTTAAAGTTAAAAGTAAATTTATTCTAAGTATATAGTCAAGGTATAGTCAAGGGAGGCAGAGGAGTACTTGCAAGACTGCCTTGAGTCAACGGACTGGACAATATTCAGGGATTTATCTTCGGATTTGAATAAATATGCTGCAATTTTCACCGGCATTAAAGACCAGTGATCCAGAACTATACAAAAAGTACGGATACGACTTATGGAAGGCAATTTTAAGCGTGAGAAACAATTCCGACTGAAGTCAGAGATGGAATTGGATGCATGTCAGCTCTGGCTGGGTTTGCAGGCTATTACTTCCCACAAGGTGAAAACTAACATCATGAATGGCTGTTGTGCTTCACTCCCAGGTGTGCTAAATGCCTCTTATGCATGCTTTGAAAGTAAGAATAAAACTACACCCGTACGAATCCCTGTGAATCTGGTGATCGCTGTCTTGGAAGCCGATGACAGAACATCTTTGAAGAGTGTTTACACTCGTAAAGCATTAGAACCTGATGGTGTACCTGTTAGGGCACCAAACAGGCAAGAGTGTTCAAGGGCACCTTCAATCTGACACTGCTGCAGTTAGAGGTTCCCACCTGCTTCAAAAAGGTGACAAGTCATACCAGTAACCAAGAAGAACAGTTTCATCAATGACTATTACCCATTTGCACTCACATCTACTGTGATGAAATGCTTTGAGAGGTTGGTCATGGCCAGAACCAACTCCTGCCCGAGCAAGGACTTGGACCCACTATAATTTGCCTACTGCCAGAATAAGTCCACGACAGATGCAATCTCACTGGCTTTCCATTCAGTCTTGGCTGGCCAATAGCAATACCTACATCAGGCTGCTGTTTATTGATTACAGCTCAGCATTCAACACAAACACACCCCAACACTAATCAATAAGCTCCAAGACCTGGGCCTTGTACCTTCCTCTGCAACTGAATCCTTGACTTCCTCACTGGGAGCCTACGGTCAGTGCACATCGGAAATAACATCTCCTTCTCGCTGACATTCAATACCAGTGCACGCCAAGGACGTAGGCTTAGCCCACTGCTCTACTCTCTCTACACCCACAACTGTGTAGCTAGACACCGCTCAAGCACCATCTATAAATTTGCTGATGAAACAAGTTTTATTGGCAAAATTTCAAGTGGTTCATAACGAGGCATACAGGAATGAGACATATCAGCAGCTGAGTGGTGTCACAACAACAACCTCGTACTCAACGTTGTAAGACCAAGAAATAGACGGTGGACTTCAGAAAGGTGAAGTCGAGGGAACACAAACCAGTCCTCATCAAGGGATCAGCAGGGGAATAGGTGGGGAGTTTCAAGTTCCTGGATGTGAACATCTCTCGACCCAACCTATTGCTGCAATTACAAAGAAGGCACATGGTGGCTATATTTCACTAGGAATTTGAGGGGAATTGGCATGTCACCAAAGACTCTCTCAAATTTCTACAAATGTACTGTGGAAAGCATTCTAAGTGGCTTCATTGCCATCTGGTTTGGAAGGGCCACTGCTCACGTTTGGAAAAGCTACAGCAAGTTGTAAAAGCAGCCATCCCCGTCATGAGCACTGGTCTCTCCAGCAGTGAAGACATCTTCAAAGGGTGCTGCCTCAAAAAGGTGGCATCTGACATTAAGGACCCCTATCACTGAGGACATGCCTTCTTCTCATTGCTGCCATCAAGGAGGAGGTACAGGAGCCTGAAAATACATACCCAATGTTTTAGGAATGGCTTCTTCTCCATTGCCATCAAATTTCTGAATGGACAATGAATCCATGGACACTACCTCACTATTTTTTTTCTAATTTGCATTAGTTATTTAATTTATTTTTTATATATGTGTGTGTGTGTGTGTATGTATATATATATATATACACATACATATATACACACACACATATATATATATATATATATATCTTATTGTAATTTATATATTTTTATTATACATTATAATGTACAGCTGCTGCAAAACAACACATTTCACAACATCTGCCAGTGATATGAAACCTGATTTTGATTCTGATTCTGAGCCTGATGGCTGATGGTTAGTAATTGTTCCTGAACCTGGTGCTGTGGGTCCTAAGACTCCATAAGCTCCTTCTCAACGGCAGCAGTGAGAAGAGAGCATGCCTGGAAGGCGGGGGCTCCCTGATGATGGATTCTGCTTTCTTTTCTTTCTTTCTCAATTTTTTAATTAATTTTTTAAAAAGTACATATAAACGAACAAGAGGAGGATTATCTCAGATATCTATATCGGTAACAATAGATATAAGGTAATATAAACATTATCAAGATCGTACATAGTATTAATCTAGCAGTATATAATAAAAAATAAAATACTCCTCTTATCATTTCATAAAAAAAGAAAAAAGATAAAGAAACTTTTATAAATTTATATCTAGGAAAAAACCCACTATTCTCTATAAACAAAAACAAAAAAATAATAAAAAAAAGAGGACTGGGCAGCCCATATTGAGAGTAAAGTAAGAAAAAAGAAAAACTTTCTGATCAAATCCAAAAGTTTGAGATAGTAACTAGGACAGCAATAGATCAAACCATATGAAAATATTGAATAAAAGCTCGCCAGGCTTCTGCAAATTTAAAGGATCGGATTCCGCTTTCTTGTGGCGGTGCTCCTTGTAGACGTGCTCAGTGATGGGGAAGGCCTTTCCTGTGATGAACTGGGCTGTATCTACTACTTTCTGTAAGCTTTTCTGTTCTTGGGAATTGGTGTTTCTACACCAGGCCATGACGTAACCTGTCAATATATTCCCCATTGTGTACCTATAGAAGTTAGTCAAAGTTTTAGATGACATGTTGAATCTGTGCAAACTTCTAAGAAAGTAGAGGCATTGCTGTGCTTTCTTTGTAATGGCACTCATATGCAAGTCCCAGGACAGGTCCTCTGATGTGATAACACTGAAGAATTAATTTAAAGTTACTGACCCTTTCCACCTCTGATCCCCTAATGAGGAAAGGCCTGGAGATAGCTTGTCTTGGGGTTGGAGGCTGTTCTGTGTTTGCCATTGGGAGGGTGGGTGGGAAAGGGGCTATTTTGCTGTTGTTTTGTTTTGTTGTTGTTGCTTGTATTTTGCTTAACATTGTGGGCATTCTGTGTTGGCACTGGATTGTGCAGGCTACCCCCATCACATCCTTGGGTTGTGTTGGTTGTTAAAGAAAGTGTCACATTTCACTGTATGCTTCAACATATAAAATAAATCTGAATCAGCTCAGCTGCTTCCCACGTCTTTCAATGCATAATCTTTGAATCCAATTTGATCTGGATCTTATAAAGCCCTGCCAATAGTTACCTCTTTAGTTACCAACACAAAATGCTTCTCTTATAAACCAATAGGGTTACACAGCCAGACCAGTAGACTGCAGCTGTGCTATCATTATGCAAGCATCCTTACCACAAAAATGCCATGACAGTATGGTGTACCGTTCCATTCACCACTCTACGGAAAGGATGTGGCAGCAATGATATGAGCACAGAAGAGATTCACTGGGACACTGCCTGGAAAGGAGGGTAATAGTGAAAAGGAGATATTGGGCAGGCTGTGTTTATGCTCACTGGGATATAGGAGGCTGAGGTGTCTAGAATTAGACAAGTTTAAAGTGAGAGAGGAGAATTTTAAAGGCAATCTAAGGTATATGTTTTTCACACAGAATGTGATGAATATTTGGATTGAGCTGTCAAAAAAGGAGGCAGGTACAATTACAGTGCTTAATAGAAATTTGGAATGGAGAGAGATATGGACTTAATAAGAAAATAGGAATAGCACAGCAAAGAATCATGGTTGATGTGAATGAAAAACACACACAAAATGATGGAGAAACATGGCAGGCCAGGCAGCATCTATGGAAAAGTGTACAGTTGACATTTTGGGCGGAGACCCTTCTGTAGGACTAGAGAAAAAAAGATGAGGGGTAGAGTTAAAAGGCAGGGCGGGGGAAGGGAGGGAGAAATACAAGGTGATAGGTTAAATTGGGAGGGGGGTGAAGTAAAGAGCTGGGAAGTTGATTGGTGAAAGAGATACAGGGCTGGAGAAGGGGGAATCTATAGGAGAGTATAGAAGGCCATAGAAGAAAGATATGTGGGGAGGAGCACTAGAGGGAGGTGATGGATAGGAAAGGAGATAAGATGAGAGAGAGAAAAGGGGATGTGGAGTGGGAGGCCATTACTTGAAGTTTGAGAAATTGACGTTCATGCCATCAGGTTGGAGGCTACCCAGACGGAATATAATGTGTGGCCTCGTCACGACAGTAGAGGAGGTCATGGATGGACGTATCCGAATGGGAATGGGAAGTGAAATTAAAATGGCTGGCCACTGGGCGACTCAACTTTTTCTAGTGGACAGAGCGTAGGTGCTCGGCAAAACAGTCTCCCGATCTACGTCGGATCTCACCGATATACAAGAGGCCACACTGGGAGCACTGGACACAGTATATGACCCCGACAGACTCACAGATGAAGTGTTACCTCACCTGGAAGGACTGTTTGGGGCTCTGAATGGTAGTGAGGGAGGAGTTGAAGGGGCAGGTGTTGCATTTATTCTGCTTGCAAGGCTAAGTTCCAGGAGGGAGATCAGCGCGGAGGGACGAATGGACTAGGGAATCATGTAGGGCGCCATCCCTGTGGAAAGCTGAAAGTGGGAGGTAGGGAAAGATGTGTTTCTCTCTCCCCTCCCCCTCACCTTTTAACTCCACCCCTCATCTTTTTTTCTCCAGTCCTGCTGAAGCATCTTGGCCCGAAACATCAACTGTACTGTTTTCCATAGATGCTTCCTGGCCTGCTGAGTTCCTCCAGTATTTTGTGTGTTTTGCTTGGATTTCCAGCATTTGCAGATTTTCTCTTGTTGATGTAAACAAGATGAGCTGGAAAGGCTTGTTTATGTGCTGTACATTTTTATGATTCCAGAATCACCAACTGAATTTGTAGTCTTATTCTGTGGGGACATAAGAATAGTTGGGGTGGCAAAAAGAAATCCACAGTTTTATAATGATGAATGCTATTCTGCAAGTTTACAAAATGGAAACAGTTCATCTCTGCATCTAATGAGGTGTCATCAGAAGATTGAGTACTCAGGCTTTTCATTATGATTCTGAACAGCCCTAATGGATCTCCACATCTCTTTTCTGCATTCATTTCCTTTATTTCTTCTGCAGCCTTTATCTCATTTAGGTACATGTGTCAGGAGGACATGGTTATGAACAACTACTGTTCTCTGGTAAACTGATTGCATCAACTTGGCTGTGTGACAGTTATTATTGAGTGGAATGATGAGATTGTGTAATGAGAATCAACAATCAAAAAAATATTAAACAGTTTGCATCCTTCGTTCCTTCATCAAACATATCTATCTACATATTGTTGTTAATGATTCCTTACTAGATTTAGGACTCCCCAACTGAGAATTCTCTTTCTTGCTTCAATGATTTTACTAACTTTAACAGAATCTCTCCTTTAAATTAATTTTTTGCATTGTCTCGTAGGTGGTTAGAGCTACAGTAATTGAAGAGGTACAGTTGTTCTGAAAATGGTACAAAATAACAATGTAAGATGTCATTGCCATCATATATGTTGCATATATCTTTGAATGCTTGATTCTGATATGAGTTGGGGTAAAAAATAAATTCACACTGAAGATAAAGTACATGCAGCTGTACATGCGTGGGAGTTGGAGTAGAAGAGCCATGTCACCCAGCTCTAGAACTATTGGGCACATCATCCAAGGGCTTGTGTGCATCAGTGCCACAGTTTGTGACTTATCCATGGTTGGCCACCTTGTCTGCTGTAACCATGGGAGCTGAGCACAGCAGAGTGAACAAACTCAAGTCACACGGAGATTCACTAGCAATGGTGTTCAAATTCCAACCACAGCTAAAAGTCAAAAAGATGACTTGGTCTGAACCACTTGGAAGGACGCAGAGGTGGCTGTGGGACCTAACATTATGATGATAATTTTGAGATGGTGATGGTACAAAAGAGGCTCAGAAGGTTTAGGATCCAAAAATTATAAAGACCCTGCTTGAAAAGTGAACAGTGTTCCATTGTTGCCATTCAGTTGACCCCTTCAAGATCTGCAATGTATGGATAGGTCAGCACAGATATCAGTAAAAATGTATTTCTTTAAGTTTGGCATTATAGAGGTGGTTTCTTTTGTTTTGACTTGCATACGCATACGTGGCCCAAATTGGCTCTTTATAACACTTGTCTGTACAGTGCATATTGGCTTCATAAGTGTAGTTTGTATGATGACTGGTGTCTTTTCAATATTCCAAGTTGCTTTGCATATTTGGATGTTGCATTTTAAGTTTTAGCATGAGTTTTAAGAACTACGATGCATTATAAGGCACTATATCTTATGGTGTCAGCTTGCCTTGATTTGTGGCATTTCTGCCTGCAAAGTAGGAGGTTGTAGGTTCTAGTTTTACTCCACAAATTTAAAAATAGAAATCCAGGCTGATCTTTCAGTGATTTGCAGAGAGAATTCTGCATCAAAAGTGATGGCTCTTGCAGATGCAAAATTTCTACCAGAGTTCTTTACAGAGATGTGAAGGATTCTTTCCAGTAGCTTGTCCAATATTTATTCCTCAATCAATGTAACAAAATAGGCCTCTTTAAATAAGAACACAATCCTGGCATCTGACCACCACTAGCACAGTGTAAAATCACTGAGGAAAGAAACGAAAGTTCTCAGTTGGGAAGTCCTAAATCTAGAAATGAATCTTTATCAACAATATGTTCATAGAATCCATCCCAAATTGCAATTGAGAAATAGCCGGCAAGCTGTCTTCATGAACTAGTGTAGTCTTCCTTGGTGTGTATTTGATATTACAGTAATACTTGGATAATATTATAAATGTATTGTTGATTAAGCATTCTTTGTTGTTTAAATAATTCATTATGGGTTTTATGTAAAAGTGCACGTATGGCACATCTCAATACCATGTCATACATGTGTCCTTGCTTAAAGTAAAGAATGTTGGCAACTGTGTCAAGAGAGCTTCTTAACTATCTATGAATTCTGTAACTGAATTTTTAACATTCAATTGATTATCTTGTGGGATTATTGGTTAACTGCTCTTTCAAACTGGATTATGAACCCTGTCATGGAATAGAGAGGAGTAGGCCTTTCAGTTGCCTCAAAGCTATCTTACTTTAAATGGTGAGGCAACTGTAATCATCATATAAGATTACCTAGTCACTCAGTTTTGACTTCTGATTACAGTAAATTGTATTGGAGGTTGGGAGAACAGCTATCGAGGGCTTCAAGATGGCTGGATCTCCAGTTATGTTACTCAAGTTGCCTGTGATTTCAGTGCTAGAAAGATAGTTCCTTATCTGCAACTCTTAATGGTTGTTTATATATGCCCTGGGAAGGAGTCAGTGTTGAGCCACCTTTTGGAAATGCTGCAACATAGGTACTTGCATACTACTCTTAGATGCTGAGTGGCTACGCTGTACTGTGGTGATAAAGGGTGACATACATTCAGAGGCCACCTTGTTAGGTACACCTTCTGCACCTGCATGTTAATGCAAGTATCTAATCAGCTAATCATTTGACAGCAGCTCATTACATAAAAGCATGCAGACATGGTCAGAAGTTCAGTTGTTCAGACCAAACATCAGGATGGGGAAGAAAAGTGTTGTAAATGACTTTGAGCATGAAATGATTGTTGGTGCTAGATGGGGTGGTTTGAGTATCTCAGTAACCGCTGATCTCCTATGATTTTTGCACACAATAGTCTCTGGAGTCTACAGAGAATGGTGTGGAAAACAAAAAAATAAACACCCATTGAGTAGTGATTCTGTGGGTGGAAACACCTTGTTAATGAGAGAGGTCAGAGGAGAATGGCCAGATTGGTTCAAGCTGACAAGAAGGTGACAGTAACTCAAATAACCACATGTTATAATAGTGGTGTGCAGAAGAGCATCTCTGAATGTAGAGCAGATGAAACCCTGAAGTGGATGAGCTATAGCAGCAGAGGACCATGAACATGTACTCAGTAGCCACTTTATTAGGTACACCACTGAGTGCATTTTGAGGTTAGAATGGTATCCTACTTAGAGGGGTGGTGAGTACTTGCTCTTCCATGCGTCCGCTACTTGTCCTTTCTAAATGGTGGAGGCAGCAGACTTGAAAGGCCTCTTCAAAAAGTCTTGATAGATTACTGTAGATTCTGTGGATGGTATACAAGACAGCCAAGATTAACACTTCCTTTAAATCTCCTCCTAACCCTAAACAAAGCGGAAAATGTCGGGGAAAAACTCAACAGCTGAGGCAACTTAAATGGAGAGAGAAATAGAATTAACATTCTAAGACAATGATTATTCAGCAGAACTCTTTGTCTTCTTGTTCTGTAACAACCCCAGCTTCTTCAGTCTCTCCACATAATATAAATGTTTTATCCCTGGTAGCAATCTAGAAAATCCTTTCTGTACTTGCTTCAAGAGAATATATAGAATTAAATGCAGGACATCAGCTGAAATCTTACAAGCTCCTTTATTTAAAAAAAAAGGCTCGGCATAACTACCTTGCTGTTGTACTCAGGGTCGCAACGAATCTTTTTAAACAACCATTTCAGCTTGTTCTGCCACTTTTGTATATAGGCTTCCATATGTCTCTGTTCATGCATCTCGCTTAAATTGTATCATTTACTTCATGTTACTTCTTTCTACCAGCATGCGTCATTTAACTCTTCTCTGTGTGAAAGATTATCCATCACGTATCTGCCCATTTTAGCAGAGAGTGACTTTCTGAAGTATTGTATTATCCTCCTCATTATTTACTGTATTTTCAAGTTTCATATCCTACACAGGTTTCCAATTTTTGCACTGTATACTCAATAAAAAATCAATACCATACAAAGATAAAGCAGTGCTCTTGATCTGATTTCCGGGAACTTTGCTCTCCTCCAGGCTAGACCCTCCATCTCTCTTCCAACGTGTCCATGCTGCCTTCATTCCTTTAAGCCCATGAACTTCATTTTCACTAACAAGAATATTATGTGGTAATTTATCAAACATCTTTTCAGATTCAGATTTATCACATATACATTGAAACATAGATTGAGATGCTAAGTTTAGCTAAATAATCAATACACCCAAGGATAACCAATACACCCAAGGATGTGCAGGAGGCACCCATAATTGTTGCCACACATTCTACTGTGCTTGGCAGAGCAACATAGAAGACAAGAAAACAGAACATACCGAACAACAATAGCAAAGTATGCCCTGTTTCTCCCCAACACCCACCCACCCACCCATCCCAATATGCATACAGTTCTCTAACTCCAAGACAGGGTACCTTCAGCCCCCAGCTTCCAGTGGACTCATGGATTCGCAGACGTTGGGCCTTTGACTTCCCCAGCAGACTGACTTGGCATAATTACCTGATCCACAGACTCAGGGCTCTAGCTATCGAGCCTCGATTTCTGGACTTCCTATTGACTTTCAGTTTTTGATCTGGTCTTTCAATTGACATTCAGTATTGTCCCAGGACTTGACTTGCCAATGACGGGGCCTGAGCATTAGGTTTCAACCTCTGGTCTCGCCAATTTGCATGCCTAGGAGGTCACCATCACTTGTGCCTTCTGCCTGCACAGATCCTCGATCCAGGAACCCTCTGATGACTCCTAGTCTGCCAGTCCAACATCTGACCATGTCTACTGTGCTGGCCTTCAAATGCAGAACAGAGGCTTAGACTCCAGTCTGTCCTTTAAGTCACCACATCCCTGTTTCTAAACCCTAAACTGATTCTGAACCCCCCTCTCTGTCCTTAAAACCATCCTTACAAACTAAATTGTGAAATTGTTTATGCATAGTCATCTGACTGATTTAACACCCTCTCTCTTGTATTCCTCTCTCTTTTTAAATAAGAATATGTAAAAGTCTGGATATCTGATACCCACCTCTTCACAATCCCACATATGCCCTAAAACCCATATTATTTGCACTCAGGGGCCACTTTATTAAGTACATCCTGTAATCTGGCCTTTCTCTGACCTCTCTCATTAACAAGATGTTTTCAATTACAGAACTGCCACTGACTAGATGTTTTTTTTTGGGTTTTTTTTTGCATCATTCCCTGTAAATTCCAGAGACTGTTGTGTGTGAAGATTCCAGGAGATCAGCAGTTTCTGAGATACTCAAACCATCCATCTAGCACCAACAGTCATTAAAAGTCACTTAGATTACATTTCCTTCCCATTCCGATGTTTGGTATGAAAACAACTGAACCTCTTGATGATGTTTGCATGGTTTTATTCATTTTCTGCCACGTGATTAGCTATTTGCATTAACAAGAAGTTGTACACGTGTACCTAATAAAATGACCACTTCCAATGAGACTTGGAAGATTGTGGCCAGAACCTCCACAAGTTCCATCTTTATTTCCTTCAGTAATCTATGAGGTATCTCATATAGTCCATGCACATTTCTTCTTTTGTTACCACCAACCACCTGATATTTCTTCCTTATCTGTTTTAATTCTTTCTCATCTATTTAACTGCATCTTTGCAGCATTTTCTTTAGTAAAGAAATGTGTAAGGACAGTCATGGTGCCTTAGACATTCCCTTTTCTTCCACGAGAATCCCTTTGGGTTCTAAGCAATCCCATATTCCATTTGACCAGAGCTTTAGCACATGAACGACTTGGGAAGTGCGCATGTGCATTTGCACGTTTATAACGTACATCAGCATTTAATCTCTATGTCATAGAGAGAATGATGACATATATTTTGTTTCTGTATTTTTATTCAACCAACGTTTGGAAAGACAGAGTCTCATTAGAGGTGTCAGCATGGCGTATATGAATCATGTTTGACAAATCTTTTAGTATTTTTTGAAGGTATAATGAAAAGGGTAGATGAGGGTAGGGTAGTGGACTTTAGCAAGGCCTTTGACAAGATGCCATATGGCAGGCTGATATAGAAGATTAGGTCCCATGAAAACCAGGAAGATTTAGTTACTTGGATTCAAAATTGGCTCAGAGGTAGGAAGCAGCAAACGGTGGTTGAAGGTTGTTTCTCAGAATAGAGATTGGTGACTAGTGGCCATAGGCGTCAGTGATGGAGTCTTGTTATTCATTATTTATATAAGTGATTAGGATTTTGTTGCACAAGACTTGATTGTCAAATTTGCAGATGACAAAAAAAAAGGAATTGTTGATAGTGAAGAAGGTTATTGTAGACTACAGGGGGGATCTTGATCAGTGAGCCGAGGAGTGGCAAATGGATTTCAATGTAGATAAGTGTCAGGTGTTGCAATTTGGAAAGTAAAATCAGAGTAGGACTTGTACTGTGAATAGTAGAGCACTAGGAAGTGCAATAGAACAGAGGGACCTCGGAGAATAAATGCATAATTAATCGCAACTGATGTCACAGGGTGGTGTAGAAGGCATTTGGCATGCTGACCTTCACCAGTTGGGACACTGAGTATAGCAGTTAAGACATTATATTGCAGTTGTATAAGTTATTGGTGAGGCCACACTTAGAAGTACTGTGGTCAGTTTTGCTCGTCCTGTTATGGGAAGGATGGGGTTAAACCAGAAATGATGCCGAAAAGGTTTATGAAGATGCTACTAGGATGAGAGGGCCTGAACTATAGAAAAAGTTTGACCAGTTTGGAAAGTAGGAGAATTAGTGGCGATCTTATAGAAGTGTTTAAAATTAAGAGAGTCATATATAAAGTAAACATTAACAGTCTTTTCTCCAGGGTAGGGGAGTTCAAAGCTGGTGGGCATAGATTTAGAGTGAGAGGGGAACAATGTAAAGGGAATCTGAGGGCAACTGTTTTATGCTAAGGTTGGTGAGTATGTGGAAAGAGCTGTCAGAGGAAGTGGCTGAGGCAGGCACAACAGCGTCATTTAAGAAGCACTTGGATAGGTACATGGAGGATTAAGACCTGGAGGAATGTTTCAAGTACAGGAAATTGGACAAGTTATGTGGCCAATGTGGTTACCGTAGTTTCATTTGGCCAAAGGTCTGTATCTGTGCTGTACTGCTCTACAATTTTATGACATTATATATGGAAATCAGGCAGCGTGAATCAATTCCAAATTACAAAGGGTGTGCAATTGCCTGGGAAAATAATTCCTACTGCTTATTCCAAAACTATATCCAGTAGAGACCCTAAATACACCATTTACAGTCCAAGCTTACTCAAGTGTTCCTTATCTGGAATGGTAAATTACATCACTTATTATCCAACAATATTAAAATTTGCAACAATAGTAAAATTAATGAACAGCTACTAAAGTACACCATATGGAGGAATCAGAAATCATTAAGCAAAAAGCAGTAGCATTCTTCTTGATACAGAGAGTCTAGCTGCACAGTTCTACTGAATAAAGTCTCATGAGTAAAGTCTTCTAAAGGAATCACTTAGTATGTAGGACAGACTTTGAACCAAGACTTAAAGAGGAATAGGCTCATCAACTTCTTGTCTTGCCATTTTATCTGGAAGTACCTCTAAAATTAGTTAAATTCTCTTCGTTGAGAGGTTAAATTTGCCTACATGCACATTTAGAACTTGGCTAGCCTGAAACCGATTTAAGAAATTTATTGGACCTCTTGAAGATCCATCAGTTGTGTTGTTTTCAGCTTTAAGTCCTTGCAATCTCCAATAGAGGGCAGCCCATGTACAGAAAATATGATAGAATCTTCGTTGAAAAGGGTTTCCTTCCCTTTCTGTTTACTGGCCTCAGCATGTGAGTTTGACTTATTCTTGACCAATCAAGGCCATCAAAATTGGAAAACAGTACTCTATCAGTTTAGAAAAGTCCCAAAATATCTAAAGTCTGATCTATTTTCCTACTTTTTTTCTATCTTACTTCCAATCACAAAGTCAAACTTGGCATAGTTCCTCAATTACCTGGTCTTCTATTTTTGTAACTCAATTTGACCTAGTTGTTTATTTGGATTTCTCAATTAAAGTAAATAAAAGTAATACCTGGATAAATTTATGCAAATAAGTGACAACTTTAACACTGCCCATTTGGTGGGACATGGAACCTGAACTTTTGGCCCATAAAGTTCATGATGACCATCAACCACTCATAATTCCCCTAATCCTACCCGAAGTCGTTTTCAACTTCTAGCATTTCTTATAGCTCCCTCCTTGGATTCCTTTGTTACCTAAACTAGGGAGATAAATAACTCCAAACTCCATTTACACAGCACTACAAACAGCCGTTCGTCGCTTCCGGTCCAACGTAAACCGTGGCAGTTGTACGTAATGGATTACAGGGGAGACCTGATGGAATTTATAACCATTGAAAAAGCCCTGATAAGTTGCTAAAGTGTGATGTTTTGTGCATTACATGATGGAACTGATAAAAAAAATCAGATTCCAGTAACAATTGGATGTTTTTCAGTGGTTCTTTTACATTATCAACTGTTACCTGGCTCCTCCATTTATAGGCAGTACTTACAGAGAGAATTGCCCAGATTTGAATGGTGGGATCAGCAGGTGTTCAATGGTGTTCATGTCCATACATTCAAATTCTGAACTGTATGTGTACTGTGAATGGAGTTGGAAGAACATCAAGAAGACGGTTTCCTATTTCCGTGTAAGTGAAAGGGATTAGGCTCACCTGATACCTTGAGTAGAACTCATTTTCTCACAGGTACATTCCCTTAACTTTTCACCTGCATCAATGTTGCAGCCAATCCCTTACTTTGGGACTCATTGGATCCTAATCGTACCTCCTACCACCACTGGCAGTTGCTGATGCAATGTCACCTTCACCTTCACTCTAACCAGAGTTCCAAATCAGTCTGGAAACTGCAGCCTCCAACCTCCTTCTCCCCTTGGGTTTCCCACTACTATGCTCATAACTCAAGATCTAATGCATTTTGGAGCAAACAGAAGAAAGGCCTAAAGGCATACAACATACACAAACTTTAAGCCACCTTTTGGCCACTTTTGCAAAAGAGTATCACAGTGTGGGACCCGTGTATATACTATGTGCAGGTGTATCAACTGCCAAGACCTGGGTCATGGATTTCAACTGGTATGCCAATATGCTATTCAGGCAACTCAGCTCCAGCCCTCATCTACACATGCACAAGAAAGATGAATTCCAGAGGATATACGATTGTGACTGTCCTTGACATCAATGCAGCTTTTGACTGAAAGTAACATCAAGGTGCCCTGGCATAATTGTTCAATGGGCATTAAAGGAAAAATATTCCAGCACTGGAGTCATACTTTACACCAAGGAAGTTGGTTGTGGTTGTTGGAGCTCATACAATCCAGCCCAAGAATGATGCTCAAATAGTACAACCAAACTGCTTTTTATGTTGTACATTGACAATTTAGATGATGGAATAGATGGCTTTGTTGATAAGTTTGCAGATGAAATGAAGGTTGGTGGAAGGGCAGGTAGTGTTGAGGAAACAGGTAGGCTGCAGAAGGACTTAGACAGATTTTCGGAATGGGCAAGAAAGTGGCAAATGAAATACAATGTTGGAAAATGTATGGTCTTGGACTTTGGTAGAAGAAATAAATGTGCAGACTGTTTTCTAAATGGGGAGAAAATCCAAAAATCTGTGATGCAAAGGGACTTAGGAGTTCTGGTAAAGAACATCCTAAAGGTTAACTTGCAGGTAGAGTCAGTGGTGAGGAAGACAAATGCAACGTTAGCATTCATTTAAAGAGGTCTAGAATACAAGAGCAGGGATCTGGAGGCTTTACAAGGCACTGGTGAGGCCTCACCTTGAGTATTGTGAGCAGTTTTGGGCTCCTCCTCTAAGAAAAGACGTGCTGGTATTGGAAAGGGTTCAGAGGAGGTTCACAAAGATGATTCCGGGAATGAAAGAATTATCATACGAGGAACATTAGGTAGCTCTGGGTCTGCACTCACTGGAATTTAGAAGGATGAAGAGGGATCTCATTGAAAACATACGAATGTTGAAAGGTGTAGATGTGGTAGGTGTGGAAAGGATGTTTCCCATAGTGGGCGAGTCTCGGACAAGAAGGCACAGCCTCAGGATATACGAGTGTCCATTTAAAACAGAGATATGGAGAAACTTGTTTAGATAGAGGGTGGTGAATTTGTGGAACTTGTCGAACAGGCTGTGGAGGCCAGGCCATTGGGTGTATTTAAGGCAGAGCTTGATAGATTCTTGATTGGACATGGCATTAAAGGTTATGGGAAGAAGGCTGGAGAGAGGGCTGAGGTGGAAAAAAAGATCAGCAGTGATTGAATAGTGGAGCAGACTTGATGGGCTAAATGGCCCAATTCTGCTCCTATGTCTTATGCTCCTATGGTCTCAAAGGGTTTTGCAGGGCTGAGTATTGGACCCAACCAGCTTCAACAGTTTCATCATTTAGAACAGAGGATCTTGCTGATGATTGCCCTATGTTTAATTCCATTTAAAACTCCTCAGCAAATGAAGCAGTGAAAGCAAAAGCATGAAGCAAAACATAACCAAAATTCAGACATGGGCTGATAAGCAATAAGTAACATTCATACCAAAGCAGTCGGCGTAGGCAATAAATGCCAGCTTGCTAGCAATTCACAGATACAAAATGTGAATAAAAAGTACTCACTAGAAATCATTGGGGATTTTTTAAAACATTCAGGATGTTCAGGAAATGTATAAATCATTTATGTAGCTGCATTTGTCACAGAGTGTAGATGTCCTCATGTTCCTGGAATATTTGTATCTATCATAAAATAGGGAATTTTGGAAACACAATATATCTCAGTATCTCTTCTCTTATTCACTCACTAAGAAATCGGATGATAGTTACTTGAACTAACAAATAGATTATTGAAGGAAAGTGCTGCATTTCTCTATCGTATGCCTCCTACTACACAGGCAGGCAGTTTCTCCACCAGGATAGGTCAGTATAAACCCACCAGAAATTTATTCCTTTCTCTTGCTTTGGATGTTTATGCATTGTAGTGGCAT
This sequence comes from Mobula birostris, assembly GCF_030028105.1. Classification (NCBI taxonomy): domain Eukaryota; kingdom Metazoa; phylum Chordata; class Chondrichthyes; order Myliobatiformes; family Myliobatidae; genus Mobula; species Mobula birostris. Next base: position 102,036,800 of record NC_092379.1, on the reverse strand, counting down.
AGTGGTCATCTACAAAATGAGAGACTGGTGCTCCTGCTAATGTGCAGGCTGAGATGAATATAAAATAAATATACTGCATGTAGCATACGATTTAAATATCTTTAGTAGGCGTTGCTCCGCACAGTTTATTACAATAATCTCTTCATAAAGTTTAAGAAAAATAATTACAAGATTATATTTAAAAATTTTGAAACTGTGTGCTGTCTGATCACAAGACTATAATTTCCTTCCTATATACAGAGACTTTTCAATCTTGATATTTTCCAGAGTGCAGCATTTTCTGCCCTCTGTTGAACTCGGCCTCTCAGTTTTATTTGTAATAATTGTTCATCGATTTCTTTAAATCATTGCTGGGGTGAATCTAAATTTAATCCTTTTGGAGTCAGTGTAGTTATTGATTTTTTTTATCACAAGTTACAGCACAGAAGGTGACCATTTGGCCCATTATTGTGTTTCTGGCTATCCTTCAGTACAAACAATTTATCCATTCCTTGTACTTTTTTCCATTACCCTGGAAGTTATTCACTCTAAATTTCTATCCAATTGTCTTTACTGTGTTAATGCCAAACCTCCTTTCACAATCCTTCAGGCTCTTCAGTTCTAATCACAACTCTCTGAGTTAGCAAATTTCTTTTTATACATTTTTGGTTCATTTGTCAAATAATTTAAATCTCTGCTGTTTGGTTATTGACCTTCAACTACTGGCAAAAAAAACTCCTCATTATTTACTTTGACAAAACTCCATATGAAGTGACCACCTCTAAAGTTCCGCTTTCACTTTTGGGCTCATTGTTACAAATTGAAAAGAACTACAATACTCAGATGAATCTCAACTTCCAACACCAGGTACATTGCCTTGCAGGTTACATCTCTTCAAATGCGCAATGAATAGAAGTGTGATGGAGTTTACTACCTCTGTGATTCTTTCAGGCAGTTATTTCCATACCCCAAACTTAAATAAATGTGAACATAAGAACATTCTAAATAATTATCAACAGAACAGAGGGAGTAGGAAAGACCATTTAACGGATGTTGTGCTGGGACAGTTTGGGGTAGTACATCTGAGTGAGTTTTGTTGAGAAGCTGATACCCACAGGAATGAAGCTTTGGAGATGACTTGTAGTCCTGGTGGTCATGGACTTGTGGCATAGGTTACTTATAGGGCGGGTGGAATCAGCAGAAATTTTCTCCAGCTCTTTTCTTTGCTCTGGCGATGAACAGGTCTTTTGAAGTTGGTAGCTGACGGCCAATGATCTACTCCACTGAGTGGACCACTTGCTACAACCTGGACTTAGTGAGGGAGGAGGCGGTGGGAAAACAGTGATAAAGGTGGTCACAGCACTCTCAATGGATGGCTAAGTGAAAATTCATCAGGATACGTCCTGAGATGTTAAATTTTTTAAGCTAGCATAGGAAGAATAATTTCTGCTGGGCTTTCCTAGTGATAACATGCTTGTCCCAGTTAAATGTATTGGTAATGGTCGTCCTCAGAAATTTGACTCAACCACAGACATAGCCTGACCATTAATTTCCGGGGGGGGGGGTGCAGATAGGGGGTTGAGGGGGTCGTCAGTGCAAGTTGATCTTTATATCCACTGACTTGATAGCATTAAACTCCAAGTTGGTATGAACATACCATACTGCAAGACTGATCTACCACTTTGATTGCAGGTCACATCATTATCTGAGATGAGACCATGAGACCAACTACAATCATGTCATTTGTGAACTTTAGGATTTTGATGGGTTTGTCTGTGGAGGTATAGTCATTTGAATAAAGTGAGAGAAAGAGGGATGAAAGAACACAGCCCTGGAGTGAGCCTGTGTTTATAGACATTAGATTGGACAAGTAGGATACTGCTTCCTTCCTGTCAGGAAGTTCATAATCCATTGACAGATACTGTAGCGTACATCTAGCTGGGTTAGCTTACTGTGGAGCAACTCCAGAACAATAGTGTTGAATTTGAAGGCGGAGCTAAAATCCACAAACAAAATCTTCACATAGGTGTTGGGGGGAGTCCAAATGTTGAAGAATGCAATGAAGGCACAAAATAGCTACATCCTCAACTGAGCAAATTTGCTTTATAAGCAAATTGTAGTGGGTCAAGAAGAGGATCTGTAATGACTTAAGGTAGGCTAATATCAAACATTCAAAGATTTTCATAACTACTAAAGTTGCAGCGACTGGCTTATAATCATTACATCCAGTGATATTGTCTTTCTTGGGAACAAATCACATCTATGCCTTTTGGTTTTCTTACAGCCCTGCCAAGGAAACAAAGTTCAATGTTCAAAGTAAAGTTTCCTTTTCCTCAAATTGCTTCACTGTTTATTCTATCTAGACTCAAAATTTTATACACATCTATTAACCTCAGCTATTTCATCCTCTTCTAAGACTAATAACCACATTCCTTGCAAACTTTCCCCTTAAATATAATTTTCCTGTGTAGGCAATCTTCTGATATTCATCACTCTTGACTGCTGTTCCTCCAAAATCCTCCACTGAAGCCTTCCTAATATCTCTACATCTGGCTTAGCATTCATTCATGGGTGATTTCTCTTCTATGGAGTACTTTGCAATATTTGCCAACCTTAATCGCAGAGCTTCATAGAGTCATAGAGAAGTACAGCACAGAAACAGGCCCTTTGGTTCATCTAGTCCATGCCAAAAACATTCAAACAGCTTACTCCCATTGACCTGCACCGGGACCATAGCCCTCCATATCCCTACTATCCATGTACCTATCTAAATTTATCTTAAATGTTGAAATTGAACTCTCATGCACCACTTGTGCTGGTATCTCATTCCACACTCTCATAGCCTTCTGAGTGAAGAAGTTTCCCCTTATGTCCCCCTTAAAATTTTCACCTTTCACCCTTAAGCCATGACCTCTGGTTGTAGTCCCACCCAACCTCAGCAGAAAAAAGTCTGCTTACATTTACCCTAGCTATACCCCTCATAATTCTGATACCTCCATCAAATCTCTCAATCTTCTATATTCTAAAGAATACAATCCTAACCTATTCAATCTTTTCTTATAACTCAGGCCCTTCAGACTTGGCAACATTCTTGTAAATTTTCTCTGTATTCTTTCAACCTTGTTTACATCTTTCCCATAGGTTGGTGACCAAAACTGCACACAATACTCCAGATTAGGCCCCACCAACATCCTATACAACTTCAACATAACATCCCATCTCCTGTACTCAGTACATTGATTCACGAAGGCCAATTTGCCAAAAGCTTTCTTTACAACCTTATCTACCTGTATTGTCACTTTCAATGAATTATGGACCTGTATTCCCAGATCCCTTTGTTCTACCACACAATGTGTTTCTTTTTTTAAACAGAGTAAGGAAAAGGTCACAGAATCAAAAAAGGTGTACGTCTGATTATAAGCTGTGTAATGTTTTTGGAGCACTAAATAAAGCATTAGAAAGATTGCTGGTGAATGGGGTGGGAAGACACTGGTGTATACTTTCTTGTTAGGACAATAGAGAACAGGAAAGTGTTCTGAATTACAGTGTGCAAGCTGGATGTGAAGGCAAATATCTGGCTTATACTGTGAACAAGGACAGATCTTTGATGGATTGAGACTTCCAAATAACAGAGCTCTGTTCATCCGTGAAGTTTCACTGCATGAATCTTTCCATCAACTGTCTAGGAGCTGTTGACATACTAGCCTTGTGTTCTTCATGGACTGAATCTGTGGCCCCAGCAGTGCTACCTTCTAACTGCCTAGAATCCTCTGGGATATCAACTACCAGTCCGTTCCACATATGTAGTGTTAAATTCACAACTGCACCAGATACATGCTGAGAGATATTTCTGGACTTTGACGAACATCAGAGCTTTTCTTTCCTCAAGATATCAACTTGGTCAGTCATTATATTTTTACTTACAGAGCTCATCCAGCGAGGTTGAGGATTGCATAATGGGAGTAGCAAGTACCTCTGAGTATCCAGCAGTCAACATGTGACATATAGACAGAGATTTACCTTTGGAATATCCAATGCCACATGGATGTAATCCCAGGTGACAGGGGGAGGGGGAAAAGAGGGAAATAAAACACTTCTACCCATTTAACAAAGTTGGAATAGTTACTTATCTAACTATATAAATTGAGCCACCTTGCAAAGAAAGGCGTCAAGATTCGCCTAATGGAAGGACTATTGAAGAATGGGTGTGGGGTGGGATGCCCAGCAAATTGGGTGATCTAGGTAAAGTCACACTGAGATTGTTGAGGTAGCAGTTGCCGAGGAAATAGTGTTGGAGATGTGGCTCATCCTCAGCCCTTTAATTCAAAGACAGAGAGGCAGAGGCAGCAACTGTCTTTAACATTTTGTAAACTTCATTTCAACAATGAATGAGGAGGTCATTATCAGGGTTGTGACTTTACAATTCAAACATTGTATAGTTTTCTACTTAGAGCCTTTGTGTGCTCAGTTGTCATTGGACAACCATGAGGAACAATTCCTTGGCGAGATGTTGTTCTGTTTGTAAATGTACCATCAGGGAACTTTCACTCCTGACTCAGCTGATCACAATTTCAGGTACAAGTTCCAGGGTAACCACTTGATTCACTGTTAGATTAGACCATAAGACCATAAGATAAAGGAGCAGAAGTCGGTCATTCGGCCCATCGAGTCTGCTCCGACATTTTATCATGAGCTGATCCATTCTCCCATTTAGTCCCACTCCCCAGCCTTCTCATCATAACCTTTGATGCTCTGGCTACTCAGATACCTATCAATCTCTGCCTTAAATACACCCAATGACTTCGTCTCCGCTGCCGCCCGTGGCAATAAATTCCATAGCTTCACCACCCCCTGGCTAAAAATATTTCTTTGCATCTCTGTTTTGAATGGGCGCCCTTCAATCCTTAAGCCATGTCCTCTCGTACTAGACTCCCCCACCATGGGAAACAATTTTGCCACATCCACTCTATCCATGCCTTTCAACATTCGAAATGTTTCTATGAGGTCCCCCCTCATTCTTCTAAACTCCAAGGAATACAGTCCAAGAGCGGACAAATGTTCCTCCTATGTTAACCCTCTCATTCCTGGAATCATTCTAGTAAATCTTCTCTGGACCCTCCCCAATGTCAGCACATTCTTTCTTAAATAAGAAGCCCAAAACTGCCACAGTACTCCAAGTAAGGTCTTACCAGTGCCTTATAGGGCCTCAACATCACATCCCTGCTCCTATACTCTATTCCTCTAGAAATGAATGCCAACATTGCATTCGCCTTCTTCACCACCGACTCAACCTGGAGGTTAACCTTAAGGGTATCCTGCACGAGGACTCCCAAGTCCTGTTGCATCTCAGAACTTTGAATTCTCTCCCTATTTAAATAATAGTCTGCCCATTTATTTCTTCTGCCAAAGTGCATAACCATACACTTTCCAACATTGTATTTCATTTGCCACTTCTTTGCCCATTCTCCCAATCTATCTAAGTCTCTCTGCAGACTCTCTGTTTCCTCAGCACTACCGGCCCCTCCACCTATCTTTGTATCATCAGAAAACTTAGCCACAAAGCCATCTATTCCATAATCCAAATTGTTGATATACAATGTAAAAAGAAGAGACTCTCTCAAGGACCCCTGTGGAACACCACTGGTAACCGGCAGCCAACCAGAATGGGATCCCTTTATTCCCACTCTCTGTTTCCTGCCAGTCAGCCAATGCTCTATCCACGTATGTAATTTTCCCGTAATTCCATGGGCTCTTATCTTGTTAAGCAGCCTTATCTTGTTAAGCAGCCTCATATGTGGAACCTTGTCAAAGGCCTTCTGAAAATCCAAATATACAACATCCATTGCATCTCCCTTGTCTAGCCTACTTGTAATTTCCTCAAAAAATTGCAATAGGTTTGTCAGGCAGGATTTTCCTTTAAGGAAACCAGGCTGAGTTCTGCCTATCTTGTCATATGCCTCCAGGTACTCTGTAACCTCATCCTTGACAATCGACTCCAACAACTTCCCAACCACCGATGTCAAGCTAACAGGTCTATAACTTCCTTTTTGCTCCCTTGCCCCCTTCTTAAATAGCGGAGTGACATTTGCAATCTTCCAGTCCTCCGGAACCATGCCAGAATCTATTGACTTTTGAAAGATCATTGCTAATGCCTCCGCAATCTCCGCAGCTACTTCCTTCAGAACACGCGGGTGCATTCCATCTGGTCCGGGAGATTTATCTATCGTTAGACTATTCAGCTTCCTGAGTACTTTCTCTGTCATAATTGTGATTGCGCACACTTCTCTTCCCTGACACCCATGAGTGTCTGGTATACTGCTGATGTCTTCCTCAGTGAAGACTGATGCAAAATACTCCCTCAGTTCCTCTGCTATCTCCTTATCTCCCATTACAATTGCTCCAGCATCATTTTCTATCAGTCCTATATCTACTCTCACCTGTCTTTTACTCTTTATATACTTGAAAATTCTTTTACTATCCTTTTTGATAGCTTGTTTATTGTGGACAAGCACTGGAAATAAAGCTACAACGTAGGGCTTAACAGTTTTCACAGCAAAATTTAGGAAAGAAGTTTCAAATGTAATCACCCTCATACAAATTCATTTGCTATTTTTATGCTTGGCAGAACTTATACTCTTTGAAAAATGCACTCTGTACTAAGTACTCTCAAAATTTTCCAGATGCAGGAAGGAAGGTGAACAATAGGGCATCTGAGGTTGTATTTTCTAGATTTTTCTGAGGAATATGTGTAACTGGGATTTGCAGGCAGATCAAAGCTTGACTAAAGACTTGGTCGAGGATAAGCTTTCAGATTCTTGTGTTATTGGCGCTGATTTTGAAGCAGGGAAGACTTGCTTAGAATGATTGGGTTGCCAGTGGTGATGTTCATAGTTGGGAAGGATTTAAACAAAGTTGGTTAAGAGAACGAGCACCAGAATACATTAGAAAATAAGAAAAAGGTGCTTCAATGAAGCAGAATATAATTCTGTGAAAGTGAAAAATACAGTACTGTACGATCTCAGATGGAAGCAGTCTAGAAATATAAAACTGTCTTAGAATTGATGCATTGAGTATGTTGAGTGACATGTACAAATAACAAAATCGATTACAATGAGGCTGTGATAACTAAAACATGGCTCAAAAAGGCCAAGTCAGGGCAATTAAAATTGTAGGACAGATGGTGCTTAGAGCAAACAGGGAACAGAAAAAAGTAAGAGGGAAATCTGCAGTACTAATTAAATAAGCTAATTGCTGAGAGAGAGGAAGACCTTGAGAGGCCTGGTAGAGAAGTCAGCTGGTTCGAGTTGAGAAGCAAGAAGTGGGCAATTGAGTTATTGGCCATATTCTGTAGGTTAACCAAATAGTGGGTGAGAGCAATAGGATCTAATCTGCAGGGAAATTACAGGAAGGTGCAAGAGGTGTAGAGTTGATTTCAATTAACCCAGAGATAATTGGAACAATATTAAAGGGCAAAAGAAGCTGATGGCTCAGAACTCCAGTGACCTGTGTTTGACTTTGACAACTAGTGTTTTGTGCATGGAGTTTGCCCATTCTCTGTGTGAGTGTGCAGAATTACCTCAGCTTCTTTTATTTCCTTCTGCATCCCAAAGTTATGTGGATTTGTAGATTAATTGATCACTGTATATCAATGGGTGAGGGAATCTGGGAAGAACAAAATGTGGTTAATGGAGGAGAAGTGTAAAAGGGTGCTTGGGGTCTATATATCTCTATAGTTCTATGTTGTCAAGAGGACATTATTGACCACTATGCCTCTTACTTGCTGAGTAGTAGACAACACATTGAAGGGAGAACATGTGGGAAGTTGCAGTTAATGCATCACTGATTTTCAATTAATAATGGATTTTTTTTTGGAATTGGAATTGGTTTATTACTGTCACATGTACTGAGATACAGTGAAAAGCTCATTTTGCATACTGTTTATATAGACCATATCATTATATAGTGCATTGAGGTCGAGCAAGGTAAAACATTAATGTAAGGCAGAATAAAATGTAACAGCTACAGAGAAAGTGCAGTGCAGGTAAATAATAAAGTGCACAATCAGGATGAGATAGATTTTGAGTTCAAGAGTCCATCTCATCATATTACAAAAAATTCAATAGCCTTATGATGTCAGAGTAAAAACTGTTCTTAAATTTGATGGTATGTCCTTTCAGGCTTTTGTACCTTCTGCCCAATGAATGAAGGGAGGAGAGGGAATGTCCAGGGTGGGTGGGGCCTTTGATTATGCTGGCTGCTTTACTAAGGCACCAAAAACCTAATGGAGAGTGCCAATGAGAAGTTTCATAAAAAGTGACTTGGAGAGGTTAAAATGGATCAAATGATTGGCAGGCAAAACTTTAAAAGTACAATTCACAGGGATGTGTGCTGGGATCTCTGCTGTTTGTGATGTATGTAAATGATATGGATGGAAGTATAGATGGGCGGGTTAGAAAGTTTGCAGAGAATACTGAGATTGGTGGGGTTGTGGATAGTGTAGAAGACTGGCGAAGGATGCAGTTCGATATAGAACAGTTGCAGGTATGGGCTGAGAAATGGCAGATGGACTTTAACCCAGATAAACGTGAGATGTTGCACCTTGGTAAGGCAACTGCAAGGAGACAGTACTCTGTTAAGGGCAAGACCATTAACAATGTTGCTGAGCAGAGAGATCTTGGGCTGCAAGTTCATAGCTCCTTGAAAGTGCCTACACAGGTCGATAGGGTGTTTAAGAAGGCTTATGGGATGTTTGCTTTTATTAGTTGAGGCACTGAGTTCAAAAATCAAGAGGTCATGTTGTAACTTCATAGAACTCTAGTGAGGCCACATCTGGCGTATTACGTACAGTTCTGGTCGCTCCACTAAAGGAAGGATGATGAGGCTTTGGAGAGGGTGCGGAAAAGGTTTACCAGGATACTGCCTGGGTTTCGAGGGCATGTGCTATCATGCAAGGTTGGACAAACTTAGGTCGTTTTCTCTGGAGCAGCAGAGGCTGAGGGGAGATTCGATAGAGGTTTGTCTGATTAAGAGAGGCACAAACAGAGGAGACAAGGAGTATCTGTTTCCCAGGGTAGAAATGTCTAATACCATACAGCATACATTGAAGGTGATGGGGGTGAGGTTCAAAGGGAATATGAGGGGTAAGTTTTTTTACTCAGGGAGTGGTGTATACCTTGAATATGCTGCCTGATATGGTGGTAAAGGAAAATGCATTAGAGGCTTTTAAGAGCAGTTTAGATATACACAACAATGAGGATGATAGAGGGATATGGACATTGTGTAGGCAGGAGGGATTAGTTTTTGTTTTTTAAAAGTATGTTTTAGCTGGTTTGGCACAGCATTGTGGGCCGAAGGGCCTGTTCCTGTACTATACTATTCTATGATCTATGCTCTATGTTCTATTGGATGACTTTTGAAGAGCAGACAATTCATGTACAGTCTAAGTTCATTCCCACAAACCGAACAAAGTTTGAGCTCCTAGAATGACGAAGGAAATGTATGACTATATTATTAGATGCTTAACTCCAGCGGGAGCCAGGCTACATACAGCTGACAGATGTGAAAATGAAAATAAGGCAGGCGAAGAGAGAGTATTAGAAGAGAATGACATTTGTCATAAAAGTAATCCAAGTGTTCTCTAATGCTACGTAAATAGTAAGCAGACAGAAGGAAAAGGAGTGGAACTGATTACGGATAAAAACAAGGGTGATTTAGCATTTGTATCTGTCTTTACCAAGGAAAAAGACATTACCAAAATGTCAGTGGTGATAATGAGTTGCATGAAAGTTAATAATGCGTAAGTCTTAGAGAGGCTGGCTATACTTAATCAAAAAGTTATTTGGTACAAATAGGATTGCAAGCAGCTTAGGGAAGGGGGTAGGAGATTCAGAAAGGCTTGTAGAAAACCTTCCAATCCTCCATGGACCAGTAAGATGCCAGAGAACTGTAAAATGGCAAATATGATATCTTTGCTCAAAAGAAACTTGCAAGAAAATGTCAGCCAACTACAAGTCAGTGAACTTAACCTCTTAAAGGCTTTTAGAAATCTTAAGAAATAAAAATATTCATAGGCAATATTAATTGGAGAATCTGACTCCATAAATTAGAGCTCACACAGATGTGTAAAAGCAAGTCATGTTTGATCAACCTAACTGGATTTTCTGATCAGGTTTCATGTCACCAGCATGGATTTTCAGAAGATGATCATTGAACCTTCATATGCAGAAAGGCTTGCCATGATGTTATTTTATTCTTTTTAATTTTCATATGCTGTTCCAAAAAATTGTAGTCCATGAAATTAAAGTGTCAATCATAGTAGAGGTAAGAAATTGGTTAATAGACAAAGCAGGGAGTAATTTTTACAGATGTGCTGTGGGGAGTATTCTGACTGGTATGGAGGCTTCAATGTACAGGATTAAAAATAAGGCTGCAGGGTGCGATAGACTCAGGCAGCCCTGTCATGGGAACAAGCTTCCCCACCATCCAAGATGCATTCAAAAAGCAATGCTGTGAGAAGGTGGCATCCATTATTACATGCCCTCACCATCCAGTACTTGCCCCCCTCATGTTACTACCATTGGGGAAGAGGTACAGGAGTCTGAATGTTTTAAGAGCAGCTGCTTCCCCTCCTCCATCAGAGTTCTGAATGGTCCATGAAGCCATGAACACTACCTTGCAATTCCTCTTTTGCTTTATTTATTTATTCATCTAACTATCTCAGAGTCAGAATGAGGTTTAATATCACTGGCATATGTTGTGAAATTATGCCCATGATGGAGCTGGCTGAGTTTGCAACTTTCTGCAGCTTTTTCCAATCTTGTGCGTGGCCCTTCCATACTTTATACTTTATTGTCGCCAAACAATTGGCACTAGAGCGTACAATCATCACAGCGATATTTGATTCTGCGCTTCGCACTCCCTGGAGTACAAATTGATAGTAAATATTAAAAAATTTAAAATATAAATCATAAATAGAAAATAGAAAAGGGAAAGTAAGGTAGTGCAAAAAAAACTGAGGGGCAGGTCCGGCTATTTGGAGGGTTCGGCCCAGATCCGGGTCAGGATCTGTTCAGCAGTCTTATTACAGTTGGAAAGAAGCTATTCCCAAATCTGGCCGTACGAGTCTTCAAGCTCCTAAGCCTTCTCCGGGAGGGAAGAGGGACGAGAAGTCTGTTGACTGGGTGGGTCGTGTCCTTGATTATCCTGGCAGCACTGCTCCGACAGCGTGCGGTGTAAAGTGAGACCAAGGACGGAAGATTGGTTTGTGTGATGTGCTGGGCAGATGATGATGCAACTACAGTAGTTAGAATGGTCTCCAATGTACATCTGTAGAAATGTGTGAGTGTGTTTGGTGACATACCAAGTTTCTTCAAAGTCCAAATGAAATACAGCTGCTGCCATGCCTTCTTTTTTAATTGTATTGGTATGTTGGGCCCAGAATAGGTCTTCAAAGATGATGACACTTGAAATTGCCTACCCTTGCTTCTGCAGATCCCTCAATGAGGACTGGTGTGTATTCCCTTGCCTTTCATTCCTGATATCCACAATCAATTCCTTGGTCTTACTGATGTTAAGTGCACAGTTGTTGTTACGATACCACTCACCAGCTAAGCTACCTCACTCCTGTATACTTCCCCGTCACCATCTGAAATTTTGCCAACAATGGTTGTGTTATCAGCAAATTTATAGATGGTGTTTGAGTTGCGCCTAGCCACATAGTCAGTGACGTAGAGAGAGTAGAGCAGTGGGCCAAGCACACATCCTTGATGTGTGTCAGTGTTGATTGTTAGTGCGGAGGAGATGTTATTTCCAATCCTCACTGACTGTGGTCTCTTGGTGAGGAAATCAAGGATCTAGTTACAGACAGAGGTACAGAGATGAGGTTTTGGAGCTTGTTGATTAAAACTAAGGGTGTGATTATGTTGAACGTTGAGCTGTAATTGAAAAGCAACACCCTAACATAGGCATTGCTATTGTCCAGATGATCCAAGGCCGAATGGAGAGCTAGTGATAATGCATCTGCTGTAGACTTATGGTGATATGCAAGTGCGGCAGGTCCTGGTCCTTGCTTAGGGAGGAGTTGATTCTGGTCATACCATCCTCTCAAAGCACTTCATCACAGTAGATGTGAGTGCAACTGGGTGGTAGTCATTGAGGCAGCTCACCCTGATTTTCTTGGGGACTAGAATGATTGTCTTCCTTTTGAAACAGGTGGGAACCTCTGACTGCAGCAGTGAGAGATTGAAGATGTCCATAAACACTCCTGCCAATTAGTTGGCACAGATTTTCAGTGCCCTACTAGATACATCATAAGGGGCTGATGCCTTGTGAGGATTCACCCTCTTGAAAGATGTTCTAATGTTGGCCTTCAAGACAGAGATCACAGGGTCACTAGATGTTGCAGGGACTTGCACAGCTGTAGTTTTATCCTCCCTTTCAAGGCATGCATTAAAGGCATGGAGCTCATCTGGGAGCGAAGCATCAGTCATTCATTTTATTAGATATAGGAGCAGAAGTAGGCCATTTGGCCCATCGAGTCTGCTCTGCCATTCAATCATGGGCTGATCCAATTCTTCCAGTCCTCCCCACTCCCCTGCCTTCTCCCCATACCCTTTGATGCCCTGGCTAATCAAGAACCTAACTATCTCTGCCTTAAATACACCCAATGACTTGGCCTCCACAGCCGCTCGTGACAACAAATTCAACTGATTCATCACCCTCTGACTAAGGTAATTTCTCCGGATCTCTGTTCTAAATGGACGTCCTTCAATTCTGAAGTCGTGCCTTCTTGTCCTGGACTCCCCTACCATGGGAAATAACTTTGTCATATCCAATCTGTTCAGGACTTTTAACATTCTGAATGTTTCTATGAGATCCCCCCTCATTCTCCTGAATTCCAGGGAATACAGCCCAAGAGCTGCCAGACATTCCTCATACGGTAACCCTTTCATTCCTGGAATCATTCTCATGAGTCTTCTCTGAACCCTCTCCGATGTCAGTATATCCTTTCTAAAATAAGTAGGCCAGAACTGCACACAATACTCTTAACACGAGGAAATCTGCAGATGCTGGAATTTCAAGCAACACACATAAAAGTTGCTGGTGAACGCAGCAGGCCAGGCGGCATCTCTAGGAAGAGGAGCTTAAAATCATCGAAAAGTTTCAGAGCGTCACGAACATAGGTAGGAAGGGATTATACAAAGGGGGATAAAACGATGTCGAGGTATACAGAAATTAGAACTTCTTCGATGATTTTAAAGTTCCCTGGCCCCCACCGCTTTATTTTCACCATGGATGTCCAGTCCCTATATACTTCCATCTCCCATCAGGCACCTGAGAGGTCTGCTCCTCTTCCCCCTTGGGGGTTCACTTCACTCCTGAGAACAGGCTCAGCTTTCGATAACTAGGACCCTCAGCTTGTGCACTGGCCCATTTATTCACCAGAGGGGTAAGGGCCGATACCAACTCAGAATACTTATCCGGACTTCTGGTTAAGATGGCGATAGCTTAAGTTGCTAAAACTATTGCTCCACTCCATTTCATATACCTGCTTTCTTTTATTTTACTTCTTACTCTTCCTCCGCTATTGAATCTGCTGGCTGCATAATGAGTGTACCTAAGACTACTAAATGGTAAAAAAAAGACTTTCCATCGGGAGCCACCTTGAGCGAAATTGTGTCGCTGTTAGAACAAACCCGACAGGATATGTTTTCCCAATTTGGTTCGTTGGAATTGAAACTGGATAAACTTAACTCTACACTGGAGAATCACGCGTTTCATATTGTAGGAAGCTTTGGCCTGCAAACTGTGCCAGAACTGATGTACATCTGAATCCATCACTAACTTCAATCAGGATTGTTCTCTCGCTCATAAAAATGCTTTCTGTACGTTGTACCTGAACTTTTTCTATAGTTGTAGATCACCGGTCTAGCAGACTATGAATGTCTTGGTTCATCCATGGCCTTTGGTTTGGGTATGTCCAGTAAGTTTTCGAGGCACACCCACATCTACACAGGTCTTGTTTAAATTGGTAATAATTGTGGCATATTCTTTTAGATTCAAAGATGAATCCTTGAATATTGTCCAGTCCACTAATTCAAAGCAGTCCTGCAAGAGCTCCTCACCTTCCCTTTACGATACTTTCTTGGTCCTCACCACCATTGCTGTGGTGTTTAGTCTGTCCATACACTTGGAGTAGAAGTACAGCCAGGTGATCGGACTTTCCAAGGTGTGGGTGTGAGATGACATGGTAGGCATTCTTGATGGTATAAGAGTGGTTAAGTGTGTTGCCTTCTCAGGTTCTACAGGTGATATGTTGGTGATAGTTTTTCGGAGCCTTCTTCAAGCTGGCCTGGTTGAAATACTCTGCAATGAAAGGGAAGGCATCGACGTGTGCTGTTTTATGACTGCTGTTCACAGTGCTCAGCCTGCCTGATTTTGTCCTGAGATGGAATGTACACTGCTACCAGGATGATGGCAGAAAACTCTGTGGGCAGATAATATGGATGACATTTGACTGCTAGATGCCCCACATCGGGTGACCAGGATTGAGACCAAACTCCCATGTCTGAGCATCATGATGAGTTAATCATAAAGCATATTCCACCTCCTCTACCTTTTTCAGACTAAGTTGTCCTGTCTTTGTAAAGAATAGTGAAGCTATCAGGCTGCAGCACTGCAACAGAAATGGCGAGATGGCGAGAGTGAGCCACGTTTCTGTGTTTTAGGAGGGGGCAGTCAAGATTTATGACACTGATAACAGTGAGGAGTGCTTTCCATTGCATAGTTAGACCAAGGAAAGTGAGGCTGTTCTGTTTGAAGCAAATAAGATTGAGAAAAGATTTGATACATCAAACTGATTTAGGATACATTAAAGGAAACATCACATTGACAGAAATTTTAAAGATTAGAAGACACTGATAATAATATTTTTGAACAATACACATGGGGGGGCAGTTGGGAATGATTTTTCTTTATTCTGAGAGGAATAGGGATTCAGAATTCACTGTCTATATGGGTAGTGGAAACAGAATCAATCTGTGTCTTCAAAAGGGAATTGGAAATGTCTTTGGACAAGAATTGTTTGCAGGACTGAGGGGAAACTGAACTAATGGGACTGTTAGGATTGGTCTACCAGGAGCTGGCATAGATTCAGTGGCATGATGGCACTATGCCTTGGCAGTTCTATGATTTTAGAAATCCAGCCAGAGGGGAGAATCTGAATGCCTGCTCACTTGGGCTGAAGTTACTGGAGAATGGAAGCTATCGCCCTGGCAAAGAATTGGTCCAAACCTCTTTGTGCAACTTTGCAGTGGATTACAAGAGCTTTGTAATATCCCTAGGGGGAGCACCCTGGAAGGAACCGTAGATGAAAACAAAATGGGAGTGGTGGCACCTTAGAGACACAGGTAACTGTGTCTGTTCAGTAGCTGTAGTTGGACAGAGGTTTCTGTGATCATGTGAGGAATGTCAAGGAAGCACTTCCTTTCTGAGAGGACATAATATACGTCAAACTTGTGCAGAATTCTTCCTTCTGTCTCAATCCCATTCTTCTGTCCCTGCTGAACCCCCAAAAGAGGACACTATGGCACTAGCTGCAAACAATGAGGCTTTTTCAGGTGGGCCAGTGATAAGTGCCTCTGTCATCAGTACAAAGCTCCATTTCATCCTGTGAAACCAAGGTGGAATCATTAAATTTAAAGCTGTTAAAATGATTTTTATAACACCTAATTAATGTCACCAAAAGTGGTTAATTACACCATAACTGTCAAATAAAAATAGCAGACAAAAATGAACAGGTTATTTGAAGGCATTTAAATGTGTCCTGTTTAAACGTAGAAATGGACATTTTGGAAATAAGTTGCATTGAAAAAAACACTAATTTTAGGTATCCAGCTGCCTACAACTCCACTCTTGCTTTTAACCATATTCTCAATAATGCTTTGCAGGATTATTGCAGAAAGCAAAAGAAGGTTTTACTGTGTAGAAGAAGTAATTCATGAAAAAATTATTGTTATCAATGAGATACAATTCTTAAGAGTATCCATAAATTACACTGAGAGTTCAAGAAATACCCCTTCATTTACATAATTAGAACTTGTGGTGACTCCAAACTGTGGTGCAAATTAGGACAGAAGCAGATTCCACAAAATATTTTAAAAGCAAATTTCTTGAAATACTGAATAATAATGGGTAAAGGAAGTGAATGGGAGAATTAGTTTACCTAGTTCTGTTGAGAAACTTGGTGGGCTTAATAACCTGTTTCTGGGGTATAATCTTTTATGATTCGATCATGTGGAGTACAATTGAACAGTCCTTAACAAACTGTTCCCTATGTTTTTTTTATCATTATTCTGTCAAATGCTGATATTCTGAAGAAGAAATGATGGCTTACTGCTGGGAAAAAAATGGACTGCATGGCTCAGGGAAACTTCAATCTGCAAGGGATTCTGAAATGATTGCCAGTAGATGTGGCCTGAAACACAAAGGACGTAACTCACACATTGTGTATTAGTGAGATATTGTGTATTTTGTTGATTAAAATGCTATTAATATGTGGGAGTGTGTTCAGTAGTTGGTACTAGTGAGGGCTTGGTGACCTGTGGACTGTATAAAACAACAATGCAATACTTAGCCAGAATTGAAATGATTGGTAATACTCTTGTCAATTAAGCCTGTTTCCCACACTACTGTGGAGCTTATCAAAATTGTTTTGTTCACTTTTTGGAGGATGATTTAATTGGGAGAGTTTACTGTGGTTTCAGTCATTAGGTCATTCTCCTCTGTTGCTTTCAGACTATTTACTGAGTAAGCTAACTTTACAGTATGAGATAAACCTGCTGGAGAAACTCAGTGGGTCAAGCAGCATCTCTGGAGGGAAAAGAACTGTTGAAGTTTTGGGTTGAGACCTCACATCAGGACTGAGAATGGAGGGGGAAAATAATTGGTACAGTATATAGAAGAGAGGGGGAGGGGTAAAATAATGCCTAGCAGGTGATAGGTGTACCAGGGAGAGGTGAGGGAGTAAGAGGACAAAAGGAGCCAGATGGGGATCGGGACGGGGGAGGATAGAGTTGGGAGGCAGAGGCTGAAGGGTGATTGAAATACAGCATTTAACAAAAACTTATTTTGATCGTATCTCAAATGTCTCAACTATAATCAAATTTTGTCTAATGCACTTTGAATGCAGTTTTGCTTTAGCAAGATATTTAGTAACATTGTTGATAACCTTAATCTGATCAGTCTTTAATGCGAATTGACAATCCTCTTTCTTTTTTGTCTTTCTGGCAAATCCTAAATATTTCTGTGTACACTGCGATTAATTCTGTAGATACAAAGGTATTATCATACAATTAACCTTATAAATAAAAACAAGACTAATTAATTGATGATGCAAGACAGGGAGCAAACACTTCCCTTTTGGCCTCTAAAAGCAAACTGAATATCTTTATCGTTGATAATAAATGGGGAGGTGGACATCGGTGCACTAAGTTTCCATTTTGTGTAAGAGCCGAATGCTGCTAATGACTATGTTGGCATTAGGAAAGGAGAAACATGGTATGAAGTTTGTAAATTTCTTGCCATTGCTTAATTCAAAATCATCATTACATCATTTGCATGTACACTGGATCAGTAATCAGACCCAAAGTAAGTGTGGCTCCCGTTTGTTTCAATAAGTAAATATTTGCTGGTTTTAGTAAGGTACAGTATTTCACATCTACTACTAGCCAAATACATGATTGTTTTTGCCAGATTTTACTTGCTTCTCTTTAATGTTTCCCCATCACCCCACATCCGCACATCTCAGACTGAGATAGAGATCCTCTTCTTTCCAAAGTCTCATTCCATCAGAAGCCTCCCAAATCCAAATTTAGCTGCCCAGACATTGTTCCTAGTGACGTGTACACAGTATATTTCCCTACCATCCACTCTTCAACATAACACTCCGAACTAATTCCAACAGAATCCTGTCTAGACCCAGGCTGAACCAGGGATCTAGTCTGGTTCTTTTCAGGCTCCTAGTCTGAGCACGTGTAAACTGAGAAGTCTAGGTGGGACATGTCCTTTCAAAGGGCAGTTCTCCCAATGATGGCCAGGTTACAAAGTTCCCATTTCCAGTGGCGTAGCAAGAAACCATCAACCTGGTGAGGGTCTAATATCTACAACTCTGAAAACCCTGCCGGCTAAGACTCCCTCCAACCTGAAATGGTGGTTGGACTGAAGGAATTATGGAAGTAACTGTTGGTCATTGGGATGGTTGATCTGGCCGATTCTGTCAAAATGCTCCCAGAAGACCACAGCTAACTATCTGGCTGTCAGGAAACAGCCCAAGGCTGATACGTTTTGGTGCAGCACGATAGCCACAGGTTGCATCCAAAGGTGTTAATACACAGTGAGGAAGTTCAGGAATATTCTGTTTAAATGGACTGTCTGTATGTTATCAACAATGGGAATACTTATAAATGTTTCATTCTTACTGCATCCTTTCTCAAGTGCCCTCTACTGCTTTTTGTTACAAAAGATTGTCATCAGTGTTAGGGACACAAATCAGTCTAGGATGTGGATTACACTGCAGATGTTTGATCACAACAAACTGACAAGGGGTGTACATTTGGGTTGGGGGAGTCGAAATCACACTTGTAAACTCTCCCAGTATAAAGGCTTTGCTTGTCATTTAATGCAACAGCTAAAATCTCAGTCCTGGATCTGTTAAATCTGTAAGTCAGATTGACAAGTGTATCTCCAGAACTGAAGCTGCTATACAAGACATTCAAAGTCTTAAAATACGAATTATATTTTGAACTACAGATCTATGGATATCAAAATGCCAGAAAGTTAACACAGAACAGCACTTTCATCTTACAAAACTCTGAAACTAGTGTAGTCTTTATCAATGAAAATTATGGTATTAAATGACAGAAGTGTAGTAAACACGCAGTTCTTTACCTTATTATAGGATTCTTCAAGTATATTGATTTCATATTTAAAAAATTACTATTGATTCATAAAGTGGGAAAAAAATATTCTGAATCATCTTTTCAGTACCTTCCTGAGCTACTCTCATTTGCTTGCATTTGGTTCATATCCCTCTAAACCTTTTCTATTCATATAAGATATTTCAATCGAAATATCTTTTAAATGCAACCTTTACCACTTCTTCTGGCATCTCATTTCATTATACTCATGTTTCCCATGTGCAAAATCTTGCCCCTCAGGTCCCCCTTAGGTCTCTTCCATCTCATCTTAATCCTATGTCCTCTAGTTTTAGACTCCCCTACCCTGGGAAAATGACTATGACCATCCACCTTATCTGTGCCCCTCATGATTTTATAAATCTATCAACACCCCCCCAGCCTCCTTTAATCCTGGGGAAACAGCCCATGTCTATCCAAGCACTCCTCAAATCTCAAGCTCTCCAATCTTGGCAACATCCTTGTATATATTTTCTGCATCCTCTCTAGCTTAATTACACCCTGGTATGACGACCAGAACTGCACACAATATCACCAATGTCCTAAAAAATTCAATGTGATATTTTAACTCATGTACTCAAACCTCTGTCTAATAAGGCATGGGATACCCTCTGCCTTCTTCACTGCTGTGTTTGTTGATAATTTCAGGGAACTACTCTCAGTGGCCACTTAGCTAGGTACACCTTTACACTGCTTATTACTGTAATGCAAATATCTAATCAGTCAATCATGCGGCAGCAACTCGATGCATAGAAGTATGCAGATATGGTCAAGAGGTTCAGCTGTAGTTCAGACCAAATAGCAGGATGAGGAAGAAATGTGATCAAAGTGACTTTGAACATGGAATGATTGTTGGTGCCAGATAGGGAGGTTTAAGTATTTCAGAAACTACTGATCCTCTTGGATTTTCACGCACAACAGCCTCGAGAGTTTACAGAGAACAGTGTGAAAAACAAATAAAGACATCCAGCATGCAAAAATGCCTTGTTATTGAGAGCGGTCAGAGAAGAATGGTCAGACCAATTAAAGCTGAAAGGAAGGCAGCTTTAATCATGTGTTACAAATGTGGTGTGCAGAAGAACATCTGTGAATGTGCAACACATTGAACCTTGTAGTGGATGGCTACAGCCGCAGAAGGCCATGAACATACACTCAGTGGCTACTTTATTAGGTACAGGAGGTATATAATTGTTATAAGAAACATCCCTTGTAACAACGATCAGAGAGGCATAGACAGAATCTATATTTACTGACAATTAACCTTTATTGTCTCAACTGAAAAGCACTTGGGTTCACAAATTAACTACTGGTGTGCACACCCACTAGCTCTCCCTGACCCTCCATGAACAGTCAATGAAGAGAAAAGGTATTACCCAGGAAAGGAGTCTCCTGTAGTTAGCTGTTCCTCGTGGTTCTGATCTCCACTTGTCCATGGGGTTCTCCTCATCCATGATGGTTGTTCTCTGGTTGCTGGAGAGTTACCGCATTTATGTATTTGGAGCTCTTGACTCTTGTAGTGTTCCTCATCAGTTGAACTGATGAATCTCCATTACATTGGCTCAAGGTCACCTGACCTACCCGGGTCACCTACTTACTGGCTGTAGTTCAGGGCGACAACCAACATTATTTCATGGTTTTGCCTCCCCACCCAGCCATGTGTATTTGTTCTTTTCAATTCTTGAGTGGTCCAAACCAGTTCATCTACACAACCCGACACTGAGTCTAGAGAGATTACAGATTGCTTCTTTGGTAGGTCTGGCACTTTACATAATAAATAGCTACTTATCTGAGAATGGTCTCAGGTTTAGCAGATCACTACATGATGCTCCTTTGGCCCACATTCAATTGCTCTGATTAGATTATCCCAGAGCAACAATCAATTCAGTGTTCACAAAATGGGGGGTCGGGGGTCGTCTGTTTCCCCTGTCCTTGATTAATTCAAATCCATTAGTTTGTAGACTGTAGTTCTTTCTGGCCAACATATTAAAGTGGCCTCTGAGTTTAGATTAGATTAGATTAGATTCAACTTTATTGTCATTGTGCCGAGTACAGATACAAAGCCAATGAAATGCATTTAGCATCTGACCGGAAATGCAAAGAATAGTGTTATTTACAAAATAACCGCGAGTAAAAAAAGTGCTACAGAGTTTATGTATGTGTACCCCTAAATCTCTGTGTTCCACAGTATATGCCAGGACCCTAATGTTTATTGTGTAAATCCTGCCTTTAGACTATTGCTGACTCATGCTGCATCGGTTTCACAGTAGTCATTAAACGCTCATCCAAGCCACTGTTCTCCAAGTTAAATTTGAATGCTTTAGTAATACTGGGCTATTCTGCTCTGATGTGTTGTAACTAAATATTTACCAAATTTTCAAACATATGTGGTGATAATGACATTCAGAGGTAGAAGAATTTGTTAATTTCCTTGGTCTGGAGTCTGGGAAGCCCGTAATCCCAGGTACACCTTGGGTCAGTGCTGGCCAATGATTGATTCAAGACTTACAGGTTTTATGGTTCCATACCTTTTCCCATGCACAGTGATATTAGCCACTGAACTGTCAGAGGGATGGAAAAAATTCAATTAGTTTTTTTCCACTGAAGCAGGATTTAATATTCCTTTTTTTCCCTGTCCTCTTCTACTTTATGGTATCCAGGGGAAATGTAAATTTCTTTTCTTCATTGTTCATTGCAGCATGAGTCCTAATTTTATTACAGTGTGTTTTTTTTTGCAATCTGTTCATTTCTTCTTTTGCTGTAATTTCTCTGTGGGAGGCCATAATATCAATTGTAAGAAGAATGAGTGAGATGCTCCAAATGATAAATAAACTTCACTGTTTCTTTTATTCTTCCCGAGTTCCATCTGCTTTGCTGTAGGATCATAGGAGGCTATTCATTTCATTATATCTGCACTGGCTGGATCAAAGAAATTTCTACTCAATCCCAGTCTTCTGTTTTCTCATTTTAAAATGTTCCTTTTCTAAATATTGATCTCTTTTCCTTTTAATAACTGTCATGGATTCTGTTTCCAACACTGTTTTCTCTAAGTCATTCTATTATCTGAACAAATCTCTATGTATATAGTTTCCCCTGAACAATTTTTTTGCATTTTTTTGCCATTCTTTTGCATCACCTTAATGGTTATTCTCTCTCATTTCTAATTACTGATCAGTAGGTGTATTTTATTGCTACTTACCTTAAAAAATCAATTTGAACCTCTCTTGGGTGAAAGAACAGCCATAATCTGGTGATCAGTAGATAATTTTTCTTATAGTAATTTCGAGTAAGGGATAAATATTTGGCAGGAGACCAAGGATAATTGCACTCAACACAAAAGGTGCTGGAGGAACTCAGCAGCTCAGGCAGCATCCATGAGGGGAAAGGGACAGTCAGCATTTCGGGTCATCCAGAAGTGTACTTTTCCCTTGATGCAATAGAATTTCTTCTTAGATTTTGGTCCCAATCTTGTCCTGATTCCTGACAGATGTTATGGAGTCACAGGACTACATAGGCAATAGGCCTTTCAGCACATCACCTCTATGACAGCTATCAAACCTATCTATACCAATACCATTTCCAACATTTGGCCCATAACCTACTATGCCATGTACTGTACTTCAAGATTTCATCTGAACAATTCTTAATGTACTGAGAGCACCTACCTCCACCTCCTCCTCAGGCATTGCAACAAAAAAAATCTTTAAGCCTCCTCTAAATCTCCTACCTTAAACACATGCCCTTGAATTATTACTTAGGTGAGACTTTGCTCAATATGTTCTGTATCTGCAGCCCTCATAATTTTGTATTCCTTACCCAGGTCCTGCCATTTTCTCCATTCCAAAGGAAACATACCCAGCGCATCCAGTCTCTCCACATACTATAGCTGAAATCCCAGAAACATATGAATGAAGTCCCATACACATTTTTCAGTATGTTCATTTTCATCTATACTGTGGTAATACATCACTCTGGTTAATGTAAGCAAATATCCTGTGTGCCATCTTAATCACCTTATTGACCTATGCTGCCGGCTACAGGGATCCTAGGACAACTATACTGAGGTCCTTGTCCTCCTCAGTACTTCCAAGTGTCCTGCCATTTATGTGTTTGTTCCAGCTTTATTAATATTCCCAAAATGCATCAACTCATATTTTTCAGACTATATTCCACTTGCCTTTTCTCTGCTTATCTGCCCAACACATCAGTATTTTTCTACAGCCAAATACAACCTCCTCACTTTTCAACCGCTTGGAATTTACGAATCAAACCTCCTTTTGTTCTCTCAATTCCATATCATTAATGCTTCCAGCAAACAGTGAGAATGCAAGCTATTTGCAAATATAATCTTCCATCATCATTGTTGCCTTCTTTCACCAAAATGATTTTGGATTCAGTTTGCCAAACTCCCATGATTCCTATGGGCTCTTACCATTTGGAACATTCTCCCATGTTGCATCTTGTCAAAGGCCATCCTGAAGTTTATGTAGTCTACATAACTGTATACCTGTTGAAATGTATTATCAGCTCTTTGAAAAAGTTTTGAATTGATTGCGGACTTCAGGAAGGGGAAGTCAGGAGAACACACATCCATCCTAATTGAGGGATCAGTGGTGGAAAGAGTGAGCAGCTTCAAGTTTCTGGGCACCAGCTTCTCAGAGGATCTATCCTGAGCCCAACCCATTGATGCATTTATAAAGAAGGCATGCCAGTAGCCCTATTTCACTTGGAGTTTGAGGAGATTTGATATGTCATTAAGTTTTGACAGATGCACATTCTAATTGGATGAATCGCAGTCTAGTATGGGGCCTCCATGCACAGGATTGCAAGAGGCTACAGAGTGTGGTAGATTCTGGCAGTTTCATCACTGGCACAGCCTTCCCTGCCACCAAAGACTTTTTCAGAGGCAATGATTCTAGAAGGCAGCATCCATCAATAAAGACTCACCACTAGTACATGCCCTCTTTATGTTATTACCATCAGCGAAGAGGTACGGTGTCTAAAGACCATGCTCAACATTTTAAGAACAGCTTCTTCCCCTTTGCCATCAGATTTCTGAACACTACCCGTGCACTCATGAACACTACCTTGTTATTCTTTTGCACTTTATAATATCTTGTAATTTGTATGTCTTGCAAGACAATAAATTTCATGACGTACGTACGTCAGTGGTGATGAACTTGATTCTAATTCTGATTCAAGTTAACCAGGCATGATCTCTCCTTATCAAAACCAGACTGATTATCCTGAGTAGACTCAAAAAATGGAGATAAAAGTAATATTTCAGAAAAAAATATCTCAGATTTAGCCTTAACAGCACAATATGGATGTATGATGCAAATATTCTAAATAGTTAAGAACTTTTAAATAATGGAATCAGACATGAATATCATAGATATTTGCATGGTAACATCACTGCCAGTAGTTCTACTTACTTACAGATTTACAGTACTTTAATATCATTCTTAAGTCATAGAGAATTCAGATCATAGGAGGTAGGGACAAACGTACAAGCAGAAAAATGATGATTGAAATCAATATGTATAAGGAGACATTTGTAACTTTTATGAAAACTGCACCAATGTCTTAGATAATTCAGTGATTTCTGCAATAAAACAAATCAGAATCAGGCTTAATATCACTGATATATGTCATGAAATTTGTTATTTTGCAGCAGCAGTTCCATGTAATACATAAAATATTATAAATTACATAGTTTATGTATTGTAATTTGAACAATTAGGTATCCTTGCTGTCACAAATCAGTACTGTGGAATTCATTTGGAGACTTAAATTTGTCCCTATTTGGGAGGGGAAGAGAGTTTGTGGAAACAATATACAGAACTGATCCAATGATAGTTTCAAAACATTTGTAGCTCAAATGACTCGTATCACACATGCCAAAAAGCTTTCTTATTTTTATGACCATTGCTATAACTAGATTGATTGTATTACAGGGTGAACGTTCCTGTAAAGAGCATTATTATCTGACACCCAGTGTTCGAGTAAGAGACCAGCAGTAAGGCAAACATTGGAAAATTATACACCATAGAAAGCAAAGCAAATTGTTTGTTTCTAGGTAGCTCCAGGCCATTTACCTACCCCATCTTCATTCATTCATTGTCTGCTTCCCTGCTACGTCTTCTTCTTATCTCATTGACTGACTTCTCATCCATATTGAACTGCACTAGAAAGCCATTATAATCATGGAGTGTGATTATTTAGAGAAGCTCCTTTTCACTTCAGTAAATGTCAGTACTTCATATAATCTGAATAAGTCATTCAGGTAGTCAGAACCTGGCATTGTACTAATTGGATAAGTGGTTTGATGTCAACTATTTCATCCAAAGCACTGAGGATGTGGTAATATTAACACATATTGAGAGCAACTTCCATAATTGAGTGACAAAGAATGAAGAATTTTGCATTATTTCAGCTAGTCTCCTGACCATGTCCTTTATTGTAGCTTGGCATTGAACAGGGTTTTAAAAATTTTACCTCAACTAGATCCTTACTTCAATTCAACATACACAAAATGCTGGAGGAACTCAGCAACAATAGAGGGAAATTCTGGGCCAGGACCCTTTGGCAGAGAAGTGGGACCAAGGTAGGCAGGATCAAGTTGACAAGACTATTGGGAAAGCAGCAGAACTACGAGGGAGACATTCCTTAATGTAAATCATCAAAATAGAAGAATAATTTTTGGTTAATTTTTGGCTTAAATTTGAATGACTTCTTTGTACCAAATTACCTTTGAATAATTATCATTCTTCACAACACTCTGGAATATTTTAGTTCATTTTCTGCACAATCATCAGCAAATGCTTTTAGAGTTTTTCCCTTTACAACCCATTTGTTTTAATTATTCAGCTGTGAAAATTTTGCTTACATTTATAATGCAGTTAGCTAATTTCTTTTTATTTTGTGGTTATATATTAGAACTGACCCAGTCCCATAAACACATGACCTTCAGCTCTCATAGAGCTGATGTAGTTCCTATTGCCATGGAGATATGTGGGAAATGTATCTTTATGTGATGAGAAAAGCTGTGAAATACATAACATTTGGACAATATAATAGGCTTTATCTAAAAACTGGTCTGTGCCTGTAAAGGCACATTATGCAGTGAGAGGTTAATAGAACCAAAGTATTTTACCTGTGCAGAGAACATAAGGATCTCAGACAATCTGACCTGGGCCCAACATAATGATGCAATGATGCTAGTGATAATACTTCATTTGGAGTTTGTGGAGATTTGGTAAGTCATCAAAGACTAGCAAATTTCTACAGATAAACTGTGGAGAGCATTCTGACTGGTTGCATCAACACCTGGTATGGAAGTTCCAATACACAGGATCGAAAGAGGTTGCAGAGGTTTGTAGACTCAGCAAGCTCCATCACAGGCACAAGCCTCCCACCATCGCAGGCATCTTCAAATGGTGATGCATTAAGAAGCTGGCATTCATCATTAAGGACTACATTACTACCGTTATGAAGGAGGTACAAGAGCCTGAAGACCCACAATCAATGTTTTAGAGCAGCTTCTTCCCCTCCACATTTCTGAACTGTCCATTGGCTATTCTTCATTACCACAAATTATTTATGTTGTTTATTGTTACATTTTTTTACATCTTGCACTATACTGCTGCCGCAAAATAATTTTCACAACTTATGTCAGTAATAATAATTCCGCTTCTGATATTAGGAAAGCCTGAGACTAAGGGTGAACTGGATCCACAGTGTCATATGGAACAGGAATCCCGGACTGGTGGAGAGGAAGGCTGAGGATTGGAGTGGGGCATTCAGTGGTTCAGGAAGCTGGCAACTGGTGGGTGGTAGCATTAGTAATCATTGACCCCCAAGGCCACTGCCCACTAATCAGTAAAGTGGCAGAAAGGTCTAGGCATGCTCATCAGCTTGGCAGATTAGTTGGACTGGCTTCCTCATAAAGACAATGTTATGCAAGTTTGGTTTATGATAAACAATGAATCTCAGTAATTTAAAACACTGGCCTTCTAAAGCTGTTCATCTATCAACTAACAAGGAAATAACACTTAAAATGCTATAATCTCACCAATTACAGAAACCTCGGACTCTTATCAAAGCAATGAGGTATATCACAGCAGCAGCATCCATTAGTACAATTTACAGTACAAGTCAAAGTTGCCTGTGTAACCTCTTTTACTTGTTTTAAAAAAATTAATCCTGTTACTGATGGATATTGCAGACAGCTGGAAATCCTTAATTTTTTTTTCCTGTTGGGTGTTAGGAACATAACCTTAAGCAAGACCAAGGAACTAATTCTGGATGAAGCAAGAGGAACTCGGGAGAACACATACCAGTGTTTATTGAGAATTCAGTGGTGGAAAGGGTGAACAGCTTCAAGTTTCTGGGTGTTAACACCTCAGAGGACCTGTCCTGCGCCCAACGCATTGATACAGCCATGAAGTAGTCATGCCAATAGCTCTACCTCAATAGGAGTTTGAGAGAAGTTGGTATGTCACCGAAGACTCTTGCAAATTTCTATAGATGTACAGTGGAGAGCATTTTGATTGGTTGCATCACCGCTTGGTATGGAAGCTACAATGTGAGAGGCTGTAAACTCAGTCAGCTTTATCATGGGCACAACCTTCCCCACCACTGAGGACAACTTCAAGAGGTGGTACCTCAAGAAAGCATTTAAGAAGCTTCACTATCCAGAACATGCCCTCTTCTCATTACAGCATAAGGAGGGAGGTAGAGGAGCCTGAGAACCCAAACTCAGGCACAGATTCGTCTCCTCCATCATGATATTTCTGAATGATCCATGAACCCATGAAAGCTATTTCATTATTCCGTTTATTTATTTATTTACTTTTGTAAATTATAGATTGTTATATTTGCACTGCAGTGCTGCCACAAAACAACAAATTTCATGTCATATGTCAGTGATGATAGGTGATTCTGGTTCTCAAATTTCAAAGTTCAAAGTAAATTTATTATCAAGGTATGTATATGTCACTATACACTACCTTGAGATTAATTTCCTTGCAGGCATTTATGGGAAAGTAAAGAAATATAATAGAATTTATGAAAAACTACAAATACGCAATAGAAGACAAATCATACAAATAATAAATACAAAAATTAAATAAATAGTACTGAGAACATGAGTTGTAGAGACCTTGAAGTGAGTCAATAGGTTGTGGGGTCAGTTTAGGGTTTCAGTGACTGAAGTTGTCTGTGCTGATTCAGGAGCCTGTTGGTCATAGGGTAATAACTGTTCCTGAACATGGTGGTGTGGGACATAAGGCTCTTGTATTGCCTGCTCAATGGCAGTAGTGTGAAGAAAGCATGGCCTGGATGCTGGTGGTTCTTAATGATGGACACTGCTTTCTTGGGGCAGCGTTCCTTGTAAATGTGCTCAATAATGGGGAAAACTTTGCTTAAGAATGACTGGGCCGCACAGTCACTCTATTATTACCAATGGTTGAGATTGCTAGTTGCAGAATAAGATTGAAAGGTGGTAAAGTTGTTATCTGAGTGATAAGGTTGTTAACTATGAATAGGACAGGTATTAGGGGGTTGGATTGCTAGATAAGGTTTGATGGCAATGAGTTTGAACGTTGCCTGTGGTTGGGTTGCTATTGGTGTCAATAGAGCAGGAGGCCATAATCTGTGATTAGGTTAGGAGCAGGCGGTGTAGTGTTTTCTCTGGTGAGTGGTTGGGTTGTATTGAATAAAGCTTTACTTTCTCAAAGCAGGCAGCCAAGATAACACACACAAAAATGCTAGAGGAACTCAGCAGGTCAGGCAGCACACATGAAAATGAATAAACAATTGATATATCAGGCCAGGACCCTGCATCAAGACTGGAAATGAAAGGGGAAGACGGCAGAATAAAAATGTGGGAAAGGGGAAGGAGGACAAGCTAGAAGGTGATAGGCAAAGCCAGGTGGGTGGGAAAGGTAAACAGCTGGAGAAGAAGGAATGTGATAGGAGAGGAGAATGGACCATGGGAGAAAGGAAGGGAGGGAGGGCACCAGGAATGAGTGAAAGGCAGGTGAGGAGAAGAGATTAGAGGCAAGAGTGGGGAATGGAAGACAAGGCTACCAGGATGGAATATGAGGTGATACTCCTCCACCCTGAGAGTGTCCTTATCGTCACAGAAGAGGAGGTCTTGGACTGACATGTCAGAATGGCAATGGGGATAGGAATTAAAATGGCTGGCTACTGGGAAATTCTGCTTTTGGCTGAGATTCTGCTTCACTGAGATAACTGAAAAGCTTTTGTTTGCATGTTTGCAAACAGCATTACTATAGCAAAAAAAAGTTAACCTTTCTTCATGGCAGATTTTAATAGCTAAACTTGTTTCAGCTCCTCTTGTCTCTCCTCAATCCTGGCTAAATGGATTAAGATCATATGTCAGAAAATAACGGGCTGGTTCAGGAAATGAAACACACAGAAAGCTTGATAAAGAACAAGAAAATGAGGCTCGCACAGATAGGGAAAGGAAATTAAACCTAAGGAGGTATGTGCAGATATTGAACATATCTCGGGCGATCATATCTGGAAGGGGAAATCAAAATTACAAAATTGGAAAAAAGTACTTGAAGGGTTTGAGAATATATAGAAAAGGCAAAAGAACACAATGTTTTGATATTACAGCCATTAAGGCAAATGTTAAGATTCTTAATTATATTGTCTGAGAAAAAAATGTAAAATATATCCACCTTTGGTACCATCTTGGTGGATGCCATGGTAGTGTACTGGTTAGCGGGATGCTGTTACAGCTTGAGACTTTCCGGAGTTCAAATTCTGGCGCCATTCTGTACGTCCACCCTTGGAATGCGTGAGTTTTCCCTGGGAACTCTGGTTTCCTCCCATAGTCCAAAGATAGGTTTCCTCCCATAGTCCAAAGATACCGGATAGGTTAATTGGTTACTGTAAATTATCCTGTGATTAGATTATGTTTAATTGGGGTTGTGTGGCATGGCTCAAAGAGCCGGGAGGACCTACAGTACTCTGCGCTGTATTACCAAATAAATAAATATACTTAAATACCATGGAAAGTATTTTTAATAGAAATGTATTATTCTCTATGTTTTGTACTTTCGCATTGTAAATCAGTAGCATCTGTGACAAAGTAATTTTATATAGGATCTCTTCTTTTAGAAGCTGTGCCTTTAATCCTTTTGAAATGTTTCCCTGGATCATATGTTTTCAACCATTCAATACCAGCACTTACATCATCTTTAATTACTCTTGGGAGAGGGGTGACGGACTCCAACTGCAGTCTTTGTGACAAAGGCAGTCTCTAAGTGCTGTTAGACAGGGAGTTCTGGTAAACTAATCTAATGTCATTGAAAAAGCAGTGAAGATGGCTTTTAAATGTTGCTAATGTGTCTGCCTCAACTACTATTCCTGGCAGCTCATTCCAAATACACACCACCCTTTGCAAGAAGAAGCTGCTTCTGAAGTCAATTTTAAATCACTTGCCCTGCTCTTAAAGTTGTGTTCTTTTGTTCTCAGCACTCCCTTCCTGTGGGAAAAAGACTACATGTGTTCACCTTGTCTATGCCCTTCATGATTTTATATATACCTATCATGTCACCCCTCAGGCACCTGCATTCCAGTGAGTGGGAGGGTGGGAAACAGGCTTGTTTTGTTATTATTTGTTGAGTTGTTGTTGTTGATGCTGCATGTGTTGTTCTGCTGAATATTATGGTGATGCTATGTTGACATTGCACTTGAGGGCTGACTCCAGCACATCTTTGGATGTGTTGGTTGTTAAATCAAGCACCACATTTCTCTGTATGTTTCGATGTACATATGATAAATAAACCTGAATCTCAATAAATGTTTCCGAGTTGGGGTGATGTGATTTGGAATGTATCTTCTAGGTGCTGTTCCCATGTGTTTCTTGCCTTTGCTCTAGAGTTCTTTGGTTTGGGGAAGTGCTGCTGGAACTGCTTTGATCTGTTCCTGCAATTTATTTAGTGCTGCTAAAAGAAGTGGTGTAGAGGATGTCAGTCTAGGTACAGCAGTTGATAGTATTGAGATTCTTCAGTGTTTTTGGAACTCATTCAGGCAAGTGGAGGGCAGTATACCATCATGAAGACAATGGAAAGGCTTTGGATATTCAGTAAATGGGACAATTGACATAGGAAAAAGCTGTATGAAATGTCAGAACAAGAAAAAAGCATAGTTAGCGGATAAGTTGTGCCGACAGTTTATGCTCAATTTCCTCTTCAACTGGTCTCTAATTTCAAAATCCTTAATCCTTGGGCATAGAGTTGTACGCAACTCATGCAGTTCGACCTCATGAACTTTAATCCAAGTTTACTGTAATTCTAGTTTTCTCATTCAGCGAATTCCTTCAGTTATGGTTTCATATTTTGAAGTTGCATAACTCGAGGGGGAAGAAATATAAATATCAAACATGAGAAGTATTCCAGAATTTGGTTTCAGTAGCTGTGGAACTTTGCCTTTCTTCAAATCACAACACTCTACACAACATGCTGGAGGAGCTTAGAAAGTCAGGCAGCATCTATAGAGGAGAATAAGAAGTCAACTTTTGCACATAAGAGCACACTGTACCAACATAACCATAGTGCATTTTGCCCAGCTTCATCAATTTATGAAATTTGCTTAATGAGTCTTTTAACTCATCCCTTGAATAAACTGAGGAATAGCCATATTCTTCCAGCCAGCCCATACTAACCTCATCATTCATTTTAAAATGATAAATCATACGAATACCTTTATTTTAGGAATACTCAATGGACAACTATTAAGCAGTGCCTTGAGCTGCTACAACAGAAACTTCTTATGTTGACAAGTCAGGCAAGATCCTTTGAGTCAAAGCACCTGGTGGAATATCAATGCTTTCGGAAAATTTATTTTATTCTTTAGAGATCCACTCATTTATTGCCTTTGTAAAATTTACATCTACAATCACACTTGAAACACCATTTAGACTGTGATCATTGCCTGGTCAGTTTGAAAGGAAGGTTTCAAAATTGATCTGGTTGCAGTGACA
Source organism: Mobula birostris (assembly GCF_030028105.1). NCBI lineage: Eukaryota > Metazoa > Chordata > Chondrichthyes > Myliobatiformes > Myliobatidae > Mobula > Mobula birostris. Next base: position 102,004,832 of record NC_092379.1, on the reverse strand, counting down.
GTGAGATTTTAATAGAATTTTTCTTCTGCTAGTGATGGAAAATTAAGTAGTATTGGAGTCAATTTGGGGAATAGATAAAATCAATAGAACTCTAGCTACTTCTTCACAGAAATGAGCTAACTGCAGATCTAAAGGTTCCATTGACATGGTGATAAATAAATTCATCTTAAATGGAAATAAATCCTGATCTTAATAGAGGAGAATATAAAATTTCACAACTTCAGATGTATATGATTTTAATTATAGAACTAAATGTTAAGGAAGACAAAAATGGAAAAAATGATGGAAAGGAACAAGAGTTGTAGTTTAAATGTCATACTCTCCATTAGAACCTTGCATCCAATTGGCCCTCACTCATTCTGAACTGTAAAAAGTAACAGCTGTCATTCCATACTGTTGTGAGCTGTGTGGTCCTTTCTTATTAGAATTATATTGTGGTCAGGTATGCTGAAGTTCTCTGATTTTAGAAGCAATGCTTTATTCTACAAGAATTATAACATTCATAAAAGTTGCTGGTGAACGCAGCAGGCCAGGCAGCATCTCTAGGAAGAGGTGCAGTCGACGTTTCAGGCCGAGACCCTTCGTCAGGACTAACTGAAGGAAGAGTGAGTAAGGGATTTGAAAGTTGGAGGAGGAGGGGGAGATCCAAAATGATAGGAGAAGACAGGAGGGGGAGGGATGGAGCCAAGAGCTGGACAGGTGATAGGCAAAAGGGATACGAGAGGATCATGGGACAGGAGGTCTGGGAAGAAAGACAAGGGGGGGGGGAACCCAGAGGATGGGCAAGAGGTATATTCAGAGGGACAGAGGGAGAAAAAGGAGAGTGAGAGAAAGAATGTGTGTATAAAAATAAGTAACAGATGGGGTACGAGGGGGAGGTGGGGCATTAGCGGAAGTTAGAGAAGTCGATGTTCATGCCATCAGGTTGGAGGCTACCCAGACGGAATATAAGCCACACTCAGGTTGGAGGAACAACATCTATTATTCCGTCTGGGTAGCCTCCAACCTGATGGCATGAACATCGACTTCTCTAACTTCCGCTAATGCCCCACCTCCCCCTCGTACCCCATCTGTTACTTATTTTTATACACACATTCTTTCTCTCACTCTCCTTTTTCTCCCTCTGTCCCTCTGAATATACCCCTTGCCCATCCTCTGGGTCCCCCACCCCAACTTGTCTTTCTTCCCGGACCTCCTGTCCCATGATCCTCTCGTATCCCCTTTGCCAATCACCTGTCCAGCTCTTGGCTCCATCCCTCCCCCTCCTGTCTTCTCCTATCATTTTGGATCTCCCCCTCCCCCTCCCACTTTCAAATCCCTTACTCACTCTTCCTTCAGTTAGTCCTGACGAAGGGTCTCGGCCTGAAACGTCGACTGCACCTCTTCCTACAGATGCTGCCTGGCCTGCTGCGTTCACCAGCAACTTTTATGTGTGTTGCTTGAATTTCCAGCATCTGCAGAATTCCTGTTGTCAGAATTATAACATTGTTTACATTAGTGGAATTATATTAAACTATTGATAAAGCAAGATCTAATTAGATCTAATTGTCTGATTAAGTTACTCAATATATGTATCACGAGTTTAAGTCTACTTGCCTGGTACATTATTATCTATAACATAGCTGTCTGCTTAGGATTTTAACTTGCTAATTGGGCTATAGGCAAGGAGCCTGCTCAAAGTTAGTGGGATTCTTTTTACTATTAATGATAGGTCTAGTAAATAAGTAGATTCAAATAAAGTGAGACCTCTAAGGTTTATTTATATCTTTCCTGAGCTCTACAAGAACAGAATTAATCTTATTATTAAAAAATATGAAAATCAAAAAAAATTATTGCTACTTGAAAGTTAAAAGGAAAGCAGAAAATTCCTGAAATACTCCCCAGGTCAGGTCTTGTCTGAAGAAATAAAAATGAGTTATCATTTCAGGCCTGAGTCCTTTTGTCAGATTTCCAAATGTCAGAAATTTTGTTTTTGATTTTTAGGGTCAATTGTTATGTTTACTTTGTTTATTTTGTTGTATAAATTCCATATCATTTATCTTAATGTACACTTATGTTAACTGATAGAATGATAGAAAACCCAGAGCACAATACAGGCCCTTCGGCCCACAAAGCTGTGCCGAACATGTTCTTACCTGAGAAGTTACCTAGCGTTACCCATGGCCCTCTATTTTTCTAAGCTTCACGTACCTATCCAAGAGTCCCCTAAAAGACCCTATCGTATCCGCCTCCACTACCGTCGCTGGTAGTCCATTCCATGCACTCACCACCTGCTGGGTAAAAAACTTTCCCCAGACATCTCCTCTGTACCTACTTCTAAGCACCTTAAGAAAGTGCCTTCTCGTGCTAGCCATTCCAGTCCTGGGAAAAAGCCTCTGACTATCCACACGATCAATGCCTCTCATCATTTTATACACCTCCATCAGGTCATCTCTCAGTCTCCATTGCTCCAAGGAGAAAAGGCTGAGTTCACTCAACTTATTCTCATAAGGCATTCTCCCCAATCCAGGCAACATCCTTGTAAATCTCCTCTGCACGCTTTCTATGGTTTCCATACTCTTCCTGTAGTGAGGTGACCAGAACTGAGCAGTACTCCAAATGGGGTCTGACCAGGGTTCTATATAGCTGCAACATTATCTCTCCGCTCCTAAACTCAATCCCACGATTGATGAAGGCCAATGCACCGTATGTCTTCTTAACCACAGAGTCAACCTGTGCAACAGCTTTGAGTGTCCTATGGACTCGGACCCCAAGATCCCTCTGGTCCTCCACATTGCCAAGAGACTTATTTATTATGTTTATACCATTATGGTTATCATGTTTATAAGATACTGTATTGCTGATGCTGCTGCCAAAAGCCCTGTAGCTATGATAATACACTGGAACTTGAACTTGCTGCAATAAAATCTTACACTTCTCCAGTCTATGCTGCTATTTGCCTTTTCAATATGAAATGTGCCATGGGATGCTACATACAGCTGAACCCATCACTTATTTGGCCTTTGGTCTTGGTGGGTTGATGGCTGAAGGGTGGGAAATGGAAATACCACATTACCACAGTGTGGTTACTCTTTTGATGTAGCTGTAGAGGCTCATTAGGTGGACATAATTCCATTTTATTGGTTAACAGTTCATTTGGAACTGGTGACATAGGGAAACCGTCATCAATTGTTTGATGTCCTGAATCCTGAAGAAGGGTCTTGGCCTGAAACGTGACTGGTTATTCATTTCCATAGGTGCTGCCTGACCTGCTGAGTTCCTCCAGCACTTTGTGTGTGTTGCTTTGGATTTCCACCATCTGCAGACTTTCCTGTGTTTATCAACTGTGTTGTCATGTCATATATTAACAAAAGCTATATAGAGAGCTTTCATTCTTCTAAATGGCAACTGATCTACGAGTATTTGATGCAGAGAAAAGCATTGTACATAACTCATGGTCAAAGATATAAGTGAGAAAGATTTAAGACTGTAAGCACAAATTTAATTATAATTTACAAACTAGCAGATTTACTTGAAGCTCACTGGTTGGAGGTCAGGAAATTAGTCTTGTTTCCAATTACAGAGAAAGAAAAATCAATTATCTAATCAACACTGATAAGGTAAGACCTCTACTCATGATCTTTTTAGACCTTTACTTCACTCTCTAACACCTGTAACTGCAGTACTCATTAAACCTTTCTCCATGTGCTTCTCTTCACTGTCCATCAATTGTAATGGAATACTTATTTCAGACCCCTCTTCTTTACTGTACACTCTGTACCTATTGTTTTGCCTACTCATAATTTCTTCCCTTGCCCCCCACTTCTTCAAACTTTCTTCATATTTCATATATGAGCAACTCTAGTGTGTGTCAAATCATGTCTTCACAATATTTCACAAGTACACCTAGGAATATCGCCCTTTTCTTTTTAATTTGAAGCAAATGCACAATGGGGCAGGCATGCACATTGGCAAACCACTATCAATCTGCATCCACATTTAAGAGACAGTTGTTGCAAGGAGGGTGATCAGGGTTTTGACTCGTGGTTAGAGGATCCCTTGTACAATGCAGGTACACCCTTTATCCTCTTTCTGTTCTTAGTGGTGAATGCTCATTGACATTGGTTTCAAAATATTAGATTATGAAGACACGCAGTCCTCTTTTATTGTCATTTAGTAATGCATGTATTAAGAAATGATACGATATTTCCTCTGGTGTGATATGACAAAACACAGGATAGACCAAGACTGAAAAAACTGACAAAACCACATAATTATAACATATAGTTACAACAGTGCAACAATACCAAGACTTGGTGAAGAAGTCCATGAGCACAGTAAAAAGTTCAAAGTCTCTCAAATGTCTCACATCTCACGCAGACGGGAGAAGGAAGAAAACTCTCCCTGCCATGCCCAACCACAATCCGTCTCTGAGTCATCCGAAAACTTCGAGCCTCCGAATCAGCTCTCCGACACTTAGTACTGAGTGCCATCTCTGTCTGAACAATTCAACCTCAATCTCGGTCGCCAACAGCAGGCAAAGCCGGGGATTTTGAGGCCTTCCCTCCGGAAGATTCCCGACTGCGCAGTAACGACAGCAGTGAACGAGCGTTTCAGAAATTTCTCCAGATGTTCCTCTGTACTTCCACGTCCGTCTCCATCAAATTGTCCACGGCCCCTATTTAACGGATACAATATCATTTTTCACCGGAGGGCTGCGCACGCGCTGCTCTCTCTCTCCTCCCGCCTTACTGTAGGTTTCCAAAGAATACTGGGAATGGATGAGGGATTCCAGAGAAAGCTAAGGAATCACCATGGTAGTAATACTAGAGAGAGGTCCACTCAATCTCAAAGCACCCCTAACGGAGCATGGGTCCCAGAAGATTGTGCACCATAGATATCACGTGCTCTCAGAGAAGGTTCTGCAGCCTTCTACATTGAATGAAACTGCCACTGAGGCTGCCAAATTTTAATACTACTACAATAGTAATAGTATCAGCCTCTACCACCAGACCCAGCAGTGTGTTCCAGATACCTACCGCTTCCTGAGTGAAAACCATACCTCTGCCAACTCTCCTAAACTTCACTTCACTCACTTTAAGCGATGTCCTCTGGTATTGGCTACTGTTGCCTGAAAAGTGGTGTTAGCTATCCATTTTATCTATACCTCTCATAATCTTATATATTTATATCAAATTGCTTCTCATCTACTGTCACTCCAAAGAGAAGAGCCCTAGCTTACTCACCCTTTTCTTGTAAGAGATGTTCTGTAATCCTGGCAACATCACAGTAAATCTTCTCTGCAATCTCTCTAAAGCTTCCTCATCATTCCTGTAAATCAATATTCCAAGTATGGCCTATCCAGAATTTTATATAACTGCAGTGTAGTTTCATTGGCTCTTGAAATCAAAACCCTGACTAAATATGGCCGGTACACCATACACCTTCTTAACAACCCTAAATCTAAAGGATCTATGGATTTTGACTACAAGGTACCTCTGCCCTCCAAACTGCGAAGAATCCTGCAATGAATTTTGTAATCTGCCTTCAAGTTCAATCTTCTAGAGTGTATCATTTCTCTCTTTTCTGGATTGAACTCCATCTGCAACTTCTCCACCCAGCTCTGCATCTGTCTATATCCCAGTCTAACCTACGATAACCTTCTACACTATCCACAACACTACCAACTTTTGTGTCATCTACACACTTACTAATCTACCCTTCCATTTCTTCATTCAAGTCATTTATAAAAATCTAAATTGGTAGGGGTCCCAGAACAGATTCCTGAAGGATACCATTAGTCACTAAACTCCAGGCAGAATAAGTTCCAAATACTGCTACCCACTCTTCCTCTTGTGAGCAAACCAGTTTGGAATCCATGCAGCCAAGTTTCCATGAATCCTATGCCTCATGATATTCTGGATAAATCTACCATGGGGAACCTTGTCAAACACCTTACTACAATCCATATTTACCTCATCTACTGCTCTGCCCTCATCAATATGTTTTTTCACTTCCTCAAAGAATTCGATTAGGCTCATGGGGAAGAACTGGCCCCTCACAAAACCATGTTGACTATCTCTAATCCGACTATGCTTCTCCAAATGATCATAATCTTCTCCATTAGCTTGTCCACTATTAAAGTAAGACTCACTGGTCTATAATTCCCAGGATCATCCTTACTAACTTTCTTGAACAACAAAACAAAATTTGCCATCCTCAAGTCCTTGTAAGAACTGTAATTATCGAGTATAAAAGTTTTGTGTGATATTAGGGCAGCTGTTGGTACATCAAGCAGAGGAGAGGGATGGTGTGGAGAAAGATTTCGTGCGACTGCTCATTGATAATGTCTTGACACAACTCTGATGTATGGCAGCATACATCCCCACTACTCTTCCTAGTCATTCTCCATTTACTAATCTTGCTCTTCATCTTCTTCCTCCACCTCTTTCCTTAATGTTGTACTCTGAACAAGCTAAAGTTGGTGAACAATGATTGTGGAGACCTCCTAGGTGATGTACTGAGCACATGGTGTGATAATGTGTAAGTTCTCTTGCAGTTTTGTTTGCACATATACATTAAGTGCTTGGTTTCTGCTGTTATAATGTTCATCAGTCTCAGTCATAGAAACCTTAAAAAGGTAAAGATTTGGACTAATTCCATGTCCGGTATTGATACCCCAAAATAAAATTTTGTGTTCTCAGAGTGCTGAGAAATTAGCACTGCTTGGACTTTTAGACGGCAGATCTGAAAGAATGACCATGGAGCAGAAATCCTCCTTGAATCTTCCAGCATGTAAGCCTATGATTCGGATATTCCCAAGTATACATGGAAGTGTATTCTTCTGCTCAACAGGGTGATTTCTCCAGGATATGTGCACTACACTGGTGAATTTCTTGAAGGCCCAATGGGTCAGCACCAACTTCTGCAGATTTTCAAGGCCCTAGGCAGGAAAATCTGTCTGATGAGCAGGTTAAGAGGTGGCTCAGGTTAAGTAATTCCATTTAAATAAGAAACTGCTGTGTTAAACATACACTGCTCATTCGTTGATTTAATTGAAATAATGTGTGTGTTCGTGTGTGTTGGGTGGGTGGTGTAAGGGAGACTCTGCATTTAGGCTATGTGCTGGTCAGGGAAATAGATGTTTTGATTGCGTGGTCAAATGTTAATTAAATTTATTGCATAGTCCTTGATGATTTTTGAGATTTTTTTTTATAACTGTTTAGTTCCCATCCAAGCAAGTAAAGATTGTGGTGCCAAACTCTTGATATCTGTCTTCTAAGTAATTGAGAGGCTAAAGGCAATGAAGGGGTGATTCTTTCAGAAGTCAAAAACTACTGAATGGTTTGTCTAGCCTCAGGATTTATGTGGCATTTTTTCTGTGATTCTGTTGAGTTGTGTATTCTCCAGGATAAGTGATTAGGATGAGTAAATTGTATTGTTTGCAAGTTACTTTACATGTATCATCTCAAGCCTGGATATTGTTTGATATTGCTCCATGCTGGCAAGATCCAATTCATCATCTGAAGAGTTGTAAATGGAGATAAACACTCATTAGAATCATTTTTATTTCTGATTTTATTATGGAAGGAAAATCATTGATGAATGCAAGCAAGATCAGAGAAAACCCTTGATCAATGTCATTGTCTGAGAAGAATCACCTCTAACAGGAAACTATCTTGTTCTGTACTGAATATAATTTTAGTCAAAGGACAGTTTCTGTTTGATTGAAGTTGTGTTCAGTTTTGGCACTCTGCTTGGCTGAAGATCAATGTGATGTCCAGAACAGTCATGCTACTGGAATTCAGCTTTTCTACATGTGTGAGAACCAGTGTGGTCTGGAAATCAATGTTGCTGCCTGAAACCAAACTAAGCAAAGTTATTAGTAAGTAAGTGATGTGGCCAATTATTTTACTTGTGTTTAGGATTGATCAGAAGATCGAGCCCTCTTGGCATCTTCAAAATCATGGATGAAACCAAAATTTCCTGAACCTTTTGAATGGCCACCACAGCCATCTCGGTGAATGATATCATAGCAGGCTCATCCACTCAGGCTCCTCAGAGCAGTAATGTTCATATGGTAGTCCTCATTCACACTGGTAACTTCATAAGCTTCAAATACAAGATCATACAGATGTATTCACAGATCTCACAGTGATAGTCAGTCACCCTTCTTCGCAGCTTTCTCACCTCACCTCATATCCTAATAAATAATAATACTATTATTGCATTAGAATGTGCGCACGTGGCCAAGTGGTTAAGGCGTTGGACTAGCGATCTGAAGGTCGTGAGTTCGAGCCCCAGCCGAGGCAATGTGTTGTGTCCTTGAGCAAGGCACTTAACCCAACAGTGCTCTGTAATGACACTGGTGTCAAGCTGTATGGGTCCTAATGCCCTTCCCTTGGACAACATCGGTGTTGTGGAGAGGGGAGACTTGCAGCATGGGCAACTGCCAGTCTTCCATACAACCTTGCCCAGGCCTGCGCCCTGGAGAGTGAAGACTTTCCAGGCACAGATCCATGGTCTCACAAGACTAACGGATGCCTTTACTATTGCATTAGAATGGTGCTCTCTTCTCCATAAGCAAAGACTTCATTCTTTTTCTGCATTAGCCTTAGGGGTAGGCAGGCTACTCAAAGCATTTAATTCCATGTAGGGGTTCTCAAAGAACAACCACTAATAGACTGCTCAAATGCCTCACAGACAACTTCTTGCTGTGAGTTCCTGGTTATAGTCATAGAGGGTCTTCTTTCTCTCTTTGAATAGAGAACGCCTCTCTTGCAGGAAACATGACTTTCTCCTGGTCTCTGCCAGCAAACCTTGCTCTCCTGCCCTCACAAATCCCTAGGACAGCCACAGTGATGGAAAAATGATTAAGAGTTGCTGATTTTGTATTCTCTTGTTTTTTTTAAGGGCTGGCTGATGAGCACGTGTGAGTAATGTTGTTTACTAAACAGCATTGTGGAATTTCACAGTTGTTTAGAGATTTGACAAAGAGTGTGCAATAATGCTTTGTCAATGGGAGAAGCAAGCAGACAAAATTCTAAGCTGCACATGAAAAATGCTTGACGAACTCAGCAGGTCAGGCAGCATCTATGGTGGAGCATAAGCAGTTGATGTTTTGGGCCAGAACCCTTCATCGTGACTGGGCTTATTCCCCTCATAGATGCTGCTTGACCTGTTGAGATCCTCCAGCATTTTTTGTGTGTGCTGTTCTGGATTTCCAGCATCTGCAGAATATCTTGTGTTTAAAATTTTTAAGCCTATGCTTTTATTTTTTTTAGATGTTTAAATGAATCACCAGAATTTCAAGAGAACTGTGAAGTGATCAAATAAAGATTGAAGTAGGGTGTCTTGCTTTGCAAAAGTTACTTTTAGATATCAAATGCACAAATCAAGCATTCATGAGCTGAGATGAAGTATTCCATTGTGTCTTGCAGTGTTCAGCGATGAAACGTGACTGTGGACTCATGATAAGTTAAGTAATGCCAGAGGCTGCAAATGTTTCTGGTGCGTAGGGATTTTACCATTAGCTGAGTTTGTTTGTACCCTGCAAATGTGCTAAAGGATACAAGATTATGCCCAGAAAATGATTGAATAGAACCAATTGTGATGCTGAGAAATAGCTCATAGTGGCAATTGTTGATTACAGTGAAATATGCCCTCTTCTGCTGTTGTTCCTGGCAAACATGCCAACTCAAGCATACTCAGTGCTGGTTACAGAACTCTGCAGGCATAAACTGGCCATCTGGTTCACTGCTTATTTTCACTCATGTAAATCCACAAACAAGTAAAATTAATTATAGAAAACCACAATATGCATGCTAATAGGCAGTAATGTGCCAGAAATCTCTCAATTTCGTTGTGGCATTGTTTGATTGCTGTAAGGGTCTATACAAAATAAATCTAAATTTGAATCTCAATCCAGTTCTTAGTGCAGATATAAATGCCATGACAAATCTACTCCTCATTCTGCTTTTCTTAGCAATTCACTTCAGGGAAGCTAAATCCTGAGTAATGCAGACGCATCAGTCTACTGCAATGGGGAGTCATGCTCTTAGCTTAAAACTCACTTTATCACTGAGAAAGAATAAAAGGAGTTTTACCCCATGTCCAATAGATTACATGTGACATCCCAACAAATGACACAGAAAAAGGTGTTTCGTTTCTCATTATTGGTGTTCTTCACTTTGAAAAAGCACAACACTTACACAACAGGGGAAATGAAAAGTTTTGTACCATATCAAAACACACGAAGCTTAACAGCATGCAGCAATAATCTAGATTTTAATATTTCAAGCAATGAAAGAATATAAGAGGTAGCATGATGCCAATAAAATAAGATAAAAAGCAGAATAAAGTTAGTTTCTAATTGAATCAAGCTTCTCCTGAAATGCTTCAGAGACACTTTGTAGCAAAAATTAACTTTGGAATCCTCAGTCAGCAAGACAGGATATTAGAAAAGAAAGCCCAGAATAAAGGAATGCCAAAACTAACCTTGCCCCAGCACACACATATTTTTAGATGCCTTTTTTCAGAGCTTTATGCAGGCAAGTATGTAATTTAGCTTTCTCTTCAGGCCACATATATGGGATTTCACATGAAACATCTTGAGATCCTTTTATCATGATGCCTGGCCCTTTTGAAAACAGTGCTTGGAAAATAAATTGTTCATTTCTGTTTTGGCCTCATTGCCAAGGGCTGCAGCATCCAGCCTATGATTCAATCAAATTATGGAATACCCTTGAAATATATTGTTTCTGAGTTGCCAGGTACCAGTTGAAGATTACTAATGATGATATAAGCCACAGGGAAGGTGCATGTTGCCATTAACCAGTACTGGAAAGGTTATAGCCGGCCTAACAGGTCTCAACAGAGAACAGGCATATGATTTTCTGTGTTTTGCCTGGAAAGGTTATAGCCAGGCCTAACACAGCTCAATGGAGAATTAGCACATGATTTTCTGACCCAATTTCTAATCTTAGTTGAAGAGGTGGTGGAGTCACCCACTCCAATGCTTAGAGGTTCAGCAAACCATCCAGGTCCAACATGAAATGCCAATGGAAGAAGGTACCTAATGAGATTAGCAACAGGTGTGAAGCATCATGGAAGGTGAGATTAAACCTGAATTAGACTTTAGGTAGAGACTTTGATGAGGTAACCTTGGGATTAAGTTTGCAATTTCAATTTTATTTGAAATTGGTACAGGCAGATACCTCCCAATACATGACTCCTGTAATAGAAACTTGCTCCTCTCATCTAAGTTCAAAGTACCTCTATGTAAGCTCAGACTGTTTCTTCCCCTGATAGTCTGAAAACTATCGCTTAAAGGGACTTTGGTGGTTTTCCAGCCAGCTGTTCTCCAACTCTGAAGTACAATTGGTAAGACATTATGAAGGTGTCAGGACTCTGTAGAGCAAGAATACACTCTCCTCTCTTAGGTTGAAAGCAACTGTGCTACCACAACTGCCATTCTGCCAGTGTCCTTTGACAATGCCATTTTGCTAGCCCTTTGCAGAATGAAGCCAATAAGAATCTTCCGGGTCCAGACCAGGGCTACTTGCAGCCTCCTCCATCGTATCCTCCAGTAGTTTGATTGCAATTGTTACACAGGGCACCTGGATAGGTAAAGGCACATGGAATGCAGGAATTTAGGCTGATTTGTTAATGTGTATACAGGTTTAGTTTTGATAGGATGTATGAACACAGTTTATAATGCTGTTTGATTGGTTCAGATATTCATGAAATGGCCAAAGTGGATAATGAAACGATTAGCAGCAGAGATGGTTTAGAGCTCTTGTGCAGCTGACAATTTTACTTTTCATTTTGTATTCACTCATAAGTTCCAGTGGCACTGCCGAGTAAATGGTCATTTATCCTTGTGAGGGCAGTGGAGAGTCGGCATCATGAGCCCCTGCTGTGCTTGTGGAGAAGGTCAAATTCTAAAGGGAGTTGGAGTGTTTTGATCCAGCAACCATGGAGGAGAACAAATATATTTCCAAATCAGAATGGTGTTGCAATGGTGGGTAGTGCTCTGGTCTATAGCAGAGGTACAGGGTGACCTAAAATGCTATTAATGCCACTTTTGGTAACTGCTTATGGGGCAGAGTAAGTATCACAGCTGCATTGTGCCAGTAGTGAACAGAATGAATATTCAGTTTGATCGATAGTATGGAAGTTAGAGAATATAAGCTTCTTTACTGTTTGCTTGTGTGCAGAACCAGGAGAGAAATCCCTCAAAATTTCAGCTGTAGTATTGAGCTCTTCATCGCATGTGTGAGGTGTTAACCAACCTTTCACCATAGTGAGGTGTAATATATTGGACAAGCATTTGCCTGTATTGCTTGCTGCTTTTCACCCGTGGTGAAAATGATATAATGCCTTCCCTGGGGTAGAATTTCCATAACTTCTCTTATGCAGAGGTGTCCAATAAACTGAGATATTTATGCTGTTTTTGCTAATTATTGATTAACTATCTTCCTATGGAATGCCAGGGAGAGTTTAATCTACATTGTTCTCTTAATCACTCTTGTTAAAATGCATTTTAATTTTGCATGATGTTTTGTAGCTGTAGAAGTCCAATACTCAAGTCATAAGTGTCCCGTGAAATACAAAATCTTGTAGTTAAAGTATCCGTGGTATAATAATGTGAAGAATTAACTTACCTGCTGGTCAAAAACCACTTCCACTACACCAGTCACTGATTGGCCCGTTCCAAGGATGCGGCAGCTCTCATTGGCTAGCTTTCATGCCAGGGCAGCAGCTTCGGCTTCTGCACACCACAGGGGTGTGAGAATAGCGTGTGCCAGAGCCTTGTTCTCGTTACACGACAGACTCCCCTTCAGACTGGGTTACGACCAGGACTGAAGGAATATTGGGAAAGTGGGTTGCAGAAAGGAGGGACCATGTACACTTAGATAAGTGCCTATTTGTTGAATGTTCAGTGTTGCAGTTTTGTTACCTGGGGCTCTTAATACAGTACCTGTTTGAGTTAGAAGTGTTATTGAATGTTTAGTGTCGTAGTTCTGCAACTTGATTGCGGGGCGGGGGGCTTGTTTGACTTAGACGCTTTATTGAGCAATTTACTCAGTTGGTAAATAAATGGTTAACATGCTTGCACGTAATCAGTGTCCTCCATCATACGTACTAGATCTGAGACTGCTGGGGGTAGCTGAAACCTGCAGCTCAAAGGATACCTTACTCTGTCTAGGAGCTAATATGAGAGCCTGTACCATTGCCTGCAAGGCAGTACCAAAGGTTGTTTCCATTTAGGGAGCCCATCAGAAAGCAGTCTTTTTGCGGGAGGCTGGTGGCGTAGTGGCATCAGTGCTGGACTTTGGGGCGGAAGGTCCCGAGTTCGAATCCAGCCAGCTCCCGTGCACGCTTTCCATCCGTGCTGGGTTGAGCGTCAAGCTAGCAACTCGACCTCGTAAAAAAGAAATTGCCTGCTACAGAAACATCAACAGCAAAAGTTGATGGCCTATGCTGTCTCGTGAGTTGGAAGGCAATTTCTCTGTTCTCTGGTATAGGGGGTCTAATATCGTGGTCAGGTAGGGGATATATATTGATGCCAATCCCCAAGGAATTTTACAAAGCACTGTATTTCCTCTTTGGAGGTGGGGACCACAGCATTCAGGGTCTTGTGTTTGGCTTTGTCAAGTGTCTCCTGCGGCCCAGAATGCCAATGTGTGCCCAGGAATAGAACATTCTGACCGAGGCCCTGTATCTTATTGAGGTAGGTAGACCAAATCCCCTCCTTCAGGAAGGTAACCACTTCATCCAGTGACCCCCCCCTCACTATGTTATGCAAGAGCTCCGGTAACAGCACATCATCTTTGTAGAGGGATACAGAGACATGAGGGTCTAACTGTATCCCTGGTAAATCTTGAGCCATACCTCTGGGGGAGGTGGCAAAAGGTGTACTACTGACCTTCCCACGTGAAGGAAAACTGGTTCTGTGACTCTGAAGTTAAGGGAATGGAGAAAAGGATATTGGCCAAGCCCACTACCACATAACAATGCTTCCCCTCTCTACCCCCCTCTGTTCTCAATAATGGTCACAGCATCTGGGGCTGCTGCTGTGAGGGGTGGGGTATGTTTGTTCAACTGTTGATAGTTGATTGTTATTTGCCATCTCCCATCCCCCTTCCACACCGGGGTGTTATTGGGCAGTTGGCAGGGTGAATGACTCCCTCATGCATCAGGGAATCCACACTCTTCTCAATCTCGTTGGTGCCTCCCAGGATTTACTGCTGTTTGGTGTTGACCACCCTCGAGGGGAGCAGAACCCCCTAGGCTCTCTATTATAGCCGAAGGAGCCTGCCAGCTGTTGGATTTACAGGAACGGTGGAATGCCTGGCCTTGACGTCAATCAGTGACACCCATTGCTACACATTCCCTTTTCCCAATGCACCACAATGAGTACGTAAGGCCTTGGGACCCCTAGCTGGGAAAGGGCTGCCAGGCACATCCACTAGGAGCCCTGACCCCTACCTTACATGAGTGGGGAGGGAGGGTGCCACCCTTCACCCAAACCCTGCTGCCACTGGAGGTCTGCCAGTGCCCTTTGTAGGACCTCCAGCGAGGAATTTAGGGAACCCTGACCATGAGTTGAGGAATCTGGCTAACAAACTGATATCTGGGGAGGGCTTAGAAGATGACATCCTCCCTTCACAGATCCTTTGCCTGACTTTCCCTCACAGTGTTTCGTGCACATTGTATAGAGGGTGGGAGTGGGATCCCCATCGATCTGCTCTTTCAGGACCCCTGCTCTAAGCAGCTCTAAAAACATCTCTTTATGGGTCATGTAGGAGCCCCCCCCACTCCCCGTATGTTTATCCAACTTCTGGACCCAGGTACGTGTACCATCCCCCATAAACTCCAACCCTTCCTGCAACCGAATGGATGCGTTTAGGGTACCCGCCGCTGCTGGTCCCATTAAAGGTACCACCACCCCTTTTAAGTGAGGAGCTGCTGTCTTAACGAAAGGCTCTACCATGGCCAGGGTTTAGTTCAGAATCCTCAGGCCAGCCGTCACTATCGCTGTATAAACCTGTAGTTAGAGCTCGCTGGGAAAGGGCTTTGCTCCCTTCCTCTACCGTGCTCTGCTCTACCTGGTGCTTTAAATCTCAATCAGGAAGGGCGATGTACCTGACCTTGGCTGCCACTGTCACCTGTCCCATTGGATTTATTACCCTCATGGGGAAGAAGTGCTATTCTCAGGATACTATTGACTTTGTGTCGGGGAGACAGCCCCCTGGGGTGCCCATCTGTCTACTAGATAAACGTACTCCAGTACCACCCCCCCCGCCCACCCCCAATCACATATCCTCAAAACCGTGCAGACAGAGGCTCTCCTGGCTTCTGCTTGTACTTGTCCTCCAATCTTGCCAGTTCCTTGGCGGAGAACTCCCTGATCTCTGTTGTCTTGGAGGGGCTGATTGTATTACTCCCTCCACAGCCATCATCCTCCCCTGTCCCGTGAGGGTCAGCGGGGCCAAAAGCCAGAGCCCCCCATGTTGGGTATGGTATTGCATCAGCTTTACTTGGATGGTCTTGGGTGCATAGGGGGGACGGCGATCATCCAAAGGGAGAATCATAACACTGCTCTACTCTCTCTTCCCCAGCCTCACCATCCAGCCAGTTGCCAATTGGCCCATTAGGCAGTCTCTAATTGCTGCAATTTTACTAGCCAACATGCTATCTTCCTGCCTTTGTTTTATAGCTGAATGTCCTGAGGCTGTGCCGACAGGACAGTTTTCCCCATGGTGGTACAGGGTTGTATGTCCTGAGGCTGTGCCGACAGGGCAGTTTTCCCCATGGTGGTACAGGGTTGTATGTCCTGAGGCTGTGCCGACAGGGCAGTTTTCCCCATGGTGGTACAGGGTTGTATGTCCTGAGGCTGTGCCGACAGGACAGGTTTCCCCATGGTGGTACAGGGTTGTATGTCCTGAGGCTGTGCCGACAGGACAGTTTTCCCCATGGTGGTACAGGGTTGTATGTCCTGAGGCTGTGCCGACAGGACAGTTTTCCCCATGGTGGTACAGGGTTGTATGTCCTGAGGCTGTGCCGACAGGACAGTTTTCCCCATGGTGGTACAGGGTTGTATGTCCTGAGGCTGTGCCGACAGGACAGGTTTCCCCATGGTGGTACAGGGTTGTATGTCCTGAGGCTGTGCCGACAGGACAGGTTTCCCCATGGTGGTACAGGGTTGTATGTCCTGAGGCTGTGCCGACAGGACAGGTTTCCCCATGGTGGTACAGGGTTGTATGTCCTGAGGCTGTGCCGACAGGACAGGTTTCCCCATGGTGGTACAGGGTTGTATGTCCTGAGGCTGTGCCGACAGGACAGTTTTCCCCATGGTGGTACAGGGTTGTACGTCCTGAGGCTGTGCCGACAGGACAGGTTTCCCCATGGTGGTACAGGGTTGGTGCAGCACCATCACTGATCCTTTAGACTCCGTGGCCGTCTCCTGCTCCTACTCCCTCGGTGCGATCGTCTCATGCTAGTGCTTTATGATGGCTGCCAGCAGCCAAAAAGCATCTCTTTGCCCCCGCCCCTTTCTTGTTTGGGAACCCTACCTCATTTAACACAGATACAGGGTGGTGTCCGATCTCTTACCGGTAGGAGTCCAACTTGTCTGACCGATCACAGTCTGCCCAGCACTTTTACTGGTCTGCTCCAGGATTTGGCCTCCTCACATGAAGGGTTCTCTTGCTTGCTCTTACTTCTGAACATTATAAACTCCTGTTACACCCACCGAATACTGCCAACTATACCAAGTTTACAGCTTCTGGTTCCAGCACCGCAAGGGTATAAGAACAGCATGTGTGAGAGCCTAGGTCTCTTTCTGTTGGGGGCTGCCCTTCAGACTGGGTTGTAAATGGGGCTGAAAAACAATTGGGAAAGTCCTGAAGAAGGGTCTTGGCCCAAAATATCAACAGTTTATTCATTTCCTTAGATACTGCCTGAACTGCTGAGTTCCTCTAGTGTTGTGTGTGTGTTGATTGGGAAAGTGTGCTGCAGAAACAAGAGCCTGCGCACACACTTAGATAAGTACTGTACCTGTTTGTTGAATATGCGACTTGAAGGGACTTACAAAGTATCTGTTTGAATTAGGAGTGTTTTTGAATGCTTAGTGCTGTAGTTTTGTAGCTCAGGGGGCTTAGATAGTATTTATTTGACTTAGATGCTTGGTTGAGTATTTCACTATTTGTAAATAAATAGTTAAATGTGCTTACTCGCAATCAAAGTCTTCTGTCCTTTTACCAAATTCATGAATCTGCTTCTGAGTAACAGGCACCGAGTTTGGGATTCCTCTTACACAAAGGCTAAATGTTTGATGGTTCACTTCACAAATCAGAAGACTATTGAAAGATACATAACAAGTCAGATCATGCCAACTCCATGAAAAATAGGCAACTGCTGTAATCTTCATTCTTAGATCTATTAAGAAAAGCAATCCATTCTGATTGTTACAAGTGAACTGGGTAATCTGATTTAAACACAAGCATTTGAATTAGGAGCAAGAGTATGTTGCTTACAATGACAAGTCTGCTACACCATTTCAAAAGTTCAAGCTTGATCAGATTGCATCCTCAGTTCTACATATCGATCTGTCTGTGGTAACCATCATCTACTTACTTACCAAGTATCTATTTACCTCTGACTTAAAAATATTCAAACGAATCCCCTTCCACGATCTTTTGAGGATGAGACCCACCAAGAGACTCATGACCCCAGGATACAAAAGGATTGCCTCATCTCTATCCTGGATTTTTCAACAGTTACACCTAGTTTAAGGTTCTCTCATTGGAGAAAACATCTTCTCTATGTCTATCTTATCTAGACTTGGCAGGAATTTTAGCTGCTTTAATCAAGCTCTCTATTACTCTTCTAGTGAGAGAGATACAAAGTTGGCCTATTTGTCTTTTTCTCATAAAAATACTGTCTATTCCAGCTAAATTTTTATGGATTTCTTCCAACATAACTAATGTCCTTATGAACAGTAAATATTCTAAATGCCCGTAGGACTGAAGCATGACCTCTCCACTCTTGTATTCACTTCTCCTTATAATAACGCTTTGTTAACTTTCTCACTTTCTTTATGTTCAACAAGCCTTTCTAATTTATTCAACAGAATCCACATGTACTTTCTGCAGTACCTTCACCATCAGATTTTTAAAAAAATATTTCCTGCCAACTGCCTTCCACATTACTCTCTGTTTTGCCCAGTCATTTATGGCTATTTTATGGCACGATTTAACAATGTCACATTTTCTATCATACAGTCAAAACAAAAAAATAGATGCTCCCCCTTGGATTCAAACATTCTCTGCAATTCTGTGGGGGAGTGGGAGGTAGGGGGTGGGGGAGGATTTGGGCTCTGATTGCTGCCGTCATGGTTTGGACCGTAATATTGGATGGTTTGGCACTGTAGAAATCTGTCCTCCACCAGGCTGCCAGTCTAGCTGATGGCCTGACCAAGATGGGTGGCAGCAGAAGGTACTGAGTGGTTGTCCTTCATTGAAGGACAGCATGCATGTTTTCACCAGCACCTCTATGAAAATGCCCTTGTGGCCAGCTGACTAAATTGCTGCTGCTCACGGTAATATGACAGTGTCATTTCTGGGCCACCTAGGTCCAAAGCTGCTCACAGCCTTCCCTCAGAGCCACCTGTTATCTCTCTGCACTTGAAGGAAATAGTTGGAGAGGCAGGCTGTTCTAAAATCACACTTCTGGAATGCACAAGTCTGCTTGCATGGTTTCTGTTTTGATTCAACCTACAAAATTGTTTGTCCAGTTGATTTATTTATTTCAGTCTTTCATGATTTTTTCCGGAAGGGAAACACTGATGCTCAGTTACAGTGGATAGTGTTTGCCGCTACAAGGGTTTGACTTCCTTTCATTTGTGGTTGGTAGATTAGTTCAGAGTTTGATTCCTCATTCCAATTTCCTATTGACTGGCAAAAAACCATCTTCTCTATGGTGCTGAGCTGATGGGCTGCAACTAGGATCCAAGGATAGAGAATATAGTGTTTGTCTCCCAAGAACTAGGAACCCCTGTCTGGCGTTACAGTCGAAATATAGTAAGCCTCAGGATGAACATGCAATGCATGCTTCCTGGATGCACAGCAAGGAGCATATAGTTTTGTTTGTTTGTTTTTTTTTTGCTGGATACTCAGGCAGGCAGTGAATAACATATTGATTAATGAAGTGCTTTGGTCTCCCATATGAAGCCTGAAATTCCAGGTTCAATCTATTAGCCCCTGAATCTGTGTGAAGCTCCTGGTCTGGGAAAGTTTATCTGTCTGTGCTCTTTGTTGAAGAAGAAGTATATAAGGTCCTTTGTCTTTGAGTAGAGAGTTTCTCTGACAACATGCATGTGGCAATGAGCTGCTAAGTGGGAAACTCTACACATTTTAATAAGTAATAAGTTCAAGGTGACATGTGCATGGTTGAATACCCGTTGGCAGGATGTGATAGACCATTGGATCACTAACTTAAAAAATCTTAGCCTCAAGATTCATTACTTCTCTCATAACAGGATGTACTAGTTTGTTTCCTGGAAGGCCTGCCTAGCCAGAATTCTACCATCCCTTCATGTTCAACTACTTGTTGATGGAGGGCTTACTTTGTCTCCTTTCTTTCAATTCCAGCTCATAATGGAGGCTCAGTATAATTACTACCTAAGGTCCCTTATCTCATAATAGAAAATAATCAATGAAAGTTGCTCCATTAGTCTTCAGCCATATGCAACACATAGCTAGCTCTAACTATCTATCCATCTAACATCCAATTAATTAACAATTCCTTCAAGTAAGACAAGCTTAGAGATTGTCCCTACTGCTCAGATATGATTTCTATGCTTGGTCCACATTGTATTGTAGAAGTGTGTTTCACCCAAAGTACATCAGTTAGGAGATACATAGGACAAAAATGCTTTGGAATTTCACAAACATATTCCAAAGTTTGAGTTTTGTCCTATGACTGATTGTACGTTATGATTCAGTCCTGAAGTACATAAAATCATAAGTTTTGTGATTGAATTTCTAGGTCATTGCTTGTTTGTTAGCATTAATAAATGATGTGATCTTCAAAACACATTTTGCATTTTGATTGGACAGCTTCTAGGACCTTAGCAACAGGAAGCATTCTTTAGAAAATGCTATTGGTCAGACTTTGTTATTTAATCACATGAAAGTCAAATATAAGTGCAAAGCTCCATCACACTTATTGCTTTTGGTACTATCATGACAAGAATGGAGCATGAGTGGCTCATAAATTTGATTATAAACAAAGAATTCTAAATAGCATTTTGCTGCATGCATAATGATATTTTATGTAGAAGGCATTGCTGTGTTCCGAAGTAATAATAATTACCTAAGCAGTCACTGATATAAGGGAGTAAAATCAGCTTCAGTAAATCGTCAAAACATCACAGATAAAAATAAAGTTATTAAATAAAAAAAATTGATAAATCAAAAGGATCCTTGCAGGGGTTCTATTGTCAGACCATTTGGTCAGAAATATCTCTGGATATTTGTTACTTAGGCAGGTACTGCACCATACATTGATGAAAAAAGATAGGATGACACGAACAGGTCAGGAAGTTCTTTCAATAATCTGCTCACTGAAAAGCTTCAGCATTAATTGTACAAGATAATAACCCATTCTAATACTTTCAAAAAAGCTCTTGAATTTTCTGAATTTAAAATCACCTACTCTTTTCATCTCTTACCACTTCCAAATGTGACTTTAAAACCTTACATTATCCTCCGCACCAAATCCACATTCCAAGTATGAAAAGTTCTATTTTCTTCAATTATCTTCTTTAGCAAACAATGATGATTTCAGAGTGGGGCTTAGAGAAGGAGGGCAGGAGTATCCTAAATTGGGTCTTCATCTTTATTCCCCATCTTCAAGAGCAGTAACAGGAATTTAGTTCACTTCCGATTTATGTTATATCTCTCACTGTGTTTGATGATCAGTTCTATGCAGAGGGTATGATTATGATTTTAACATTCCTGCATGGAGTATGAATATCTCTCATGTTGCACTCTTAAACAACATTAACCAATGGTCCCAACAGTAATAATTCACATTCTTGTAACATTAACACTTCTTAATCCAGAGATATTTGTACTCCCTCACTATGTGCATCATTTGCCTAAATTTTCATCCTGATTGGTTTCATATGAGATAGATCTATTAGAATATTGAAAGCATTTAGGAAAGGTTTATTAAAATGTAAAATCCTCTTCCAGGATTTATAGTTCAGCATGAAGGGCTTTTTAAGGTTTATTGAGTAAAAACTAACTTTCTCCCTTTTTAAGTCCTTTATTTCATTCCAACTGTTCCTGTGTATTAGTATCTGTTGAACAGCTAAACTTTTTCCAAAATATTCTTTCTCAAACTTGGTGCATCTCTTCTGTTCAGCTTTTCACCTCTTTGACAGAAGGTTGGGATGACACTCTTTGAAAAATTCCTCGTAGCCATCATTTTCAGCACTCTGTTCTCCCTATCATTGCCCTCTTCCTCCCATCCAAATCCCCACACCTGTATCTGGTCCTGTATGTGATTCCTTAATGCAGCTCAAGTGGAGCAAGGTGAAAGAGCACTCACCACTTCAAGCAGCCCAAACTTTCTGATTCTCAGATGTTTCAAATACATTCTATTTGACCATACAAGTACCACACAACCCTCAAGACATAATAATAAAGATCAATTAGGTCTCTATTTTGTGTTTGTAGGCAACATACTAATAAACTTAAACAAGAGGAATTCTGCTCAAGCTGGAAATCCAAATTAACATACACATGCTAGAGGAACTCTGCAGGTCAGGCAGCGTCTACGGAAGTGAATAAACTGTCAACATTTCGGCCCGAGAACCTTCTTCAGGACTGAAGACGGTCATTCATTTCCACAGATGCTGCCTGGGGCAGCTGAGTTCCTCCAGCATTTTGTGTGCGTTGCTTCATATTAATAATCTTTAATGAAACTTGCTTTCACTTGTAGTCGCATTTTCCAGATAGGGGAGTCTATAACTAGAGGACATGAATTGTTTCCCCTACAATCTCAAATCATTACAACCAAAAGCAATTGCTGCAAAGTGAATGTTAATATGAGTTAGAAGCAAGAAATTCACAGAACTGGACGTTATGTTACAGATAGTTAATGGCAGCATAGGATTTACCAATGAGGTGAGAGGGGAAAGATTTAAAAGGAACTTGAGGGGCAACTGTTTCACACGAAGGAGCAAGCTGCCAGTGGAAGATGTAGAGACTAAAGATTAAAGATCAGCTATATTTGTCACATGTACATCGAAACATCAAAACATATAGTGAAATATGTCATTAGTGTCAATAACCATCACAGTCCAGGGATGTGCTGGGGGCAGCCCGCAAGTAGCATCATGCTTGCAGTGCCAAAGTACAGTAGCTGGCTAACCCTAACCCGTACATCTTTACACGTGGAAAGAAACTGGAGCACCTGGAGGAAACCCACATCCACATGGTCATGCAGGGAAGGTACAGATAGCAGCAGGAATTGAATCCTGACCATCCAATCACCAGCGCTGGAAAGCATTACGCTAATTATACCAACAATTCTACCAGTGCCCAAGAAGAGGAGTGTGAGCTGCCTTAATGACTATCGCCCAGTAGCACTCACGTCTTTCCTTTGAGAAGTTGGTCATGGTTGGAATCAACTTTTGCCTCAGCAAGAAGCTGGACCCACTGCAATTTGTCTTTCAGCACAACAGGTCTATGGCAGATGCAATCTCAATGGCTCTTCTCATGGCCTTAGATCACCTGGACAATACAAACACCCATGTCAGGATGCTGTTTGTTGACTACGGCTCAGATTTTAACACCAGCATTTCCACAGTCCTGATCAATAAGCTATGGAACCTGGGCCTCTGTACTTCCCTCCACAATTGGACCCTCCACTAACCGGAAGACCACAATCAGTGCGGATTGGTAATAATATCTCTTCCGCACTGACAATCAACACGGCACACTTCAGGGCTGTGTGATTAGTCCACTGCTCTACTCTCTCTACATCCATGACTGTGCAGCTAGACACAGCTCAAATGCCACCTATAAATTTGCTGATGATACAACCATAGTTAGTAGAACCTCAAATGGAGATGAGAGGGTGTACAGGAGTGAGCTATACCAGCTAGCTGAGTGGAGTGGTGTCGCATCAACAACCTTGCACTCAATGTCAGTAGGACCAAAGAGTTGATTATGGACTTCAGGAAAGGTAGGATGAGGGAATACAAACCAATCCTCAGAGAGGGATCAGAGGTGGAGAGAGTGAGCAATTTCAAGCTCCTGGGTGTCAAGATCTCTGAGGATCTAACCTGGTCCCAATATATTGATGCAACTATAAATAAGGCAGTACAGTGGCTATATTTCATTAAGAGTTTGATGAGATTTGTTTTGCCACCTAAGACACTCGAAAACTTCTACAGATGTACCGCGGAGAGCATTCTGACCGGCTACATCATTGTCTAGTATGGGGGGGCGGGGAGGGTGTGCTATTGCAGTGCATCGAAAGAAGCTATAGAAAGTTGTAAAATTAGTCAGCTCCATCTTGGGCGCTAGCCTCCATAGCATCCAAGACATCTTCAAGGAGCAGTGCCTCAGAAAGGCGGCGTCCATCATTAAGGACCCCCACCACCCAGGACATGCCCTCTTCTCATTGCTACCATCAGGAAGGAGGTACAGAAACCTGAAGGCAAACACTCAGTAATTAAGGAACAGCTACTTCCCTTCTGCCATACGATTCCTAAATGGACATTGAACCCATGAACACCACTTCACTTCTATTATTCCTATTTTTGCACTGTTTTTAAATTAACTATTTACTATACATATATATATATATATATATATATATTTACTGTAATTGATTTACTTATTTCTTTTTCTACATTGTCACATATCACATTGTATCGCTGCTGCTTAGTTAAGAAATTTCACGATGTATGCTGGTGATATTAAACCTGATTCTGTTTCTGAATTCCGACACGACCATGCTGCCCCAGTAGATACAATTACACTGTTTAAAAGACAATTAGACAGGTATATGGATAGGAAAATTTAGACGGATATGAGCCAATACAAAGCAAATGAGACATGCTCAGATAGACATCTAATCAGGTATTATTAACACTGACATACCGGCCATCACTATCTAGAACACACTCAAGCACCTGTGGCGCCTGATGGATGGATGAAAAGATTTGCTTCCATGCTGTGTAACTGTATAACTCTATGGTGGAAGCCACTGTATTAAGTGACCAATTCATTTATGAGGATGCACCATGCATACCCCCAACAAGCTTTGCAATCATCCCTACCCAGCAACACAATATAATTTCAACTCCATCAATATGGTGAGTGTCATTGCTCAGCAACTCATTTTAAGTAAAATTCACAGTACAATGTTATTGCATTATACCACCTATCTTTTTTTCTGCAAATTTAGAAAATTCAGTAATTACGTAAATGGCGCCAATGAAAATTGACAGGCCAAGGGTAAGGCACAAATATGTCTTGGTGTCAGTACAACTATATTTCATGCTCTAGCTCTATGGAATGAAGTAATTCATATCAATAAACTTCTGATGGTTTCAGGTTGTCGGCGGTAGAATAAAGGAACCATCTAGATGTATTTTGGAATAATCTAGTTTGAAGGTAATAAAAGCATGAAATGACATAGGTTAAGTTTGAGTCCAGCAAGGCCTGACTCAGAACACAGTGGCCCTTACGTTCTCAGATCATCACAACCAAGGAGAATCGCCGCAAAGTGGGTGTTAATAAGGGTCAGAGCAGCTCTGCAAGAGACTGACAAGACTGTACAATACAGCAGAGGTAGCCAATTGCAGTTTAGGATTTGCTAAAGAAGTATAAAGACAATACTATATTTCATATTTTAATTGTGCTTTATGAATAATCATAATATTTCATTACTGAGCTGGAAAAGCATCAAGGAATTAATTGACATTAAAGCTCACTTGAGTTTGCTTAAGATAGTTTGAGTGTGTTGGACTTTAATTGCAACATATAAATTCGATTGCCACAATTAGCCCAATGCGTCCACCAACATTCGAAAAATTTATCTGTAATGGCTGCCTCTGCACCTCCTAAATTATTGTGATTCAGCTTGGAAAATTGTGATGTTTAGAGCTCTGAAAGCCTTATAGTTGATGCACAACAATAATCAATTTCTAGTTTTTCAGCTGAACTCTGCTGACTTAGCAACTGACAAGATACAATTAATCTCACTATCCCCATTTGGGGAAGATGGATAAAATAAACAGGATTCCTGCTCCTTGTTCTAATTATCCAGTGACTCCTGCCAGAAAACAGATATATATGTGAGCTCTAGGTTAAGACATGCTGTGATACTGTTTCATTCAGATGAACTGTCAATATTTAAAGAGCAACTACTTAGGTGATTAGCCTCATTTTGCAGACCTATACAAAAACATTAGTTTACACTGGCTGATAAGAAAGGGAGTGCTCACGTGTCCCCGAAGAATGAGCACGTAGTTTCCACAGGTACAATGGGTGATCGCCAGGACTGGTGGGCATCACAGAGGCTTGAGCATGTTCTGGATAGTGATGGCCAGTAAATATCAGAGATAATAAAACCTGATTCTGATTTTGACCGTGTTATGATTTGAAACTGTAAATGGTACGTATCATGGACTACCGTAATATTGAAATAATGTGATTGTTGTTATCACTGAATAAACTACCTTTGGAAAGGGAAAAAGAAAGGGAGGAAGTCGATGAAAAAAGTGATTTTGCCCTCTCTAATGTCAGCATTAATTTATATCATTATCCTATTAAAATTAAAAATGGAATAATGATTGTTAAAATAGTTTCAAAGTGTAACTGTTTTAATCAATTCATTAAATTAAAAAAATGTTAAACTGTTATATTTCATTTTTACGTGGAAAGGAATGTGAAAGGCAAATGCCATCCAAATCATTCTCACCATAGCTACCACTTAGAGAGGTTCTCCAGCACCACACAATCTTCCTAGTACAGGAATTAAATGTTATTCAACTAGGAAAATAATACATATTGGAGGGTAGGAAACAGATGAGAGTTGGAACCAAACTTGCATTGTGGGTGATGTTAGCAAAGGGGTGGCCATATTTTCACTGATGCCATAGACACAATACCTAGCGAGACCCACTCCTTCCCTAGACATGATGACACTTTTTAAATTTTTCATGTCCTATGGTTATATCATAATTTTATAAAATTTTTTTGCTCTCTATATATTTTAATCCCATTTGTTTCTTTCTTTTCCGATCTTTTTATTGATATCAAAATGTTAAACATAACATAATATTAATACAAAGCTATTGGGATTACATTATTAATAATTAGCATATAAAAATATAAACTCAGTTAACACATGGATATTAAACCTCCCAAAGTCTTGCAAAATATGAATACAAATATAAGTGGAAAAAAAAGTACAAGAAGCATAGGAAAAGAAAAAAAAAACAAAATACCCCCCCAAAAAACTAAACTAGATAATACTAAGCAACTAAACTAATAAAAGAAAAAGACATGGGCTGCTATGTTACGTCAAATAGGACCATTAGTGTCATTATCTCCACTCCTCTCTCCATATATTTGAAATTAATAGAATAGCTTTGGAAACGGTCAAATTATATCATATGGAAGTGTTGAATAAACGACCTCCAAGTTTTTTTGAATTTAATAGAAGGATCATAAATGACACTTCTATTTTTTTCTAAATTTAAGCAAAACATAGTTTGAGAGAACCAATGAAATGTAGTGGGAGGATTAATCTCTTTCCAATTCAGCAAAATGGATCTTCTAGCCATTAATGTAACAAATGCAATCATTCGACGAGCTGAAGAGGTTAGATGAATTGGTTCTATCATTGGTAAACCAAAAATTGCCGTAATAGGGTGAGGTTGTAAATTAATACTCAAAACAGTTGAAATAATATCAAAGATATCTTTCCAATATTTTTTCAAAAAAGGACATGATCAAAACATATGAGTTAAAAAAGCTATCTCAGAGTGACATCTATCACATACAGGATTTACATGAGAGTAATAACGAGCTAATTTATCCTGAGACATATGGGCACTATGTACTATTTTAAACTGTATCACCGCATATTTAGCACATATAGAGGATGAATTAACTAATTGAAGAATTTGGTCCCATTTTTCAATAGGTAAAGTAAGCTTAAGTTCCCTTTCCCAATCCTTCTTAATTTTATTAGGTAAGTCTGGATGTATTTTCATAATTATATTATAAATGTTTGCTACTGCACCCCATTTGTGACAACTATTTTATCTACAACTGCTCCAAGGATCCTTCTAGATTTAATACCGTATTACACTATTGGCACAGGTGAGAAGATTAAGCATTAGTAATGTCACAGATCTATAAACCCACCTCATACCATTTACCAACCTTAATAATTCTTTCTGAACATTTCAGATGATGTCTGCCTTTGTTACTTCACTTCCCTAAGGATACTGCCTTCTGGCAATTTTTATTGTACTGAGCTTCCTAGTTGGTTGATAGTTCAAATGTAGATAAAATTTTATGCATCTTTTCCAAAAAAATTGAGTCAAACCAGTGGCCTTAGCACCCAAGTAGTGAGCTCTATTGAGTGCAAATTCACAAGATATGATTCTATTCAATTAAGTGTTTTCATAAAGAATGAAATGGTGATCCAGAATTGGTGGTTGCCAGTAAGATGTCTGCTTTTACTATTGTTGTATAAGATGCTCCATGGATTGTCACCTTGTCGTGTTGGAGAAGCTTGTGTGGTCCTGTGATCCCGAGAGCAATGCCGTCTGGAGCTATGCTCCTGGTAGGGTCACCCATGGTGGTAAGGTTGAGGGTGAGGTCTCTGACAAAGAACAATCCAACCAAGACCTCAACGGTGGAACAGCAGATGAAGTTACTTCGAACTCAACGGCTGTGAAGGCGGATGAAAGCTGCAACAAATCCATCAACTCCAATCGTCGTGGTTTCCATGCCATTGGAATCAGTTGGTTGACTTGTGAAGTATCATGTGCTTCTTGGAGTGCAACATCAAGTACACGTTAAACAAATACACACACAGGCGTTTTGCTCTGTGGGCCACTTCTTCAGAATGAAGACCATCATCCTCGACCTCAATGGATAGCCACGATGATAAGATGCTAAACTTCTCATAAATTTCAGCATTGTGGTTGGGGAGCGTTCATGAGGTAGAACAAGCTTCATTCACAGATCTACCTAGAAAGCCTTTGATAGCCAGCTGAGCTGTACTGCTGGTTTAGCTGAATGTTAAATCTTTCAGTGAATGTTTCTGAACTTCAATAAGTATTCTAAATCTATTAAAAATAATTACATTGAATCTATTTGTAAATAAAAGATTCAAAGTACACTTATTATCAAAGTATGTATGTAGTATACACCCTGAGATTCATCTTCCCCCAGATAGAAATGAAATAAAGAAAACCCATGGAACCTGTTCAAAGAAAACATCAAACACCCAATGTATAAAAAAAGAACAAATCATGTAAATGGAAAAACATGAGCAAATAACAGACAGAATATTAAACATCAAACCGTAGAGTCCATGGAACAGTCTAGGAATGTTCAGTTTAGTTCAGTTCAATTTAGCACTGTGTTATTCGTTGACTGCAGAGCCAGTCTACCACAATCAAAATCGCGCAAAATAGCAACAAAAAATGAGCAAGCAGAAACCAGAAACGGACTTAACATGAACTGCAGTGTCCTTTCAAAAATGAGTCGAATTCACAAACTGCGCCCATCAAGCCTTGCCCAAGACTCAAGTCTCCTGCACCTTCGTCCGGCAGCAATGAGCGAGACAGAGATAAGAATCAGAGATAAGGCGTAACGATCAATGCTATGTTTAGTATACCCTGCATGCAAGGAAATGTATGCAGAAGCTTTCAGCTTTCAGGCCTTAATGGGTCAGTTAATGCAAGAGAACCAATGCAATGATGCATTGTTAAGTTGCTAGGTGCTAGGCATTGCTTTAAATTACTTTATTGGTGAAAGATCAAGATCTTGAAATATTAACTCTTCTTTTCCCATCTCTTATGCTGCATGAAATGCTGAGTATTTCCAGGATATTCTGTTATCATTTCAGCTTTTGAGCAACACCAGAAATCTGATTCTGTTCTTATTGTTTTATTTGTTTTCACTTCTTTTTCTGGAAAGAACACCTTGACAAATTCTGCTCTTATCTCTGATGGGATTTCTGTTTGTTTTGCTTTATTCACCTGAAGCATTGACTTTGTTTCTGTTTTCACAGATGTTGTCCGGTCTGCTATATGGCTCCAACCTTTTGGTTTGAAATAAGATGATTCTCCTATGCGAATTCCATGCTAGATTTTTGAAGCTGTTGGTTGAGATTTAACACATTTTGTGGAACAGCAGCTAGAGGCTTTAGAGAAGCTAGAGAGATGTAGCTTTTCTCATTAGAGCATTTAATCTATTCACAGTGGTTATTGATAATTCCACTGAGAATTAATCCAATGCACTAATGTGAGAAGCATCTTCTTAGGACAGTACAACAACAATGGGCTTTATCATATCCCTACATCCCTGCCCCACCAATACATTGTCTGAGGGCGTAGACCAAAGTTCACAAGTGAATTTAGTGGTTTGGATACATGGGCTGATTGGTTCCCATGTACACTTGATGGCCAGGCGTCTCTTATATTCTCAAGGACGGAGCACCTAATGAAGTGCAATACCAGTTTATCAGCATCTGCCTCTCATGGTATCAACAGGGGAAAGTACTGCAATGGAAAATAATCTAGAGCTGAGATTATGATACAGTTGAGATTAAAATTACAGTTGGATTGAAACTGTGTTCAGAAAGTACAATAGCTTGCGTCATTTGTTAATGGTAGAAAAATGGTATTTGTTAACCGTGTGGAACATTTAAGGCATTTTGTGGAAAATGAAGGGAACACTGACAGTAAATAGCAAGGTTCAGGTAAGTTTTTCTGTATGAGAGCTTGGACAAAGGTGCACTGAGTTGATTTTATTTTGCAGCTTCCTCTTTCTTTTATTTTTATGCCACAGTGACTCAGAACAACCTGTTGCCATGGTAACATTGCATTACATAGGAGACTTGCAAAACTCTGGTAATTTTCTGTTCAGTAAGAAAAATCCCTTTGACTTTTTTCAATTCAAATTTATTAGCGGAAATGAACTGATAAGGGAATAAGTTTGGCACATTATCCTCTTTCACGAATCAGGTATAGGAACCAGTGGAGCTAACTTAGCATGATGGGCAGTATTTCTGAGAAACAGAAAGATACCTGCAAAGGAATTTTCACTCAGCTACTGTGCTCATGTCTTGTGAGGCTGGCACTGGTTCATTACAATTCAGTAGAAGAACAATGATGTTTCTGAATTTTTTTTATACTACGTCCACTTGGAATGTCCACCCAAAAGAGCAATTTTACCATCCTACCAAGCTGTTTCTGAAAAAAAAAGTTTGGATTGTTTAATGACAGAATAAAGTTTTAGTGGTTGCAATTTTGTCTCTAATCGGGTAGCTAATAACTCAACTGAAGTGTGATTCCCTACTGATTCCCTACTACTTGTTAAAAACGTGACAGAGATTTCAGTGAGGCATTGGATAATTCTGGGAGCTAAGAAATAACTGAAAATGTTGCGCTGTTTATTATTTTTAGCACATTATCAAATGGCAACTTATATATGAAGGCTTGAAATTTTCAAAGGCAACAAGAATTGGAACTTTTCACAAGAGTGATTAAAATAACAAGGGTTAAAATATCTAGAGCAAGAAGAATAAAAAGGACAGACATATGGCTGTGGAATAAAAAGGACACAACAATACAGCACTTATTTAGTGTTACCAGTCAGACTATACGATTGGGGTTTTGATTTTTAAAATTTTTACCTGTAATAGCCAATAAAGTAACCCGAAGACCTGCTTAGAAAATGTGCTTTGTATTTTTTAAATTCATTTTTATAACGTATTTTATCAAATTAAGAAGTGACTCAATTTTAGAAAGTGACTCTCAAAATGTGAACATGGCACATTGTTAATTAATTAACCAATTATATTTGAATGTGATAATATTTTCAGGATATAATGCATATTTACATGATCCAATAGAATATGTACTGTATGTCTGCTGTGTGGTTGGAATAACCTGAGTAATAGAACCCAGATTTATAATAATGTCGGTAGCAATGGGTAACTGTGAATGTTCAGGTGTAAGTACCATTATCAGTTTAGTTGCAATTTATTTTGCTTTAGGTTTTACTTTAATAACCAAAAATGCCCAATTTTGTAAAATAATGACATTAATTAAAAATCATCCTACAAGCTGAACCAGAAATAAAATGGAATAATTCAAGGCCTATACATAATTAAGTTTTATTGTGGGCTCAGAGGCAGGTTCATATAGCCATTGTCTTGAGCTAAGGTCACTGAAAACTGAGTCTGACTAACATGAATATACACACTAATATAAGTTGATCAAGCTGATTCCTTGTAATAATATAATAGGGTAATTATAGTGAACGCATGTAGCAATGACAAAGGTTGAATTTTATAGTCACAATAACTGAGGAAACTATCAACACCAGTGTGACTAGATAATATATTCACTATTGAAATAGACCGAAAGCTGTGGTTTTCTAGATAACTTAATCTCAAATCAGTCAATTAACATCATAAGTGGATATCCTTAGGTGCACGCAAATGTCTCGCTGTATATTTGCACTTATCTATGTATTGTGACTTAAAGATAAATCATGCAGTGCATTTAATTCAGTCTCTCAGGATTTTAAAAATCAAAAGCAAAGCTACAAAAATTGGAAATCTAAAATAAAAACAGATGATGCTGGATGTTAGGCTGCATCTGTGGGAAGAGAAACTAAATTAATGTTTCAGGTGGAAAACTGTTGGTTCGACATTTTGAGGAAGGATCTTTGACCTGAAATGTTAACACTTAGGACTTCAACCTTTTTCGCACTCAGGTTCTGAGGCCTTGCACTGTTTAAGACGGGGATTGCTCTTTGAGTCTTCTCCTCCTATGAGATGTCTAGACATCCAAAAACATTCATAACTAGATGTGGCTTTAATCTGATCAGCTGGTTGTGAGATTGCTTAGTTCTGTTTATTGTTGTCATTGTTTAGTATGGAACTAGTCTTGCCTTGTAGTACAATTCGACTCATAGTCAACATCTTTAGTTATGCATTGTAATGACCCTGGCATGATGTTCTGCCTTCTTCATTGAACTAGGCCTGCAAATAATGGTGGATGAGGGATATACCAAGATGTGACATTACAGAGTACATTGAGTACATATCTGCTACTACCTCATGGAAGTCCAGTGCCACTCCTGTTCTGAATCGATCTCATTGAGCATGACTATAGTATCACACATCATAAAGGAGGGAAGATGAGAATTTGTCTCTTTAAGGACTTTTCTGACATTACTACTAACAATGCCATCATGGACAGATGGACCTGTCACAGGCAGCTTCTTGAGGAGGAAGTCCTCAACTTCCGAACCGGAAGACCACAATCTGTGTGGATTGATGATAACATATCCTCCTCACTGACGATCAACACTGGTGCACCTTAGGGGTGTGTGCAACACTCACAACACGCCGGAGGAACTCAGCAGGTCGGGCAGCATCCGTGGAAAAGATCGGTCGATGTTTCGGGCCGGAACCCTTCGTCAGGACTGTAGAGGGAAGGGGCAGAGGCCCTGTAAAGAAGGTGGGGAGAGGGTGGGAAGGAGAAGGCTGGTAGGTTCCAGGTGAAAAAAACAGTAAGGGGAAAGATAAAGGGGTGGGGGAGGGGAGACAGGGAGGTGATAGGCAGGAAAGATGAAGAAAGAATAAGGGAAAACACAATGGGTAGTAGAAGGAGGCGGAACCATGAGGGAGGTGATAGGCAGCTGGGGGGGGGGCAGAGTGACATAGGGATAGGGGAAGGGAGGGGGAGGGAATTACCGGAAGTTGGAGAATTCTATGTTCATACCAAGGGGCTAGAGACTACCTAGACGGTATATGAGGTGTTGCTCCTCCAACCTGAGTTTAGCCTCATCATGGCAGTAGAGGAGGCCATGTATGGACATATCTGAATGGGAGTGGGAAGCAGAGTTGAAGTGGGTGGCTACTGGGAGATCCTGTCTATTTTGGCGGACAGGGTGGAGGTGCTCGACGTGGGTGTGTGCTTAGCCCGCTGCTCTACTCTCTATATACACATGACTGTGTGGCTAGGCATAGCTCAAATACCATCTATAAATTTGCTGACGATATATCCGTTGTTGGTAGAATCTCAGGAGGTGACAAGAGGGCGTACAGGAATGAGATATGCCAACTAGTGGAGAGGTGCCA
This sequence comes from Mobula birostris, assembly GCF_030028105.1. NCBI lineage: Eukaryota > Metazoa > Chordata > Chondrichthyes > Myliobatiformes > Myliobatidae > Mobula > Mobula birostris. The sequence continues at coordinate 101,971,418 of NC_092379.1, read as the reverse complement.
CAGCAACCTGGCACTCAACGTCAGTAAGACAAAAGAGCTGATTGTGGACTTTAGGAAGGGTAAGATGAAGGAGCACATACCTGGTCCCAACATATCAATACAGTTATAAGAAAGGTAAGACAGCAACTATACTTCATTAGGAGTTTGAAGAGATTTGGCATGTCAACAAATACACTCAAAAACTTCTATAGATGTACCGTGGAGAGCATTCTGACAGGCTGCATCACTGTCTGGTATTGGGGGGGGGGGGGCAGGGGGGCAACTGCACTGGATCGAAAAAAGCTGCAGAAGGTTGTAAATCTAGTCAGCTCCATCTTGGGTACTAGCCTACAAAGTACCCAGGATATCTTCAAGGAGCGGTGTCTCAGAAAGGCAGTGTCCATTATTAAGGACCTCCAGCACCCAAGGCATGCCCTTTTCTCACTGTTACCATCAGGCAGGAGGCACAGAAGCCTGAAGGCACACACTTAGTGATTCAGGAACAGCTTCTTCCCCTCTGCCATCCGATTCCAAAATGGACATCAAACCCTTGGACACTACCTCACTTTTTAAAATTTACAGTATTTCTGCTTTTTGCATGATTTTTAAAATGTATTCAATATACATATACTGTAATTGATTTATTTATTATTATTTTCTATATTTTATTTTTTTTCTTCTATATTTATGCCTTATGAAAACAGGTTGAGTGAACTCGGCCTTTTCTCCTTGGAGTGACGGAGGATGAGAGGTGACCTGACAGAGGTGTATAAGATGATGAAAGGCATTGATCGTGTGGGTAGTCAGAGGCCTTTTCCCAGGGCTGAAGTCGTTGTCACAAGAGGACACAGGTTTAAGGTGCTAGGGAGTATGTACAGAGGAGTTGTCAGGGGTAAGTTTTTTACTCAGAGAGTGGTGGGTGCGTGGAATGGGCTGCCGGCAATGGTGGCGGAGGCAGATACGATAGGGTCTTTTAAGCGACTTTTGGAGAGGTACATGGAGCTTAAAAAAATAGAGGGCTATGGGTAAGTCTAGTAATTTCTAAGGTAGGAACATGTTCGGCACAACTCTGAGGGCCAGAGGGCCAAAGGGCCTGTATTGTACTGTAGATTTTCTATGTCTCTATGTTTCTAGATTATGTATTGCATTGAACTGCTGCTGCTAAGTTAACAAGTTTCACATCACATGCTGGTGACAATAAACCTAATCGTGATTCTGAGTCTGAGTTGGATTATCTCTCTGGTCACTTCATTTAATGCCTGCCACAAACTCTCATGTCCTTCATGTCCTTGTCCAGCTCAGTTTGTGTGGTGTTACTAAACCACTCTTGGTGATGGCATTGGAGTACAGTAGGTTACCCAGGTACATACATACACTGCTCTTGCTACTTTGGTGTTTCTTTCAAGTGATGATGAACACAAGGGAACGCTGATTCTTCAGCTGAGGAAGGGCAATAGGTGGAATCAGGATGATTCAAGCTTCTTGGCCACATTTAACCTCTCCCATATGACACCATGGGATCTGAAGTGAAAATAGAAGACTCCCAAGGGCCCTATCTTTCTATCTATATCCAGTTTGCTATTCACCCTGCTGGGACTTAATACATCCACGTATTACAAGGAAGGAATCTGGCTCATTGTCTAGAGGGTATAATTCTGTGAGGAAAACAACATTGGACTGTTATTTGACTATTCTATGAGACAGCTGATAGAGGAGAAATAAGATCAAGAAGTTCAGAGTGGCCCAGGAAGTTTTATTGTGATGTATTGATTAATCAGGAGAACAGCCTAGACATTCTCCGGGACTGTTCTGCCCAAGTATAGTTTCTCTATGTTTATATGCCTTAAATGTACATACAGGATAAATCAAAACAGATATCCTTTGTTTATTCAATCATTTCCCCATGTTTTTGCACCATGGGTGTTAATTTAATCAAGATCTCTACTCTTCCTTCATCATATCAATTGGCCCTGCTCTCATCTCAATCTGCCTTTGCCATTACAAGGTTAGTGTCAATCAGATTAATTTTACAATACTTCATCAAATATTCTACAATGATTTTCAGTGACTTTTCAGATTTAATTAATAGAGGTTCTTGCAAGCCTCCCTTTCTCTCCTAGCACAATATGCTCCAAGGTGGAACTATACCCAAGAACAAATAGCTGTTGCTTCTGTTTACACCCTTAACCCTTGGGTCTAATTATTAGTTTTGCTAATTCCTACTTCTGCTTACTCTCTTCTGCACAGCTTTCACAATTGAGACACCAGTCCCCAGTTACTTGGGAGGTTGTCTGAGCTGGGAGCAACTCGGCAAATCTACATTTGACTCATTGGTCAATGTCTGGTAGTTGTCCCTTTTTATTCCTTCACTATTTAAATGTACTGTTAATGGTATAATGGCAAGTTCAGAGTGTATTTAGGAGCCAACATCATGGGTGGAATCACATAAAGAATAAGGCTACGTCCACACTAGACCGGATAGTTTTGAAAACACCGGTTTAGCGTAAAAACGATAGGCGTCCACACCAGGCATTTTTGAAAATACCTCTGTCCACATTAAAATGGGTACTTGGGCGAATCTCCTCCTACTGGGCATGTGCAGGGCACACAGAAAACAAGTAAAGAGGAAATGGTATACTTGTTGCGTGTTTGTCCAGTTACAGACTAGAAAAACTTAAAAGGAAATTGCCAAACGAAAGATTTGGTGCGCGTTTGTCTAGAAACATTTCCTACAGCCATAGTCTCTTCACTGATGAAAGGGACAACAGCTACAACTACATGCAATAAGGCTTGTTACTGGGCAAAAGTGAAATTTGCTGTTACCTCATTTGCTTTCCTTTACTTTTGCCATGTCTTTGTGTATTATTTTGCTGTATTTAACATGTGCAATAAAACGAGTTACTGGGCAAAAGTGACAATTGCATCTATTGAATGTTTGCACAAGAAATACATTGATAATGCACCGTGTTAAATGTATAAAGCATGCCTGTATCAGTGTTATCTTGTATTTCTATACAATGTTACATTAGGATGTTACACATCTATTGTCAGATATTGTTGTTGTGGTGCTCAAGGTTGTGTTCAAGAAAACGATGAAGTGCCGTGCTGCTGCCACCATCTGTTCCAGCATGTCATGACAGTTTTTAAAATTAGCCGGTTACCCTGTGCACACTACAATGGCCAACCAGCATTTTCAGATTTAAACACTCTGGAGATTGTTTTAGAAAAGCTCCGTTTTCGGGGGAGGAAAACACCGTTTCAGTGTGGACGGAGGGTCACAACAAAGAGAAAAAGCTTCAGTTACGGATTTATCTGGTCTAGTGTGGACGTAGCCTAAGGCATACCAGGTAGGGATGGCAATTTTCCTGCAATGAACAACATTAAGAATTAGAAGGGCATTTAAAATGATCAGGTAGTTTTACATAGCCACTATTACAAAGACTAGTTGGTGCTTCTCCCTGAACTTTACATTATTATCTAAATTGAAACACGACAGTTCTTGAATTGATATTCTGGGAATTTAACTAAGGTGTTATCAGTGAACCAAAAATATTTTTGCAAAAATGGCAAATTGCATGAGGGGTAATCTACATGTAAAATGCACTGAACACCAGAAGTTGTTTAAAAATAGTAATTAAGTTAAATTATGCAAAAGGAGGCTTAAGTTTATAAATATATGGCAGTAAATGGTGTTCAGTGCAGGTGACTAATTTGCACAGTATCTATTGACTGAAGTTTGGGTGTAGCATTACTTCTTTTCACAGGTGCAAGCTTTAACTGTACATGAATTGAACAAGAAATCTTCTATTCCTGACATTACGAGCTTCCTACACTTGAACACGCTGTGTTAATCATGTTTCTTACAATCTAGGGATCAGTAGTTTAAACCTTTATCTCTCAGCCCTTGTTTTATGTCCTTTCCTGAACAGAAAGTAAAGATATCAAGAATCATAGGCAAATGGTAGCGAGGTTTATGTCCCGGAAGATCACAATCTGTGCAGATTGGTGATAATATCTCCTCCTCGGTGATGATCAACACTGGCACACCTCAAGGGTGTGTGCTTAGCCCACTGCTCTACTCTCTCTCTATACCCATTACTGTGTGGCTAGGTATAGCACAAATACCATCTATAAATTTGCTGACGATACAACCATTGTTGGTAGAATCTCAGATGGAGATGAGAGGGCGTACAGGAGCGAGATGTACCAGCTAGTTGAATGGTGTCGCAACAACAACCTTACACTCAATGTCAGTAGCCGAAAAAGATGATTGTGGACTTCAAGAAAGGTAAGACTAAGGAAAACAAACCAATCCTCATAGAGAGATCAGAAGTAGAGAGACTGAGCAATTTCATGATCCTGGATGTCAAGGTCTTTGAGGAGTTTGAAGAGATTTGGTTTGACAACTAAAACACTTGGAAACTTCTATAGATGCACCATGGAGAGCATTCTGACTGTCTGCATCACTGTCTAGTATGGGAGGTGGTGTGGCGGGGGGGGGTGGTGGCTACTGCATTGACCACAGAAAGTTATAAAATTAGTCAGCTCCATCTTGGGTACTAGCCTCCAGAGTATTCAAGACATCTTCAAGGAGATGCACCTCAGAAAGGTGACATCCATTATTAAGGACCCCCAGCACCCAGGGCATGCCGTCTTCTCATTGTTACCATCTGGAAGAGGGTACGGAAGTCCGAAGGAACGCACTCAGTGATTTAGGAACAGCTTTTTCCCCTCTGCCATATGATTCCTAAATGGGCATTGAACCCATGAACACTACCTCATTTTTAAAAAAACATATTATTTATGTTTTTGCACTATTTTAAGATCTATTCAATATACCTACTGTATATCTACTTACTGTAATTGATTTTCTTGGTTTATTATTTATCTTTTCTTTCTATATTATCATATATTGCATTGTACTGCAGCTGCTGCTAAGTTAACAAATTTCACAACACATGCTGGTGATAATAATTCTGATTCTGATGTATGACAACCATCCAACAAGAGGGTTGGGATATCTTTAATACAGTATGTGAACAATCCTACTACATGTAATATTTACTATTTGTCACCCCTGTTCCATTTGATATAGACCATTGCTCAGCTGACACATTGTTTTTCCAATGGATTGATTCATCTTACTAAATTGATTTTTATATAGTTTAAAAATACCCATAGCTTTATCTGCCCATGGCACTGAAGAAAGAATCAAGATTTGTCCTGAAAGAAATAGTTTTGCCAACTTGGCTTTATCAGCCAACACTATCAAAACTTTTATCGCATTCCTTGTCTGCAAAGTCTTATGCATAAAATGGCTGCTGCATATGTTTACACAAGTCATTATGATCAAGCACGCTTTATGGAAAGATATTGTTATGAATTCCATGTGAATACAACATGAATGCAACTCAGAACATGGGTCTCATCCAAGTCCCATATCCAATGATGATCGTCCATCACGAGCGCATAGGCAACCGTGTACTAAAAATGCACAATTACAACGCTTCTGTTCTTTAAATCCATTGCATCTCTGAATAATGAGTTTTATCAGACATGATTTCACAGAAAACTGAAATATTCATCATAAAATCAAGTTCATACTTTAGCTAGCTGTATTGTTTATATATTTAATACAATCTTTTCACTGTCATATATTTTTGAGAGGATCTTCAATTGGCTAATGCAGAGCTTGCTTTTCACAAAATTCTGACAGGGCTAATCTGACTGACTGCAGTGAAGATGGGAAGATGTTTCAACGACAGGGAGAGGGAGAGGGAGGAGGAAAATATTTAGAAAAGAAAAGAGGATTTAATTCAGATTGTGGTAAGCCAGTGGAATTCTCCACCACAGAATACTCTGAAGTTCAAGTCATTGAATATTTTTTCTGTTTACTACCTTCTACATGCATTCCGTTTCCCCTTCTGGCTACTTTGATGTAATCATGCATGGAATGATCGTCTGGATGTCAGCAAACAAAAGCTTTTCCATTGTCTCTCGGTACATAAAGACCATATGACAAAATCCAGGGAAATGGATAAAGAAAAGAAATGTGATGTTGAGTTAGAAGATGATCCATAGCCATCAAAAGGGCAGAGTAAGCTTGAAGGGGTAAATAGTTTATTCTTGCTTCTATTTTCTTTGTAAATTTCTAATTATTGTTATTTCAAACAGCATCAATCACGGCAGGAAACAAATGGCTGGAGGATCTCATAGACCTTATAGAGACAGGCAACATCTGCGGAGATAAATGGACGGTCAACATTTCCTTCCATTTCCTTCCACAGGTGTTGTCTGTCCCACTGAGACCCTTCAGCAGTTTGTTTTTTAATTCAGATTTGAGAATCAGAATCAGGTTTAATATCACCAGCATATGTTGTGAAATATGTTAATTTATTTAGTTAATTTGTTAACAGAGAGAATATATATGTATATTAAAGAGTTAATTCTAATATTTAGTTATTTTAGTTAAATTTGGTATCTGCAGTCTCTTGTGTCAACATGGCAGAAAACTCATTAATAGCCTCCACAAGTGAATGCCATTTAACACAATGTCATCTCTATGAAAAGCTTCCTATGTTTGTAAACACTGAGGTAATAAAGCAAAATGAATCAAATGCTTCCCTGCATCACTTGCCAATGTAGTCACTCCATTTAAGATTGTTTCTTCTTCTCTAATAAAATCTCCGCCTTTAATCTGATGTCCTGGAACCATCTCCCATTCCCAACCAATTAACAGCTTCTCTTAAAACAGCCAATCAATTTTAGGGAGGGTTTCGTTATTTGTAATATAGGGAGGTTATTTTCTCAGTTACCAGTTATACTCAAAGATCATTTGAATTTCTTCCCAGATCATTAATATTTTGATCACTGAAAACCTTATCTCTGTGTAAATATGTATGTTTATACTGCTTTTGCAAAGTGTCTCTGGACATTTTGTGAACATGTTCATACTGGAATCATTTCAGTATGAGCATTTTGATGGTCAAAAGGCAATCCTAATATCAGTGAGCAGATTAACTCTGTTCAGAAAATATCCACAATTCTAATGCAATGTCTGTACTGTTAGGTGATCTCAGATGAGATTACAGTTCACACAAGTTCCTGTGGAATTAAGGGAATTAAGGCCAGGTTTCCATGCCTAATTGTCCTTCAGTGGTTCCCTAGGAATCTTCTTGTGTGTGAACGAAAGTGTGAAAAATGCTGCTGGGAGTCCAACAAGTTGATAATGTTGCAGCTAATTGCTGCTAACTTGTTTCCAGCATTGTGGTGTATTGATATGTTTTTATATAAATAGTTCAGAGGTCAGAGGACTTGGTGATGTCATCACACATATTTATTATTTTTATTTTTCTAGCCAGTTTTCTGATGTTGGAGTTCAAATAATTGCCTTAGCTCCAAGTTTCTGTGTGCTATTATTGTGCATAGAATTCAGCAGGAATTGAGATATATTCAAGAAGCCTTATACTTAGAATTCATTACAATTTGCAACGAAAATCAGTACTGCTCCTTTAAATGTTCTTAATGTTGTTGATTCTACTAACTCCATGGCTGCAAGGAAGATCAGCAAAAAAAAGGAGACAATGCACTTCAGTCTTGCCTCTCCTGACCGGAGGTTCAGAATGTTCATTTGCGCAGGGCCTCTGGGTCAGATCAAAGGGATACAGGGAGAACACCAGACAGCTCCAGAATGCTCAATCATTATGTTGTGCAACAAATTTTTATGTCAAAATTAAAGCAAGGATACTATAGAAATGAAATTAATGGAACAAGCTAGGTCAAAAATGTATAATCATGGGAGACTTGAATACTACGGCACCCATTTGATGAGAAAAGAAAGAAAATACGGGTTCAAACAAAAGCAGGTTTCATAGCTAGCTTAGGATATACAGTATATCAATATGTGAAGATAGTGTTTACATTCTAAATGGAGAAACTGGAAATTATTTTCATGAATGGTAATATTCTTGACATGGAAAGCGAGCTGAAGATGCACAGGGATTGAAAGCTGCAGATGAGGTGTGAGATACTAGATTATCATGACCCCTGCAGGCATGTACACCTGCATTTGTTACTTGTGGGGGTCTTATCTAGAATTATTAAGTATTTGTGCTTTCTGTTTAATCTTGCCAAGTTTATTTTAACTGGCACATGATTTCTACATACGGTGATTACTTAAAGTGGACTCCCGATTAGCACTTATTGCGTACTCCGTGTGTTTTGATAATGATTCATCAGGCAGTGTCACTCGGTCAGCCACCAATGTTCTGTTGGAATTCCTATGAATAAATTCTTGTTTTTGTCTCTACATGGGAGTCTGTTGTTCTTCCGCACCCGGGTTCGATAATCTGTCAGTACCTGCTGTGACACTAGGTTACCAACAAAAGTCAACTGTAACATCAGGCACATTTGCTAATTCAGTAAGACTGCAGGCTCTGCAGACATTTCACCACAGATGTTTGTACAGCCATCTTCAAGCTGTAGTTAAGTAGTTATGGTTGAGCACTCACAAACACATGGACTAAGATTCTGTTTAAAACTCATGCATAACATGATTTTATGTGATTTGGCAATAGGATTCTGACTTCATGGTCAAGAAAGCCAGGAAAATTCTATCCTGTGCCATTTCAATATACAATGCAGCCTATAATCACAGAGCTATTTCCAAAACTTTATCCACAAATAAAGATATGGAAATCACTGTTATACTAGTTCAGAGTAAATTTATTACCAAAGTACGTATATATGTCACCAGTCTTTCAGGCACTCATGGTAAATACAGGAAGCACAGTAGAATCAATGAAAGACTGTACCCAACAGGATGGACAGCAACTAGTCTGCAAAAGACACCAAACTGAGCAAATGCAAAATGTCAAGAATAAGAAGTAATTAAAAAAAACAAATAAGCAATAAATATTAAGAACGTGAGATAAAGAGTCCTTGATAGTGAGTCTGTTGACTGTGGGAACAGTGTGGTAATGGGCAAGTGAAATTGAGTTGAGTTATCTCCTTTGGTTCAAGAGCCTGATGGCTGAGGGGTAATAATTGTTCCTGAACCTGGTGATGTAGGTCCAGAAGCTCCTAAAACTTCTTCCTGATGGCAGCTGCAAGAAAAGAGCATTGCCTGGATGGTTAGGGTCCTTGATGATCGATACTGCTTTCCCGTGTCATGCTCTGTGTAGATGTGTTCAATGGTGGGAAGGGCTTTACCTGTGATGGACTTGGCCATATCCACTACTTTTTGTAGGTTTTTCCTGTTCAAAAGTATTGGTGTTTTCAAACCAGGCCACAAAGCAACCAGTTGATATAGACTTAACCAAACATCTATCGAAGTTCATCAAAATTGTAGATGACATACTAAATCTTCGCAAACTTCTAAGAAGGTGTAGGTGCTGCCGTGCTTTCTTTGTAACGGCACTTACTAACTGGACCCAGGACTGATCCTCTGACATGATAACACTGAGGAATTTAAAGTTGCTGACCCTCTCCATCTCTGATCTCCCAATGAGGACTGGCTCATGGACCTCTGATTTGCTCCTCCTGAAATCAATAATCAGTTTCTTGGTTTTGCTGACATTGAGTGGGAGGTTGCTGTTGTGGTACCATTCAGCTAATTTTCAATCTCCCTCCCATATGCTGATTTGCCACCACCTTTGATTTGGTCAATGACAGTGGTGTCAGCAGCAAACTTAAATATGGTATTGGAGCAGTGCTTATCCTCACAGTCATAAGTATACTGCAGGTAGAGCAAGGGGCTAAGCACACAGTTTTGTGGTGCACCTGTGCTGATGGAGATTGTGGAGGAGATGTTATTGCCAATTCAAAATGACTGGGGTCTGCAAGTTAGGAAATCGAGGATCCAGCTGCACAAGGAGGTATTGAGGCCGAGGTCTTGAAGCTTATTCAAAGGTTCAAAGGTTCATTTATAATCAAAGCATGTACTGTAAGCAACTCAGAAATTTGCATTTGTCCAGATAGCCATGAAATAAAGTAAAAACATGAAAGTCATTCTGAGAGAAACATCAAATTCACCCCACACTCCTGTACAAAAACCACCCCCCCCTTGCCCCGCACAAACCCGAATTGGAACATCAACCCCCAAGCAACCCTTACCCCGTACAAAAAGCTAACAGAACACTAACAGAATGGCAACCCCCAAATAATCTTCCCACCCTCGCACAACCAAACAGAAAAGGAACGAGCGATAAAAAGCACAGAATATGAAAACCATGTCTGAAAAAGTCCACAGTCCATAAATACAATAGTCCAATCTATAAACACAGAACCACAATACTATCCTACGATATCACAGACATTCATCGAAAGGGAGGAACACCACATGAAGCAGGGAGGCCTACCCTCCTACCACAGTGAGCCACACAGCGGTAATCCACCCACAGACTCCTTCTCCGGCAGCGATCAAAAGACAGGCAGTCAGCAATGAAACTCTCCCTTGCCTTCTGCATTCGCCTCGATGTCTCAGTCTTTCTCGATGCTTCAATTTGCAATTACTAGATGCTTTAAACAGTGAAATGATGTTGAACGTCCGCTCACACCCCATCTCAAAGCTTATTGGTTAGCTTTGAGAGGATAATAGTATTGGATGACGAGCTGTAAGAGCATTCTGATGTACATATGCACAGTGCTGTCCAAATGTTCCAGGGTTGAGTGAAGAGCTAATGAAATGGCATCAACTGGTGACTCGCTGGAATGGTAGGCAAATTAAAATGGATCCAAGTCACTTCTCAGGCAGAAGTTGATATGTTTCATCACCAACCTCTCAAAGCACTCCATCACAGTGGATGCAAATGATACTGGATGATTGTCATTGAGGCAGGTTACCACATTCTTCTTAGGAGCCAGTGTAATTAAAGCCTGCCTGAAGCAGATGAGCATCTTAGACTGTCAAAGCAAGGGATTAAAAATATTGGGGAACACTCCAGCCAGTTAATCAGCGCAAGTCTTTAGTACTCGGCCAGGGATTCTGTCTGGGCCAGAGTCTTTCCATGGGTTCACCCCCATGAAGTCTGCTCACAGTCAGCCTCAGAGTCATCCAGGGCTGTGGGAGTGCATGATGGTTGCTCCATGTTTTGATGGTCAAAAGGAGCATAAAAGGCATTGAGCTCATCTGGGAGAGAAGCCTTGTTGTCACCAAGCTCACTTGATCTCACTTTGTAGGAGATGATAGATTTAAGCCCTGCCACAGCTGTTGAGATCCCTTCAGTGATTCATATTTGGTCTAGAATTGCCACCTCACACATGAGATGACTTTCCAGAGATCGTACCTGGACCTCTCGTATTTTATTTGGTCATCAGACCTGAGTGCTGCTGATCTGGCCCTCAGAACAATGTGGATCTCATGGTTCATCCGGGGCTTTCGGTTGGCAAAGACTCTAGATGATTTTGTGGCAACACACTCACTTAAGACTGCTTTTATAAAGTCCATAATAACAACTGTGGTGAATTCGTTCAGATCCTCCGATAAATCCTTGAACATGGCCCAGTCCACCAACATAAAGGCAATCTGGTAGCCACTCCTCTGCCTCCCTTGACCACTTCTTTGTTGTCCTTTTCTCTGGAGCCTTGATCTTTAGCCTCTGCCTGTATGCAGACAGGACAAGGACAGTCAAGTGCACAGACTTCCCAAAATGTGGCCTTGGCGTGGAAAGTTAGATATATCAGTGGTTGAGTGTCTTGGGACCCCTGGTGCTTCATGTGATACGTTAGTTATATCCAGGCAGAAGTTTCTTTAAACAAGCCAAATTGAACTCCCCAGCTATGATTTGAAAGGTATTGGGCTGTTTTTTGTTTGCTAATGGCAACACTCAGTGCCTTGAGTGCCTGCTTAACACTGGATTTTGGCTGTATGTAAACTGTGGTCAGGACCACGCAGAACTCTCTCAGTACCAAAAGTCATTTGCAATTTTTTTTAAGTCTAGGTGTTAGCATGACCAATCAAAGGGCATGTGGCAACGGTTTGTGAATGGAAACAAATAAGAGTGTGGTTTTGAGTGCAAATTTACTACATAAGCTGTAACTAACACAGTTGGTGAAGTGCTTGTGTTATATATCATCGACTACTTTTAGCAGCAGGATGAGACAGCAGGAGTTTGTCCTGACTGAGAGAAAGCCAACAGAGGAGCAGATTGACATGGCAATACACTGTTTTATGAAGAGTAAGGGCACAGCTTAGCAAAACCTCCCCTTTTAAACTCCCTTTTTAGCAAAAGAAGTTTAGTAATGGACAAGGTAAGGCTCAATATTTATTCAAGACATCTTTGGAAGGTTTTGAATTGGATGCAGGGCATGACTTGTTCCTGGGGTCAGTTTCCTGAATTTCCTGTAACTGCAGTGGACTATTAGTGATAATAGTCAATACATGGTCAGCAAGACCAGAAAGGGACAGATTAGGTTCTTACTGCTCAAGATGATGCTCTCTCCAGATTACATATAAATCTTTTGATATTGGGGTGAAAGTTTGATATTCACAAAGCAATTTGCAGATGAGTGCATCCTGATAACAGCCACTGATATTGCTTAAGCGATTTAGCAAAATATAACATTAAAACAGGTCTACAAAAGCACTTCGGATGGATGCACCATCCTGGATAAGTGTACAGTGAAGGTTTACAGTCATTGTTTAATCATAGGTACAAATTATCAACTGTCCTAGGATGTTTAAACTGGTCTACTGAATACTTATTCCAAAAATTCTCAGGAAAAGCGATGATGATGAGTTGCATTCTAAACTCACTAGGATTATCAATGTGAAGTTTGCCATCAAAAAATAATCCCATTTTGATAATGGAATTAGTCAACTTCGCCTTTCCATTGAGTCGATAATAACCTTTGCTGAAAGGAAAACAATCATTTCCTTGTTCTCACTGACACATAGTCAAAATCAAGCCTTGCAGATTTAGCTTAACAGCAGGATGACGGGCAGCCGCACAATTAGTTGTCAACAGTTGGCCACAGTTCACTTTACATCTTTGAGAGTTTTAAGCAATGTAAGAGCATCAAACATCTACTGATTCTTCCTATCATCTTGTGTGTTTAATAAAAAGGTTGCGAAGAAGCAAGGTTACAGCAAATCAGAAGTGTTAAGCACTTGATTTCTTCAGCCTGTTAGAACACTCAATACTATCTCGGATGATCCAGTTTCATAATGAATTGTCAATTGGTCAATTTATTGTTTAAATACAGCATAACTCTACTAATTGATTATGAGGCAGAGCTGCTAATGGATAATTATCTTTGCATAAAGCCTATGCTAGAGGGAGAGAGGCAACAATTGATGCAGAAGACAATACTAAGTGAAAGATATGGAAGAGGAAATGGAATTTCAACTGAGGCTATGTCCACACTAGACCGGATAATTTTGAAAACATCGGTTTCGTGTAAAAACAATAGGCATCCACACCAGGCATCTTTGAAAATACTTCCATCCACATTAAATGGGTATTTGGGCGAATCTCCTCCTACTGGGCATGAGCAGGACACATTTACAGAAAACGTCCTGACGAAGGGTTCCGGCCCGAAACGTTGACCGATCTTTTCCACGGATGCCGCCCGATCTGCTGAGTTCCTCCAGCGTGTTCTGAGTGTTGAAGAGGAAACGGTATACTTGATGCGCGTTTGTCCAGTTACAGACTAGAAAAACGTAAAAGGAAATTGCCAAACAATGGACAGTTGTTGGCTCTTGCGCAGGAGGACTTAAAACTGAATTAACAAATACTGGAGAGTATGGAGGCAATCAACAGGGAGTTCACGGACAGTGTGACCCAGCTGACTACGAACATTGAAAAACTGACTAACTCTGTTGCAGAGGGATTTGCAATGATGAGGAATATGATGGCTCCCCCCCAAGTACTTTTCACCACCACAATACCAGCCTCACAGCCGCTACAATAGCTACACATATGGACACACAGACCCCCGGGTGGCCCCACCAACATCTTCCCCACTCCCACAGAGGGGTCGCCCTGGAAACATTTCCTACAGCCATAGTCTCTTCACCGATGAAAAGGACAACAGGTTTTTTAAAACCTTCGGTTACCCCGTACACACTACAACGCCCAACTGGTGTTTTCAGATTTAAACACTCTGGAGAGCATTTTAGAAAAAACTCCATTTTCAGTGGTGTAAAACGTCTTTTCAGTGTGAACAGAGGGTCAAAACGAAGAGAAAAAGCTTCGGTTACAGATTTATCCAGTCTAGTGTGGACGTAGTAAAAGGTAGAGTTATCAGGCAAGGATACGATTATGAAAGTTTATAATGATGGTGAAGTAGTCTGAATCTACAATCCAAAAAGGCATGTTGTTCATATGAATAATCATGACAATGTCTATTTAGATCAAATGATCACAAAAGACAAACAGCAGATCTGACATAATGTATAACAATAAGTACCCCTAGTATTGATACAGAGTTAACTCTTTTTCAGGAGTCTCAAAGGAGCAACAAGACACAGGGTTGCACTTCCATATTTCAAGAAAAATAGAGGGCTATGAGTAACCCTATGTAATTTCTCAGGTAAGGAGATGTTCAGCACAGTTTTGTGGGCTGAAGGGCCTGTATTGTGCTGTAGGATTTCTATGTTCTATGTTCTATGTTCTAAATGGATAGAGTTTGGACATAAAAACACAATTCAGTCTTTGACAGAATCTGTAGTGACTGTGAAAATGCTTTCATCAGTGAGGGAAAGCATTGTGAGGAAAGCAATGTGGTGAACTCGTATCACAAACACAGGAAAATTAGCAGCTGCTGGATATCCATGGCCAGACACTCAAGATACTGGAGGAACTCAGCAGGTCAGGCCGCATCTATGGAAATAAATAAACAGTCAACATTTTGGGCTGAGACCCTTCATCAGGACTGGTAAAAAAGATGAGGCGTCACAGCAAGAAGGTGGGAGGAGGGGAGAAAGAAGCACAGGCTGGCTGTGGTAGCAGGTCTGGGTGAGCACATGGTCAAAGAGTCAGAAGGGCAGCAGAGATCACAGAGCAGGAGCTGTGAGAGAGGGTGTCTCTGAACTCCCATCAAAGAGATTTAAACTTCTTCAGAGTAGGCATCCCTCGAAGAAACTGTGTAGTGTAATACTGGAATCACAAACATTAGAAAATCTGCAGATGCCGGAGATCCATGGCAAAACACACAAAATGCCGGAGGAACTCAGCAGGTCAGGCATCATCTATGGAATGAATAAACAGTTGATTTTTCGGGCTGAGACACTTCATCAGGACTGGAAAGGAAGGGGGAAGATGACAGAATAAAAAAGGTGGGGGGAGGTGGGGAAGAATCACCAGCTGGCTGTGGTAGCGGGTCTGGGTGAGCACATGGTTGAAGAGCTGGAGGGCGGCAGAGATCACAAAGCATAAGTCTTGTGATTAGAGGGCAAAGTATTCATTAAGTACCATACGTAGTGAATTCCTGGTCGTTAAGAGTTAGCATAATTCACATGTTCAAAGCTATTGAGTCCTGTAACTGTTATAGTACATAGAACATCTACAAGGCTATGTTTCACACACGAGGAATGATCATTTTCTGAGGTATCAGCATCCCTGAATCCTCCTCCAGAGATCAACACAAATAGGACAGGTAGAGAGCAGGGTGGTGCGTTAGAAATAGCAAATCTTGTAGTTTTCTGCAGATTCATGACGTGCAGTCTTGGTAGGAAGCACACCAAGTCTGCAGGGATATGTCACATTGTTCTGGAGGCCATTCTTTATATTTCAAACCGAGTGGCAGAGTAACATTTTCAATAATTTATTCTAAAAATCCCAAGATCTACCTCAAAGCTACAAAAATCAGGAGTGTAGTTATAAAATTACTGGCTCCATCACAATTGTTCTCTGGATAGAACTTGTATGTCCACAACATCAACATTCACTGACAGTGCTAAGCAAGAGATGTGATTTCACCAGGTGTTCAGAGATTCTTTGAAGAGATTATTTACATCTGAATGGTCCCCTGCACAACACATACAAGTTGGAGTACTGTCATAAAATGAAGTCCATTTTTCAGAGTAGATCACGGTCTACAAATTTGATTGTGCCAATGGGTCCAATATGGTGTATGCCTGTTTAGTCCCTGCCAGAAGAACACCTCATACCATATTGTTTTGAGTGCTCTGCAGTTATTCAAAGCATCTGAAACTGGTTTTTGGCTCATGACATATGCAAATTCAGGTACCCAACTGTTTTTCAAAGCTACTTTGCCAAATTTGGATTGTGACTCAGTACAGCACTTTGTGATCAATCTTCTTAGACACAGCAGTGGGGTACCATACTTGCAGACTAAAGGCACATAAAATGGCATTCTTTCCATTTCACATTAAAGCTAAAAGCCATTTCAAATTCCTACACCCTTCCTCTCTCTTTATGCTATCATCCCACTACCAGCTCAACCCCCAGCTTTGCCTCCTTCCCAGGCCTGTACCATTTCTGGCCAGTCTTGTTCCCATGTGAGGGATGAAGTGTATTGGAAGTTGTAAGGAGGTTCCTGATAATAAATGAGACTGGATTGCTGGCACAGAATCCTTCCACCTGCCTCTTTAGTACATGCAGCAATGCCACTAAAAGGAAGCTGCTTACATTACTGGGTATACTGTAATTGCATGTTGGGCTGCAATTGTTGAAGCATTCCTTAATTTGTTGTCAGCAAAAGCTTTCCCCCTTTGCTACTTGAATTGATACCATGACACTTTCGCAAACAGACACCTACTGCTGCATATTAGTTCTAGAATGGGTGCCAAGGTTTTTCCTTGCATTTTAAATGATAGTTTGACTCAAGGGCAGAAATATGTTGACTTTCTACATTGCAACTTATAAAACAGGTTCTGTTTTGGTAAACAAGAAACATTTGGATTCTGTTGGTGTTTCAGCTATTGTTGTGCTTTTACCATTTAAATCCGAAATTTCTAATTAAAAGATTTAGAACAAAAACTTAAGTTTCACTTTGCAGATGAAGAAAATATTTCAAATTTGCTTTATTTTACCAATATGACAGATAATATATTTTGGCATTATTACTATTCAACAAGCCTCAGGAGGGGCTTAAATAACAGCTTGGTTTTATAGCTGATGTGCCTTCTCGAGAAAGGTAACTTACTGCTTGGTACAATCTGTTAAATGGAGAAATGAAATGATGGAAATGAAGGGTGTTCTTGAATCAAATAGCAGCTTCCTTTTCTTTCCATTTTTTTCCCATCAAGTTCCCGATGATAAAACTAGTTAAGAAGCCAAAAGAAAATATTCAGCTTGTTTCATCATGGAGTTGATGAAATGTGTACAAATATTCTTAGTCTCTGTGTGGTTGATGGGACATTCATACCACTGCGCCAATTCTTTAAGTACAATATTCTCATGTATCACTTTCATTAGCAGGATTCACCAAGGGTGATATTTGGGAGTTCTGACTGAAAAATAATATTTTCATTTGTAGCTCTTTTCAAACTTTCAAATCAGAACAGGTGTAAAGTTTCTTTGTAATGGTGTCCTAACATTTTCTGTTGCTATAAATTCTCTAAGCACCTTCACAACAACTGCCACACATTGTGAAGAGCAGCAGTAATGGAGGAACGTCATTACATAAATTAGGCTTTCATCATCCAACTTGATTGTTCAAAATTTAATGCAAGCTTTTACAGCTTTTGCTTCTACGGTTGATCAAGGCTTCCGGAAAGATGGTGGCATGTTTAGTTGGAGCAGCCTCTCCAGGTCGAAATAATGGTGTAAATATTTGTCTTGTGATTGCAGAACCCTGCTTGGCAATGATAATACAAAATATGGCAAATCCTGTTCATTGGTTGATTGCTAAGACTGACGGTAGGGGTGCTAAATAGCCTTGGTTGTTGTGCAGATCATGTCCTCCTGCGATGGCATCACCTGCTACAGTCACCCAGGGAGGGAGGCACCAGAGTTGGTGTGGGAGAAACAGAGGCGTGGTGGGCTTGCTGGGTTGGGGGCTGGTCCTTGCAGGATGGCTCTCCCATCCTTACTGCTCTCTAGTGTTTGCTCCCTGGAAGACAAGCTGGATTACCTTCGTCTGTGGCTGAACCAGGGTGAAATGAGAAGCTGCTGCGTGCTAGTTCCTGAAGAAACGTGGTTCCAGGACAACATCCTATGCACCATCAATCTTTGGGCCATACCACCCAGGGACTTGTACTAATATCATTCTGTGACTGTATGTGCTATCATAACTACATGTGCTGTGTGGTGTGTGTGACTGTGTGCACTGTGATTTGCAACTTAGACCTGGATGAATGCTGTTTCACTTAGTTGTATACATGTGTATGGTTGAGTCACAATTAAGATTGAAATTGAACTTGAACTTGATCAGCCAACACACCGATGATTGGAAGAGACTCTTGGGCATCTAGCGCTTGCAGTATTTGCATGGCCAATTTCATTGCTGGTATAAAGTCCTTTGATTGTAGAAATTTAACCTTAGGGAAAATCCATAGCTTGCAAGGTCATGAAAGGCTGGTGTTACCTTGGTGGTTAGTGACAACAGACTGGAGCTCCACAGCCTGGGGTGATGGAAGAAAACAAACGGGCTCTGAGAAATAAAGGTAGCTTAAACCATAGTGGTGGTGTGGCACTGGAGGACCACCAGAAGTTTTAGTGTAATTCATTTCCTCACTGACTCTTACTGTGACTGCATTAAGTACAAGTCTCATATTTTCAGTTATATCGGAACCAAGCCCACATTCTTATTAAGTCTCATTCCTGCTGCCTTTCAGTTGCAGATGGAGGAATAACTATGTAAGTCAGAGCAGAATTGCAATTGCTTTCCACACACTTGCCTCTGAAGAGAAGGATAATTGGTTGTCTGATGTTTATTGTGGTTGCGGACGATAAATTGCCATGAGTTTGGACTAAATTCTATCTTTCTTGTAATGGTGGCTGCCTGACTGCAATAATGGGCTTTCATTTTGTCACTCCAGGATTATACCACTGAGTAAAGCCCTTTGAAGCAGAAGACAGCAGCAAATGCACAGTCCTGTCTGTCATGTGAGGATGACATGCCTCATCTGGGACAGAGCAATATCTTCCAATTATAGCTCGGTGATGATCACTTCCTGGTGACAACTGAAGAATTTGTAAGAGCTGTTCATAATCGAGGTAGGTGTAAGAACATACTTTGTGTGAATCTGAGATCAGACCCTTCTGAAGGAAATGGCACAGGCTGCTGTGAATGAAAGGTGCCAGAAATTGAGTCACAGAATTGTGATTCAAAAGGTATCTTTAGCATGCACGCTAGGGAACCTGCTCATCCCTGCCCCATTTCTTTCTCATCCCTATTTACCCAGGTCTTCTGCACACACCCATAACAACTCCTTCCTGCTGCCAAGCCCCTGATTACCGTGTTTCTCGTCCCTCCTCTACTGCCTCCATCTCTACAACACACACTTTCTCACCATCGTGTCCCCTACCCACACTTTTCCCATCCAAAATGGAGCACAGACCCAAATAAGGGAGGTTCTAAGGTTCATTTTGGTGCCAAAGTATGCATATACGATGTGAGATGAGTTGCAATGTTCACGCATACTTTGACAATAAAGTGAACCTTTCAACCTCCCTTATTTGGATCCACGATCCAGTTTGCTTTCCTATCACATTCCATCATCAGCAGTGGTTCTTAGTGTGGGCCACGTGGCCCTCCAGGGGGCCATGCTGGTTTCTGTAGAGGCCATAATTAAGTATGTTTACTGTTTTAATGAGAAATAAATATATGTAATTTAACGGGAACCCTGAATGACGTAAATGGGGAAATAGACTAGATGATGCAAATGAGGCAGCCAAATAACAGCCTGTGTGTGTGTGGAGGGGGGGGGGGTGGTGGTGCAGTGGGGGAGCGTCAGTCATTATCTCGGCTTCTGCTTCACCACACACAAATCATCATTCACACCCTGTAGGGTGGCCTGTTAAGCCCTTCTCCACATCATTAAATATTAAGTGCATTTTGTTGCTGATTGGAAGGATTTTTTATGTATTATACATAAAGTATCCTATTTAGAGCTTAAAATTGTTTTATTTTTCATATTAAAGGCATCCGTTAGTCTTGCGAGACCATGGATCTGCATCTGGAAAGTCTTCACTCTCCAGGGCGTAGGCCTGGGCAAGGTTGTATGGAAGACCAGCAGTTGCCCATGCTGCAAGTCTCCCTCTCCACGACACCAATATTGTCCAAGGGAAGGGCAAGGGCCGATACAGCTTGGCACCAGTGTCATCGCAGGGCAATGTGTGCTTAAGGACACAACACGCTGCCTCAGCTAGGGATCGATCTCACGACCTTCAAGATCGCTAGTCCAATGCCTTAACCACTTGGCTGCAAGCCCACACCTGTACATATACACCTGTAACATTATATTGATACCTATAATCTGTTAAAACATAACATTGACTGTATATTAGAATAATTAGTATGGTTGACCTAACCCTAATGGTGACTATGGAGGGTGGGGGCCACAGAGGTAAATGAAAGTCACAAGTTGGCTATGAGGAGAAAAAGGTTGAGAACCACTGATCTACAGGCCTTTGTTGCCTCCACATGTCACTTCCAAGACTGGCGCTATTTCCACTCTTCACTGTTCCATCTGTGTATCGCCCCTCCACAGCTAGATCCACCCATTGCTTGCCAGCTCTTGTTCCACTCCTTCCCCTCACCCCTTTATACTGGCTATCCCCTCTGTGCTCTTTCAGTCCAGATGATGGACCGCAATCTGAAATGTGGACTGAACATTTCCTTCTAAAGATGCTGCCTGAGCCAATAAATTCTTCCAGCACTTTGTTTTTTGCTCCACGCTCATCTCTACTGCAGAGATAGAATGATCTTTTCACAAAGATAGCAATGAATAACTTTTGTATCATTGTTTCCTTCACAAAGCAGAAGTTATTGGAGAAGTGGTTCATGAGGTGTCATTATGTACAAAACCCTTTATTCCACCTCAGTGTATTCCCTGAGGGGGACGCTGGGTTGGGGGGTGCGGTGGGTGGTAAAGGTTTTTAGTGATAGTGCCATTGGGTATACCTGAACTTGCAAGTGTACAGGTGAAGGGAAAGAATCAAAAAGTTTCAAGGAGATCTCAAGGGGGGTACATAGTATGGACTTGCCTTTCAGTCTCCAGAGTAGACATAGCACTCTGCCTACCATGTCAGAGAGAATTGTCAGGGTATAGCTGTGGAGAGATCATGGAAATTCCAAGAATCAGGAATGACATATTGAAGAAGATGAACTGTAATTGTAAGGTTAATTAAGATCAATTAATACTAGCACTGAAAACCAATGATGGTAGTTATGAACATGTGGTACAGGATAAGCATTGATACAAGTTACAGGACTGGTTTTAAACTGCAGCCATTCTTGGACAGGAGGCTCATGTTCTCTCAAGTCCACAAGAAGGTGTGAACTACTAGAGCTAAAGATACCTGAAAGATACTTTTCAGGATTGATGCATGTTCTTTTGCAGTTGAGGAGATTACAGAGGATAAGAAGACCAGTATATTGACTGCATTTATAAATGGTTGAAATTATAACTGTATTTTTATATATAGCTATTATCCTACTTTATAATTTTATAGGATGGCTTGTATGGATTTGTTTCTTTTTAATGGGGAAACAACATGGAGTGTGGATAAGGATAACTTTAAGAACTGTATGTACTGTGTACTATGATCTTGATATATGGTACTGGTTGTAATATCCTTTTTGCAGCTCTACGTCTGTCTAATTGCATTTACATACAGCCAGCACCTCAAACCAACTGCAGACACTGCACTAGCCCCTCCTCCAGTGATGCATTTTCAAGGGACAGTTCTGAACAAGATAGTCACTGAGGCTTGCAATGAATTCACATTCCCTCCTAAAAAACTGAAGAAAATGTCATTGTTGCTCTGTAATATTAATAAATGACTACCTGTGTGCATCAATGGCCATTTCCAATATGAGTTTTACAAATCTATCTGTAATGTATGGATCTATTTCTTTTAGGGCAATGCCTCCCCTTAGTATTATGTATGGACGGTTGTCTACACATGCACATTGTTCCCACTCTCTCTTTGTGTGCAGGCCATACTCACTCAGGCTGGTAAGCACTTTACCAGGGTTCTGGAGGTGCTGTTCTTCATTCTTGCCAGTCACGATGACGTCATCAAGGTAACATTGTGTTCCTGGGATACCTTGGAGCACTTGGTCCATTGTTCTTTGCCAAAACAGTTCCTTGTGAGTGTTGATTGTGAGGAACTTCCTGCTTGACTCCTCAATCTCCATTTTCAGATAGGCTTGTGAAAAGCCAATCTTTGGAAACATCTCCCTGCCTGCCAAAGATGCAAAAATGTCTTCTATTTGTGGCAGGGAATACTGCACAGAACACAGCACTGGGTTGATGTTCATTTTGAGATCCCCACATATGCAAACAGTTCTGGCCTTCTCTTTCTTGATGACTGGGACAATAGGCATGGCCCAATTGCTCTACTCAACCTTGGAGAGAATTCCAGATGCCTCCAAGCTCTGAAGTTCAGGATCCTCTTTAGGATGTAGAGTGTAGGGCACTGTATGCTTTATATAGAATCTTGGTGTTGCTGCTTCATTCAGTTCAATTCTGGGCTTCATGCCTTTGAGTTTACAAGTACCCTTTGCAAACACCTTCTCATTAGCATTAAGCAGCTGTGACAGTCTCTGGTCAGTGTTACCATTTGGGCTGCAGTTGCCTGTTGATGACACATTGACAGCTTTGATTGTGTGCCAGTCTAGATGGATTTTTCTCACCATTCATGTTGGAAAAGTGCTGGCCCTGCACTTCTCAAAACATAAAAGCTCTAACTACTGTGTTTGGCCTCCCTATGTCACATTCACTTTCAGTTTGCCTTTGGGAGACACTTTTTCACCTGTGTTCTGCATCACTGAGGTCTTCCCTAATGATATCTTAGAAAACAGTCTGTTGTAGTCAGCCTCTGGAATTATTGACAATGCTAATCCTGTATCCAGCTCCATTTTCAGTTTTATACCAGACACATCTATTGTGATCCATATGATTTTGTGATTTGCTTCAGTAATACTATGCAGTTCTAGCCATGACAGCTCACCTTTGTCTGATTCTGTTTCACATTCGGTCACCTTATGCCTTTCCTTAGTTTTGTGTTTGAAACTTTCACTCAGCTCTGTTTCTGTCTGCCTTGCACATTCTCTCTATGTGACCTTGTCTGTGGCCTTTCCTGCAAACTTTTTTTGGAACTTGCATCATGGGAGGATTTGCAACATCGATAATTCTTTTTGGCTTTTTGCACTATTCAGGGACATTTTATATGTTTCACCTTCTAACCTATTTTTCTGTAGTTCTGCTGCATCCTTTGCTGCAGTCTCTAATAACATTTCAATGGTCAATGCCTGTTCTAAGGTTAGGTCTCTTTCCGACAGTAGCCTCTTCTGACGCTTTGACTATGCATGCCACAGACAAGCCTATCCCTTAATGCATCAAAAAGTCCATCTCTAAAGTCACAGTACTGGGAAAGTGTGCAGTTCTGCAATGTATTCAGAAATGCTTTCATCCTTTGACTAATTCCTTTTGTAAAATCTAAATATCTCAGATATTACCAGCGGTTTGGGTTTCAAGTGGTATTGTAAAATTGTAACATTTTGTCGAACACTTGCTGGCTTTTCAGGGGTTACTAAGTTGTCTAAGAGTCTGTATGTTCTAGCACCCATTAAGCTTAGAAGTGTGGGGGGCTTTCTTTTGTTCATCTATGTCCTTTGCATTACAATAGTTCAACCCTCTTGATATACGACTCCTAGCCTTCATTAGCACTATCAAATTCATCAACTTTCCTGACTAAAGCCATCACCATGATATCTTCACTTTAACTTTGTTAGTTGTGCATCTTTCACTGGGTATTATGCAGTTACTCACACTTCCCTTTGTTAGTATTCGTGGCGACCTACTCCATACTGTTTAACTCTTCCCTCTCACTGTCTTATCCTGTAGTCATCACATAACTCTTGGTGCAGTTGGTGATATCCTCTGACATTCAGGTTCATATTCATTGCCAATTTCTTGTGTCTGTGCAACTACATATCAATTAAATAAAAGCACACATGAAGGAGATGGTATATTCCTGTTACAGTGAGAGAGAGAGAGAGAGAGAGGGGAAACAATGCACATGTTCACATAGAGAGAGGAATGTGAGTTTTTCAAGAATAAAATCTCATATTATAGACATGTCATTGACAAGCATGGTTTACATACGTCAAAAGAGAAGATTGAAGCATTGCTACAGGCACCCAAACTGGAAAATGTGTCACAACTCAGGTCATAGCTGGGCCTTGTAAACTACTACCACTGGTTTCTCCCAAACATTGCTACAGTACGACAACCATTGAACTCACTATTGCAGACAGGGACAAGGTGAGAATGGTCAGAAAGATGTGAAAGAGTATTCAAAGAATCAAAGAGACTAATAACATCTGATGAACTGCTCACCCATTATGACCCATCCCTGCCCATCAGAATGGCATGTGATGCATCCATTTATGG
Source organism: Mobula birostris (assembly GCF_030028105.1). Lineage (NCBI taxonomy): Eukaryota > Metazoa > Chordata > Chondrichthyes > Myliobatiformes > Myliobatidae > Mobula > Mobula birostris. The sequence continues at coordinate 101,946,907 of NC_092379.1, read as the reverse complement.
CATCAGTGCCATTTTGTCACACATTATGAAAGCTGGATCTAAATGTCCAATTGTGTTTGCTTCAAAATCACTGACGAGCGCAAAACAGAACTATGCAGAGATTGATTGAGAGGCCCTTAGTCTAGTGTGGGGAATAGAAGTTCCACCACTGCCTCTATGGACGAAAGTTTACACTAGTGACAGACCACCTGTGTCCATTTTCAATCCCGAGAAGGGAATCCCAGTGATGTCTGCTATCCAGTGACAGCATTGGGCACTGTTCCTAAGAGCCCAGTGTTATGACATAAAGTTCAAGAGTACCAAACAACACAGCAATGCTGATGGCTTGTCACATCTTCCACTGTTGCCAACTGAAGAAAAAAGTCTTCATACTATGACCCAGCAAAATGCACCACCCCAGGCACCCTTATACCCATGGGAGTGGCTATTGTCACCGTAGCAAAGGGTACATATTGTCTTTGCTGGGTCATACATGGACTCCATGTTTCTGATTGCTGTGGATACTCATTTGAAGTGGCTGAAAGTTATATCAATGAAGTCAACCACCTCAGCAAAGCCTGTCTCCACTCTGAGGACTATCTTCGCCAGTAATAGCTTACCAGAACAAACTGTGAGTGAAAACCAACCGCAATACATGTCAGAAGAATTCCGACTATTCATGTAGAAAAATGGCATCAGACATTTCAAGTCAGCTCCTCCCCACCCAGCAATGAATGCATTAGCTGAAATGCTTATCCAAACGTTCAAGAAATCCATTAAAGCTATGGACAAGGAGGACATTCCTCTACAATGCAAGATGGACAACTTCCTTTTTGTGAATCAGAACTCTGTTCATGCAATGACAAATCAAACACCTGCAATGCTGTTCATGAGCATGAATCTGAGATCTCACATAGACCTTCTGAAACCAGACTTCTGGAGGAAAGTGCAGAATAAACATTTGCAAGGAGCTCTGAGGTAGGACAGGAAGCCCAAGCACGTGATTACTGAGAAGACAAGTGGACACCTGGTAGGATAGCTACAAGAACTGGATCACTGATGAACACAGTGGATGTTGGAGATCAGACATGGAAATGTTATGTGGACCAGATACTGGATGCTCAACCGAAGAACACACCTGAGTCGATTGCATCCAATAAGATGGACACATTACAGTCACCAGACTTACCTCTCAGTGGTGATCATGTCAGTAACAGCAACGTGACACCGGCAACTGAGAACATTGTCTTAGATAAGGCACCTACCAAACCTGATGCCACTGCCCAGGTCCAGAGGCGCTATCTTGAAAGAAGCACAGTGCCACTCAAAAGATTGAATCTTTAGTATAGTGAAGTTAGTTATTTTCTGTTATTGTGAAAGCATATCTACTTGGAATATGGTTTATGAAAAGGAAATTGAATGTTTTGTATATATACAGTTTTATGTTGCATTAATCTAAAGGGAGAGGAAGTGTAATGTATGGATCTATTATCTACTTTTAGACCAATTATTCCCCCTTAGGACGATGTACAGATTAGATTAGATTACGAGGACACTCAGTCCTCGTTTATTGTCATTTAGAAATGCATGCATGCATTAAGAAATGATACAATGTTCCTGCAGAGTGATATCACAGAAAAAGGACAAACCAAAGACTAACATTGACAAGGCCACATAATTATAACATATAGTTACAGCAGTGCAAAGCAATACCATAATTTGATAAAGAACAGACCATGGGAACGGTAAAAATAAGTCTCAAAGTTCCAATTGAATCCTGATAGTTCCCGATAGCAAGCGGCAGAAGGGAGAAACTCTCTCTGCCATAAACCTCCAAGCACCGACAACTGTCGATGCATTGGAAGCACCTGACCCCAGCCGACTCTGAGTCCGTCCGAAAACTTCGAGCCTCCAACCAGCCCTTCAACACAACCAGCACCATCTCTGCCGAGCGCCTCGACCCCATCCCGGCCGCCGAGCAACGAGCAAAGCCAAAGAGTCGGGGCCTTCCCCTTCGGAGATTCTGGATCACACAGTAACAGTGGCAGCGAAAAAAGCATCTCAGAAGTTTCTCCAGATGTTCCTCCGTTCTCTCACGTCTGTCTCCGTCAAATCAGAATTGTGCATGGCACCCTACTTGACAGATTACAGATATCATTCACTGGAGTGGCCGCGTAAGCTGCGTCACGTCGCCATCTTCTCCTCCTCCTGTTGTCTACATATACGCACTGTTTTCTCTCTGTCTCTCTCTCTCCCTCCAATGTGAATACACCAGTTAAAGCCATCTCCCACATGTGTGCTTTTATTTAATTGACATGTAGTTGCACAGACACAATACTATCTTAATTCTTCTACTAACTGTATGAGTGTGAGAGAGAAATTCTCAAGTGGTTCTGGAGTATAAAGTTTGCTTCCAAATATTGAGCCAAGCCACAGTACCCAAGTCCTGACTTTTAAATGATGGATATCAATGCCCCCAAAAAAGCATATTGTCAACAGACAGCAAGGCTCAGAAAACAGAAATTTAGAAAACCTACAACACAATACAGGCCCTTCAGCCCACAAAGTTGTGCCGAACATGTCCCTACCATAGAAATTACTAGGCTTACCCATAGCCCTCTATTTTACTAAGCTCCATGTACCTATCTAAAAGTCTCTTAAAAGACCCTGTCGTATCTGCCTCCACCACCGTTGCCGGCAGCCCATTCCACGCACTCACTACTCTCTGCCTAAGAAACTTACCCCTGACATCTCCTCTGTACCTACTCCCCAGCACCTTAAACCTGTGTCCTCTTATGGTAACCATTTCAGCCCTGGGAAAAAGCCTCTGAATATCCACACAATCAATGCCTCTCATCATCTTATACACCTCTATCAGGTCACCTCTCATCCTCCATCGCTCCAAGGAGAAAAGACCAAGTTCACTCAACCTGTTTTCATAAGGCATACTCCCCAATGCAGGCAACATCCTCGTAAATCTCCTCTGCATCCTTTCTATGGTTTCCATATCCTTCCGGTAGTGAGACGACCAGAACTGAGCACAGTACTCCAAGTGGGGTCTGACCAGAGTCCTATATAGCTGCAACATTACCCCTCGGCTCTTAAAAGCTGCAGAAAGTTGTAAATTCAGCCAGCTCTGTTATGGACACTAGCTTCACCAGCATCCAAGATACCCTCAAAAGGCGATGACAAAAAGAGTGGGAAAAAGGTGGCATCCAGCATTAAGGACCTGTATCACCCAGACATGATCTCTTGTCATTTCTACCATCAAGGAGGGGATACAGGAGCCTGAAGATACATACTCAATGTTTCAGGAACAGCTCCTTCCCCTCTGGCATCAGATTTCTGAATGGACAATGAACCTACAAACAGTTCCTCAGTACTATTTGCACTACTTATTAAATTTATTTTTATATATACATTGTAATTTATAGTTTTTATTACTTTGTATTGCAAAGTACTGCTGCCACAAAACAACAAATTTCACAACATATATTGGTGACATTAAACCTAATTCTGAAGGCAAAAGAGTCTTCAGATGATGGAATCTATGTTGAAAAGTAGAATGATGGAAAAACTTGGTGCATGAAGCAGAAAAAGGTGTTAATTGACACTTGGATTCCACACAGTGCATCAGGACTAGAAGGCAAGAGGAGCAATTGCCGGACATACAGGGAAAACAGGGATGATGAGATGGGATAGAGGCTGGTATGTGATAGGTAGAGCAAGATAGAGTTTTGATAATGGGCAGATGGAACCAAGTGGGGGCAGAGATGTAAAACAAAACACGCATCTCATATCCCTTTTGCCAATCAACTGTCCAGCTCTTAGCTCCATCCTCCCCCCCGCCTCCTGTCTTCTTCTATCATTTCAGATCTCCCCCTCCCCCTCCCACTTTCAAATCTCTTACTAGCTCTTCTTTCAGTTAGACTTGACGAAGGGTCTCGGCCCGAAAAGTCGACTGTACCTCTTCCTAGAGATGCTGCCTGGCCTGCTGCATTCACCAGCAACTTTGATGTGTGTTGCTTGAATTTCCAGTATCTGCAGATTTCCTCATGTACGCATCTTATTGTCCTCCTCCCACACACCATCACCTGTCCACCTAGTTTCTTCTCCATATATTTATCTTCTCTATCCCCTCTCCACTTGGTTCCATCAGCTCATCATCCCCTTCCTGTATGCCTCTACCTATCACCTACAAAGCTCTATACCACCCTCCATCCACTTTGTACTGTTGAATGTTGGTAATCTTTCCTCTTGACTCTAAATCTCAATTTATACTTTTAGGCTCCACAAATTTTGCTTGGCTCCCTAAGTTCTTCAGGCATTCTGCCTTCAATCAAATGAAGTTGTATGTCGGTAGATCTATAAATAGCTCTGTTGATGGTACATTGATCTAATTAAGTTCAGATGATCAGAAACTGGATGACTTAATAAACATCTGGGATTTTTTTCTGAGATCCATCAGTATCTGTTCCATGCAGAAAATTAATTAATGAGAACTTTGTTGTGGTCAACTAGCTTTGAAACATCACAGATGTGATCTGATGAATTGCTTCCTCCTGTACTTACATTGGGCAGGTTAGGCAGGGACATAGCAATAGGAATATGGCTATTCTGCAGGTTGGAAAAGAACTAAGTTGCAACTAAGTCCCAATATTAAGTCATTCTGAATCAGCAAATAATAAGGAATCAGAATCAGAACCAGGCTTAATATAACCGGCATGTGTCGTGAAATACGTTGTTTTGCATTAGCAGTATATTGCAATTCATATTAGTAAAAATTATAAATTACAAAAAGTACTGTATATGCAGTATAAAAAGAAAATTAAATTACATAAGTAGCACAAAAGAGAGGAAAAACCTATTGCGGTAGTGCTCATGGTTTGATTGTCCATTTAGAAATATGATGGCGGAGAGGAAGAAGTTCGTGAAATATTGAGGGAGTGTCTTCAGGCTCCTGTGTCTCCTCCTTGATGGTAGTAATGAGGAGAGGACAGGTGTCCTTAATGATAGATGCTGCTTTTTTGAGGTGTCTTCGATGCTGGGGAGGGTATTGGCTATGATGCAGCCTGCAGAGTTTACAACTTTCTGCAGCTTTTTCCAATCCTGTGCAGTGGCACCTCCATACCATATGGTGATGCAACCAGTCAGAATGCTCTCCACAGTACATCTGTAGAGATTTGGGAGAGTCTTTGGTGACATACCAACTCTCCTCAAACTCCTAATGAAACATAGCTGCTCTCGTGCCTTATTTGGAATTGTATCAATATGTTGGGCCCAGGATAGATCCTCAGAGACGTTGACACCCAAGAATTTGAAACTGCTCATCCTTTCCATTTCGGATCCCTTGATGAATAGGGATGTGTGTTCCCATGACATCCCTTCCTGAAGTCCACAATCAGTTCCTTGGTCTTACTTACTTTCAGTACAAGGTTTGCGCAGCAACTCCATTCAACTGGCTGGTCTGTCTTTCTCCTGTATGCCTCCTTGTCACCATATGAAATTCTGCCACAATAGTTGTGTTGCACAATAGAGCTTGGGTGGAGACTAGCCGCACAATCGTGGGTGTAAAGAGAATAGAGCTGTGGGCTAATCATGCATCCTTGAGGTGCACCAGTGTTGGTTGTTAGTGAGAAGGAAAAGTTATTCCCAATCCGCACAGACTGTGGTCCCTTGATGAGGAAGTCAAGGATCCAGTTGCAGAGGGAGGTATAGAGGCTCAGGTTTTGGAGCTTGTTGATTAGAGCTGAGGATATTATTGTGTAGAACACTGAGCTGTAATCAATAAACAGCAGCCTGATGTAGGTATTGCTATTGTCTAGGTGATCCAAGGCCGAGTGGAGAGCCAGTGAGATTGCATCCACTGTAGACCTATCGCAGAGATAGGCAAATTGCAGTGGGTCCAGGTCCTTGCTTAGTCTAGTCATTACCGACTCTCAAAGCACTACTTTACAATAGATGTGACTGCAACTGGGTGATATTCATTGAGGCAGCTCACCCGGCTCTTCTTGGGCACTGGTATTAGTATCACCCTTTTGAAAAGGTGGAAACCTCTGACTGCAGCAGTGGGAGATTGAAGAAATCCTTGAACACTTCACCAGTTGATTGGCACAGGTTTTCAGAGCCTTACTAGGTACACCCTCAGGGCCTGAAGACTTGCGAGGGTTCACCCTCTTGAAAGATGTTCTGACATTGGCCTCTGAGACAGAGATCAGAGGGTCACCAGATGCTGCAGGGATTCACACAGGTACAGCTTTATTCTCCCTTTCAAAGTGTGGATAAAAGGCATTGAGCTCATCTGGGAGTGACGCATCACAGCCATTCATGATGTTAGATTTCCCTTTGTAGGAAGTAATGGCCTGCAGACCCTGCCAGGGCTGATGTGCATCTGTTTCTGTCTCTAAGCTCAATCAGAATTGTTCTTTTTGCCCTTAAAATAGCCTTCCATAGGTTGTACCTGGGCTTCTTGTATATTTCTGGATCACCAGTCTTAAATACCACAGATCTAGCCCTCAGCAGACTACAAATCTCTTGGCTCATCCAAGAAATTTTGGTTTGGGTATGTCCAGTATGTTCTCGAAGGCACACACACATCCACACAGGTCTTGATGTGGTCAGAAACAAATGTGGTGTATTCATGCAGACTCAAAGATGAATTCTTGAATATTATCCAGTCATCTGACTCAAAGTAGACCTGTAAGTGCACCTCTGCCTCTCCTGACCATACCTTCTTGGTCCTCACCACTGATGCTGCAGTCTTTCAGCTCTGCCTACATGCTGGGAGTAGAGATACAGCCAGAGTATTGGATCTTCCAGAGCGAGACCATAGGATGGCACACTCAGTGTTCTTGGTGGTGGTATAACTGTGGGCAAGTGTGCTGGCTCCTCTCGTTCTATAGGTGATATGTTGGTGTTAGTTGTTTAGAGATTTCTTCAACCTGGCCTGGTAGAAATCTTCCATAATGATAGGTGCGCGGTTCCATCAAGGTGCACAGTTTCGTGCCTGCTGATTATATTGCTCAGTTCAGCCAGTGCCTGCCTACGTTGGTCTGAGAAGGATGGTGACAGAAAAGTCCCTCGGCAGATAAAATAGACAACATTTGACTGCTAGATGCTCCAGGTCAGGTAAGCATGACTGAGACAGAACTGGCACATTTGTGCACCACGATGAGTTAATCATAAAGCATACGCCACCTCCTCTACCTTTAAATAACTCTGCTGTCTTGTCTTTGTGGAGAATTTTGAAACCATTGAGGTACAGCTCTGCCTCCAAAATGGTGGAGAATTGCCATGTTTCTGTGAAGCAAAGCAGTTTCTGATATCCCTCTGGTATAGCAATCTTGCTCTGAGGTCTTCAGTTTTACTTTCCAGAGACTGTACATTCTGCAGCTGATTAGTAGGGAGTGGGGGGTCCAAATCCCTTGCATCTTAATGGTACTTGCAGACCGAAACGTTGTCCCCACTTCCGTTTTCTTAAAGGGGAACTGCACTCGGAAGTCTGCCGTCCAAAGATTATTGATTTTGAGTGTCAATAGGTTTTTAAAAAATGTCTTAAAATGATGCTGCTGACTGAAGCACCCATGGCTGTGACTGTGAATTTCTGCTGTAGGAGTCCTAAATGGGAATATTCGATGATTTCCATCAGATCTGCATGCAACCAGTCACAAAAGGACTAGAAGTTCTCTCTTATATGAATTTTACATGTTGTTGATGGCTGTAGATTTTAACTAAAGCTGAACTCCTGACCAGACATAAATGGTGCCTGGACAGGCACAGAAATGCTTGTCTTTACAAGAAATGGCAGAAGAGGGCATCCAGGATTATTATTACTCTCACCCCTAATAACTGCTGAGAAATTAGAACCATCAATAAATCAAGGAGTACTTTGCTGACTTCTGTAGCTGAGCATTGAACAGTCATGGAGATATGGTCTGTCCAGCTTTATTGGATGTGCTTCTTTCAGTGTAACCTGCTCTTCTGTCTGTGTCCAAGGTCATAATCCTTTTGTGTCACGTTTCTGTACTCAATTATCGCAGCAATGCCTTCCAACGTTGAATGCCCAGCTCCACTTGTGTCTAGATACAGTACATCAATTGCATGGGAACACGCATTTCAAAGTCATGTCCTGTGATCGGCATGCTATGAAGTTGTGATTGACTTTATCAGTCAGTTGTGCAACATGCTATGCAATTACACTCTTTATTTTACAGACTGATTAAACTAATGTGATTTTTATTGCAACTCTTAAAGTTTCGGAAATCAGTTATACTGAGGTATCATTACATAAAAATTGTTTTTCATTATGCATCACATGAGAGAGAAATCACAGATATCCCTGATCAAGATTTACGCTTCTCAACAGGAGGTAGTGGACAGAAGCCAAAAAACATCGTTATTGTCTGATTTTTTTTTTGTCTACTTTAAATTATGAATAGCATTTTGTATTTCCGTTTTGGTATGATTTAGTTCTACACAGTGCAATTCCTCAACCCATTAATTCTGCAGGAGTCTCTTAAGAATAATGAGAAGAGCATGACTTTCAACCTATGATTCTTTTCTTTTAATTCACAACAGATTTATTTTTAACCTCCATTCCATGAACTCTCAATGTCCCTGCTTCTTAAATAACTAATTATTTTTTTCTTGGAAACCATTGATCCTGCAGTCATGGCTTACTGAATCTTTTATATCCTCACAAACCTTTGTGTGAAGATGCATTTACTGACTTTACTTAATTAAAATTGTTGATAATAATTTCCTACTTTAGAATTCTGATGGGATGATGAATTCCTTTAATTAAGCTAAATTATTTTACGCACCTCAGATCACCTTTAAATATTATCTCTTGCATATCTAATCTAAGCTAACACGTTCTATCATGGCAAAATCTCTTAATCTGATTGAGTCACCAATAAAAAAACAAAAAAAAAGGTTCTATTTATCCTCGTGTAAGTAGAATACATAAAACTAATCACAAAAGTTGGAGATGTGACTAAAAAAACCTGTGCAATGACAGGAATATTTCAATGCTTTTATGTGTACTCATTCACTCAGCTTTTATTCACTTTTGCAGTTAACTTTTATTTCCTGTGCAGCTCCTATGAACAAAGATATAAGGTAGGATTATGTTATGAAGAGCTGATGAAAAATTGATATTACTTTTTAACAATCTACCAAATAACAAAAACAACAGGAATTCTGCAGATGCTGGAAATTCAAGCAACACACATCAAAGTTGCTGGTGAACGCAGCAGGCCAGGCAGCATCTCTAGGAAGAGGTGCAGTCGACGTTTCAGGCCGAGACCCTTCGTCAGGACTAACTGAAGGAAGAGTGAGTAAGGGATTTGAAAGTTGGAGGGGGAGGGGGAGATCCAAAATGAAAGGAGAAGACAGGAGGGGGAGGGATAGAGCCAAGAGCTGAACAGGTGATAGGCAAAAGGGGATACGAGAGGATCATGGGACAGGAGGTCCGGGAAGAAAGACAAGGGGGGGGGACCCAGAGGATGGGCAAGAGGTATATTCAGAGGGACAGAGGGAGAAAAAGGAGAGTGAGAGAAAGAATGTGTGCATAAAAATAAGTAACAGATGGGGTACGAGGGGGAGGTGGGGCCTAGCGGAAGTTAGAGAAGTCGATGTTCATGCCATCAGGTTGGAGGCTACCCAGACGGAATATAAGGTGTTGTTCCTCCAACCTGAGTGTGGCTTCATCTTTACAGTAGAGGAGGCCGTGGATAGACATGTCAGAATGGGAATGGGATGTGGAATTAAAATGTGTGGCCACTGGGAGATCCTGCTTTCTCTGGCGGACAGAGCGTAGATGTTCAGCAAAGCTGTCTCCCAGTCTGTGTCGGGTCTCGCCAATATATAAAAGGCCACATCGGGAGCACCGGATGCAGTATATCACCCCAGTCGACTCACAGGTGAAGTGTTGCCTCACCTGGAAGGACTGTTTGGGGCCCTGAATGGTGGTAAGGGAGGAAGTGTAAGGGCATTTGTAGCACTTGTTCCGCTTACACGGATAAGTGCCAGGAGGGAGATCAGTGGGGAGGGATGGGGGGGACGAATGGACAAGGGAGTTGTGTAGGGAGCGATCCCTGCGGAATGCGGGGGGGGGGAGGGAAAGATGTGCTTAGTGGTGGGATCCCGTTGGAGGTGGCGGAAGTTACGGAGAATAATATGTTGGACCCGGAGGCTGGTGGGGTGGTAGGTGAGGACCAGGGGAACCCTATTCCTAGTGGGGTGGCGGGAGGATGGAGTGAGAGCAGATGTACGTGAAATGGGGGAGATGCGTTTAAGAGCAGAGTTGATCGTGGAGGAAGGGAAGCCCCTTTCTTTAAAAAATGAAGACATCTCCCTCGTCCTAGAATGAAAAGCCTCATCCTGAGAGCAGATGCAGCGGAGACGGAGGAATTGCGAGAAGGGGATGGCGTTTTTGCAAGAGACAGGGTGGGAAGAGGAAGGCCAGTAATATATACAGTATATATATAGAAACAGCTTGCATTTTCAGAATAGCATTATCTATTTTTTCATCCCCGTGTCTCCCAATTTACAAAGGGGACTATCTGGTACTCAATGTCTACTTAGCGAACTGAAACAAACTTGGTTTGTGAAGAAGTACATAAAAAAGCAAACTTTTGTTTTACTATTGTTCCTTGATTTAATTAAGATCAATTATAATTATTTTAGTTAACAGGAGTGGAAGTGAAGGTTTATTTGGTGTAGTTTATAATGAATACAAATGTAAGTAATTTTCAAATGAGAGTCTAACTGAATTGAAAGGATAACATAGTAACAGAGAAGATGTAATTTAATCGTAATTGCAATATTAAGAATCAATTGTAATGTCAATCACTCTTCCATGCTTGTAATTTTATAGATGCTCTGAATGGGTTTGAGTAATTATAAACACATGACATTCTGCAGATGTTGGAAATCTAGAGCAATGCACATACAAAATGCTGGAGGAACTCAGCAGGTCAGGCAACATCCATGGAAATGAATAAACAGTTGAGGTTTCGGGCCAAGATTCTTCATCAGGTCCTGATGAAGGGTCTCAGCCTGAAACATCCGAAGTTTATTCATTTCCATAGGTGCTGGCTGACCTACTGAATTCCTCCAGCATTTTATGTGTGCTGTTCAGTAATTATATTAAACTTATAATTTGTTGTGCCAACCATGACTGTCTATGGGTACTTTGGTGAGCTCTGCCACTTCACAAGCAGTGATGTACCACTAATTTAATAAATATGACACTTGGTGAGATTTTATACTGCTTTTGTATATTTTAAGGATTTTGAATCAAAATGAGGATGAGTCATGTTTCTGTATCACTTACCGAGACAGAAATTTGCTTCAAGAGCTGAAATTAAATTGATCTAAATTGCTTCCCCCATTTTTTTTCACATTGGAATCATTCAATTTTTCACCATAAATTGATTAAATACTGAATATTTGGCTTAGCAATTGACTGGGATTTTTTATGGCAAAAGCTAGCTATTCAGTTCAGGAAGTTAGATTTACTGGTTGGGACATGGAATGAATAACAATGGGAAATACAATTTAAAAATTCTGTGCTGCTGATCGGGAGGCCACGTTGCAGTTCAAACAAGATATAATGCACCATTTTACAGAGAGAAACTGGATGCTTTTGAAAAAAAAATAACATCAGTGGCCTTGATTATGTACGCCATAGAGGTCACAGTGCTTGCCACCGACCTTGGAAGTAGGACATCTGCAAGCATTTAGCCTTATGTCATAGAAATGTAACATTTTCAATGCATTTTACAGTGAGAATAATTTGTGAATGTATGCCACTTCATTGTATGTTAATTCAATGTATGTCAATTCATTGATGGATGATAAGAATAACTTGTGGAGGCGAATTGAATCACGAGTTGTGTACTCACAGATTTCTCAGATGGCATCAGTTTCACGGTGTAATGACACCAAACACAGTGGATTTAGTTTAATTGCAACTGCTAGAATTCAGGCTATTAAGATCTAGGTAACAAAATCTAAATTGTAGCCATAGCAACTAACTGAGATATTGATTGCCCAACATGGCTTTGACATCACAAGATAACCCTACTTTATGGTAACACTGTGAATACACTGACAACTGATTTTCCACAACAAGTTTCGTCTCTTCTATTCTCTTCTATCCTACTCTTAAACAATCAAGGATAGAAATCAATTGATATCTATGTTAGGAAATTGGTCCTTAACAATATCAGTTGCTAAGGACCAATCAGCTGAACCTTCATACAATATGGGGATTATGAGAAAGTGAATATTGGACTTTTAGTTAGCAGTAATTCCAAAGATAAGCTGCAACGAAGTAGGATGGGCGGCGTGGGGACAGAGAAACGAGAAGAGAGAACAATAAGGATATCATGGAGTTGGCAAGGCACTGCAGTATCATGAATATTGTTGAACAAATGGCTGCAGTTGGGTTGGATAGATTATTGAAGATACCTGAGTGGGAGCAGACCGAATTGATCCTCTAGTGTATCTACAATAGTACTGACAAATTTGTGCATTGAATGGATTATCTATCACTAACCCTTTCCTTTAAGCATGAATGTTTTTTGAAGACAGAAGTGGTCAAAACTTTTCAATAAGTCAGAGAGCATCTGTGAGGAGAGAAGTGGAGTTAACTTCACAAAATAATGACTTTCCATCACATTTGGAACCTGAAACATCAGCTGCTTATCCCTCCAGGGATGCTGCCAGATCTGTTGAGTATTCCTAACATTACCTTTGATTTTTTTAAAATTTCAGATCTCTGTTACTTTGCTTTTCAGTTTCACTAAAGGCTTAGAACAGATTTATATTTGCCAGTTTTACTTGACTTGATAAGCGTTAGGCCTGAAGCCAATTTTAAGCAAGCTTGCAGCTCACCACAGAGTGAGTTAACCAACTTGCACAAAGCTTATTTTCTAACGTAGACTTAGTGTGTTCATAGCACATGACATTTTGGACTCAACAGCATTAATTTCTCTGGGTATAAAGGTGTTACATGGCATGAAATTTCTAAAGAAATAAGAAGAAAAACCTAGAGAAGTATTTTTGAAATGTGGCTTGTATTATAATGTTTTAAATGTGAAAGCCAATTTGCGCAAAACAAGATTATATAAATAAGAATGTTATATTAGTCAGATAATTGGTTTCAGAGATAGAGCTTGAAAATGAAATTTGACCAGGGTCAGGGAGTAACTTCCTTGCCTTCTTTTATGTGAACTGAGCAACTAAACAGGGCACCTACCTAATGTTCCTTGCAAAAGACAACTAATTTAACAATGCAATACTTTCTCAGTATTTAATTTCAACCTAGACCACAGAATCAGAAGTGGGAGAACTAACAACTGAGCCGTAGTTGACTATAACTTCTTTGCCTAGTTTGATAGAAGATGTATTATAGCCAAATATGTTTTGAGCCAGATTCATTGAGTAAATAATTGACCAGAAATAACCTGTGTTCAAATATAGCATTGTGGATGTGCAGCACATCATGCGGCATTTCTAAAATCAGTGACAATGAAAGAAGTGATGAAGAACACCTTGCTGGTTCTTGACCTCATCAAGTAGAATGTCAGATTACATCACGTTCACATCAAAACATGGAATATCTCTGTTAATTTTTCACCTGGATCCTGAATTCTCTTCACAAGAAAATGACATTGAAGCAGATTATTGTTCCTTCAGTCTAAGGTCCTGCTAGCTACATGAAGAAACGTTACAATAAGATGTTAATAGTGGAAATTTTAAACATTGCTTTCAAATGAGAATCTCAGTGTATGGAAAAGAGGCTCTAGCCTTCTATATTTATGGATTCAGTAATTTTTTTCTCAGATTTTATAGCATCAAAAGCAATTGGACTGTCATTATAACTACAGAATTTAGGAATGTCTTCAAACTAATATTACTAAGTTCTCCTTACTTGACCTTCAGCTATTATCTTTCCACCACTGAAGAAGAGCGTTAGATTTTGAAAATGCTTTGTTTTGCTATTCAGTTGGCATTCTTCAAGGAGCTGACACTATGACAAGCAGCTGAAAAATTCATTCATGTATTTTTCATGAGAGGATTTATTACATTATGGTGAAGTAAATTGGGAGAGTTTTTTTCATGATCAAGATTATTAAATGAGAACAATACCAGGGTTAGAATGGAAAGGAAGAATGAAGAGTTAAGTGGTATCAAGCTTTGAATTAAATCTCTATAGGTACGCAGAATTTAACTGCCAGTGTTAGTGTCCATAAAGTTCTTGGTGCAATTTAATATGTTACCTTTATTTTTTTTTAATGATCTGAAGGCATCCAAGAAGAATTTATTTTGCTTCTTATTAACTCTAGGTATCGTTGCATTTATGTTATTGAGGTAGGATTTAGATAAGTGTTGAAATGCTGTGATGGCAATTGAGGATAAAAAATTAAGTAGGTACATAAATCTGAAATAAAAACCCATATTAGAAAGGTGTCCTAAACACCAAATTGTTCTAAAATGTCTTTTTTCGATCCATTGTTAAATGTTTTGCTGAACATGTGATTGTTGACTTACTGTTGTACCTCACTCTCAACTGGTAACTGAAGTGGCTCGGTAAATCACTCTATTCATGGGCCAATTATGATGTATTAGCCTTGCCAGCCACATTCCATTTGGAATAAGTTAAAAAAAAACTGCCATTTACTGGCACTGTTCTGCCCTCTGGAGGTGCAGTTCAGTTTGTATGAACATCCCTTCCTGTACATAAACTTTTTTTTAAATACCATTTCCTCCACAGATTAGTTTTTATGCTGATTTGAAGCATGCATTTGAAGGACATACATCTCCACCCACTCTTTAATTGCCTTTGAAATAGCAATATCTATGAGTCTTAAATTTTTGGTAATATTGGTAAACATTTAGTAGATATATTTTGAAGGACATATTATGTTTAAGTTTATCTTTGTGTCATTAGCTTACTCTTGTTTACTCTGTGTAGTTATGGAGTGCTGCGTGTGTGTACGCCAATTGTAACAATAATTCACAGCATTAATATATTCAGGTGCATGACGATTCTGCAAAAAAATTAATATGTATCTTACTTCGGTAATTCTCTGCTGTTTTAAAGTAAAGAAATCCCATTTAAAAAACCTGAAGAAAGCTTCTATCTCAGGTGATTTTTGAGAAGTTTTTTCAACTTGCTGCATAGCTGTGCCTGCACACACAGTGAGAGCAGTAGAGTGAAAAGATAACTCGTCTTCAAAGGCACTGCCCCAGACTGCAGATGCATGTGACAGCCAAAGATGATAATGTCAGCTTCGAGCGACATCGAACGCCAGGACCTGGCGGTCAGGTCAGAATGTGGCTCATCTATCGCATCGTCGTGATGCTCAAGCAAAACAACTACATGAGAATTCATGTACTTGATAACTGTCCCTCACCAGCTGTGGCAATCTATGGACTTAAGAGGACAGCCATTGACAGACAGCAGGAATTCGGGACAGAACCATGGAGGAACATAAAAGGCATTTCTATATTGATGATGGTCTTAAGTAATTTTCGACTGCAGAAGAAGCAGTCTGCGTTGTGAAGGCAGCACAAAATATGTTGGCATAGTCTAATTCAGACTGCCTAAGATCACATCCAACGGTGCAGAAGTCATGAAATGTTTCCTGTCTGAAGATCTGGCCAAAGGTCTACAAAACCTTGATCTTGATCAGGATCTCCCTCCCATGCAGTGCAGCCTGAGCCTTGGATGGGACCTCGGTACTGATACCTTACCTTTCAGGTTGCTGACACCAAAAGACTCTTTACGTGTCGTGTTGTGCTTTTGACCATCAACAGCCTATTTGACCAGCTGGATTTGCTGCTCCAGTCAGTATCCAGCCACGTTTCATGTTAAGAGTGTTGACCAAGGACATTTGTGGATGTGATGTCCCACTTCCAAAAGTGAACCATAAGTAGTGGCAGCAGTGGTGCTCTTTCCTTCAGGAGCTTATTGGCTTTAAAATCACCAGAACCTACACAACAATTCCACTATCTACAGCTCAAAAGAAAATGGTCTGCATCTTCTGTGATAAGTCAACTAACTTTATTGCGTCTGTTGCATACCTGAAGGTCACAGATGCTGTGGAACGTAGTGAAGTTGGATTCATCCTGGGCAGGTATGGCACAGCTTGTTCCCAGTCAGATCTCGCCATACCAAGGCTTGAACCCTCTGCTGTTCTAGCAACTGAGATGGCAGAGCTGATAAGTAAAGAGTTAGATGCAGATGATATCAAATTAGTTACGACAGCAAGGTAGTACTTGGTGATATATTTAATGAAACAAGGCATTCTATGTGTAGGGTGCATTGTATCTAACGTATCAGGAGATCAACTCAGAACAGCCAATGGAACTATGTTCCCAATGATCTCAAGCCAGTTGATCATGCTACAAGAGGGTTCCAAGCTAATCATTTTGCCCTCTTCTCATGGTTAACTGGCCCAACATTTCTTGCCGGTCCTCAACAGGAAGATAATCAGCAGGAAAACTTCAGCTTAGCCGACCCTAAGGTAGATGTAGGCATATGTCCTCAAGTATCGACCACCATTACTCATTTATCACCACTCCAACTCGGCAGTGCAGGCATTGAGCATTTTTCAAGCTGGAAGTCGCATACCAGAGCAATTGCCCAGCTCTCACACATTGCTCGTTCCTTTAGAAGGGTAGCCAAAGACGGCCTTTTCAATAGTTGGTTCACTTGTAAGCAACCTTTCTGTGCAGACCAGCTGAATTGGGCAAAGGTTAGAATACTTGTTGTTTAATGACAGGTTTATGCAGGGGAAAGGCATTACCTCACATAGCAGGAACCTCTCCCAGAACAAAGCCTGCTCTCAAAGCTCTGTCCCTTTCTTAACTCTGAGGGGCTACTGGAAGTTGTTGGTCATATAGAGACGCCATGACTCACACCAGAGGTAACTCAACCAATTAGCATTCTGGGTAAACATCGTGTCATCTCTCTGTTTATTAGACATTACCATGAGCAAGTATGTTATCAAGACTGACATTTTTGAAGGGAGACCAGCTAAAGGCAGTGCAGTAAATTGTTTTCAAGTCCACTCTCTGAGGCTATACTTCTTTTACCAAATACTTAGTGAAGTGATCACATGATCTTTAGTTTCTTGCCAACTATCAGTGACAAAAATCACTGCTTTTTGAACGTATACACACGCAACTGACAATATTTAAAAACTGGTTACTATAAGCATGGTATAATGTCTAACAACTTCACAAATGCATGAGACTGGCACTAGTTAGAAACTGTTTGGCAACAGTCAACTGCTCCAATTAAGTGGCATAGTTTCCCAAATAAATTAAGGGAATCCTGGCTACTTACTTGATTTAGGTTTTGTTCTTTAAATGACGTCCCAAATAAATGACTGTCCTGATTAAACAAAGGCCCAATTAAACAGAATTCACTGTATTTTGAAGGAAATATTACCTTTAAGTTTATTCTTTGCACCATGAGTTTATACTGTACAGATATGGAGTGTTGCATATCTCACAACCTTGATTAACTTCTGGTTAAGATGGCGCCTGCATACAATGCTCCTTTCATTGACATCTTCTGGATAAACCACAAAACTGTTCATTTCACTTCTTTTATGCCTGTTTTTCATCTTAAGTATGCTTCTGAAATTGTAAGAGCCTGCAATTTAGAGTTTGGAATTGATCGAGTGATGCAGCGCTTTGCTGACTCCGAGAAGATTCTGGGGAGCAAGTGCAAGCCTCGAAGCAAAGGAACAAA
Source organism: Mobula birostris (assembly GCF_030028105.1). Taxonomy (NCBI): domain Eukaryota; kingdom Metazoa; phylum Chordata; class Chondrichthyes; order Myliobatiformes; family Myliobatidae; genus Mobula; species Mobula birostris. The sequence goes on along the minus strand of NC_092379.1, from coordinate 101,929,152 downwards.
AGATGAGGCGTGAGCTGACGTTCGACTCCATGTTGCTGATTAAAGTGACAAGGAAGATTGAAACGTTGGGGTAAATGCAGAAGACGAGCATGGGTTCAGCGCCAACTACTTGCCTTTTGATCGCTGATGGGATCGCTTTACTGCCAGGTAAGGAGTCTATGTGGCCTATCGCTGTGCCCAGAGGGCAGGTCTCCGTGTTCGAACAGTGTCTCTCTCTTTCGATGATGTCGGAGGATGTTACTGACGTTCTGTGTTTATGGAAGTGGACTACAGACTATGGACATTTTCAGTCTTATGGTTTTTATATTCTGCGTTGTCTCCTGTTGTTTTTTTTGTGCAGGGCGAGGAGGTTTGGGGATCGATGTTCTTGTTGTGCTTTTGTTAGTTTTTTGTGCAAGGGAGGGGCATTTGGGGGCTGATGTGCTTATTCCGTTTCGTGCAGTTGGGGGGGGGGAGGCAGGTTGGGGGTCGATGTTCTTGTTGTATTTTGTGCGGAGAAGGAGGTTTTCTGGGGTTGATGATCATGTGCAGTGGGGTGGGTTTGCTGTTTCTCTTTGAACTGACCCATGGTTTTCTTCATCTCGTGGCTGTCTGGAGAAGAAGTATCTCAGATTTGTACAATGCAGACATATTTTGATAATAATGAACTTTTAAATTTTAAACACCAGTTGATCAACAGGACTAGTATATTCATGCATGCAATGATTCTGTATGGAATTTAATACATATTTTATTTAACTCTGTCATTTCAAAGAAAAGAAACCTTATTAAAAACCCTGAAGAAAGCTTCCATCTCAGGTGATTTTTGAGAAGTTGCTCAGCTCACCATATGTGTGTGCACACACACCATGAGGACAGGAAAAGCCTTGTTAACACAATAGCCTTACAGAGTACTTAGTAATGGCATTATCTGCACAGAACCACTTAAATTTTCATTACACCAGAAGAATAAGTGCTTGAACAAAGATGAAAGTTTTAAGGAAGAAGGAGATGTAGAGCCTTGTGTGGTGGACAGGGGTGGTTGGTGGGGGGGGGGGGGAGGAATTCCATTGCCTAGAGACCTTTTAGGTGAAGTGTGGTGAATAACAATAAGAGAAAACATATGGAGATGTGCAAAAGGTTAAACTGGAGGAGATACTTTGGTAGATAATAAGGTTGGAAGGATAGAGAAGGGGAAAGGCAAGGTGATAGATGGATCAAAATCAAATATGAAAATTTAAAATCTAATGGTTGTTCAATTACTACTGATTAATGAGATTAGTAAAGATGGGTACCTGATGGTCATTATGAATGAGGTGGGCTGAAGCACCAGCTTCTGTGCCGTATGACTGCATGACTCTCTATGATTTTAGTAAGGAACCAATGTAGGCCATGGAATCAAATAGTTTTGGGTTAACACGTTTTTGTGGAAGTAGGCTGGGACAGAGGAATTTTAGATTCTCTCTAAGGAGTTAAAAGAGTTAATAACATTGATTTCATGGCCAGCAGTGAAATGGTTCTCCCACTGCATTATTCTTTCCTATGTAAATATATTTGCAACATTTATCTCATTTATTTTAACTCATGACAATCAATTCATCCTTTGGGTACACCTTATTGAGAAAGAAAATGCTTCAAGATCAAGATTCAAGATTGTTTAATGTAATTTCCAGTACACTAGTGTAAAGGAGAACGAAATAATTGTTACCCTGGATCTGACGCAGAACAAAAAAAACCAGAAAATAGTGGTAGGCTACTAGGTAAATGCCTTACCCTTAGTTACTCCAGTATGGTATTAAAGAAAATATATTCATGCTCCCAGAGTTGGTCAGAGTTAATTATTGGGGTCAATGTATGGTTCAAATATTCAAATTAAATGTAATTTGAATCTAACATGCTTATTTATCGTCAGCAAAGGCATATATATTTCTTTTATTCATTCATTTACGGATGCGGGTGTCGACAGCTAAGCTAGCATTTATTGCCCATCTCTAGTTGCCCTTGAGAATATACATGACATTCTCCTCCTTCAGTAAGTATACGCAGTTATGCACAACTCTTAAAAACAAAAAGAAATGCAGAGGCTCAAAATCTAAAATGAGATCAGAAAATGCTAGAAACAATTAGCAGGTTACGAAGCATGACAAATACTGCTTGATTTGCTGGATGTTCCAGCATTTTAGGTTTTATTTCACACTACTGTGACAAGGCAAGCAGTGAAAATCCGTTTCTCGAAGGCACAAATTACAAACAAACAGACTGTAATCAATAAAGGACCGAGGGAAAAGTTAGGTAAGTTTTATTTTATGTGTAAGATTATAATGTTTATCACTCTACGAGTTAAAGTGCTGGAAGAAGAGTCAACAAAATATTTTATGGGGTACCACAGTATTATTTCAAATAGGAAAAATCAGCAAAATCTCCTTCTCTTATATTGAAACACTCCAAATTCAACATACATTTATTTGTAAAGAGCTTTTCACAAAATTTGTTCTTACTGGCTTTTATATAAAGTGAAACGCCAGCAGGAACTAGTGGCGAGAACAATCTCTGTTTCTATTGCTGCTTCTCTCTTTCTGTTCACGTTGCAGCTCACTTTTGACTGAACCAAGTAAAGGTATCAGCAGTGGCAGAACTTAGTAATCCGAGATAGAACCGAGTACCTGGAGTCATTGCCAAATGGGGATCCAGCTACGTGGAGAGATTCAGAAATCTGCACCTGTTCTTGTTTTGGGCATCGAAAGTAAAAGGGAGATTTAATAAAAATGCAAAGCAGCATGAATATTTTGATAAAGTAAACTTAGAGAAACTGTTACCAGTAGCAGAGAGGTAATTACTTTGGAGATGCAGATTTAAGATCATTTGCAAGGGCATTGAAGACTATGTAAAACATCTTTTCTTTTGCGCACAGAAGGTATGTATTAACTAAAATGTAGTAAATACTGATATTCAAAATAGTTTATAAGGGGAAACCAGGAACAAGGCTGTGGGATTAATTGACTTGCACTTCGAAAGATATAGTACAGGTTTGAAGGCCCGAGTGATCCTGCAACATATGATTCTATTTCATGATTAATCATTGATCCTACTTCCAGAAATTTCATTGGCAATCATGGTAGATTTTGGGAATCTGTGCACCCAGCACAGAATTTTGTCTAGACAGCACATCTGGAGTTTGGCTCTGAGGTCAATTGATGACCCTGGGTTCCCAATCCATTAAACTTAAGAATGAGAGATAATTGACTTCCATACATGGCTTTCAGAGACATACACCTAGACCGTAAAGTTCTGTGCTGAGAGTGCAAATTAGCAAAATATCTCTGTAGATGCCTGCCTAAGGCAGACTAGAGAGCTCTGCATTCATGGCATTTAATTTCCCCAGCAGCTGAACAGATCTGTGTATCAGCAATATCAATCTTCACCCAGTAATGAGTGCCTACTAGCTGACTAGAAAGAGGTTATTGACCTTCTTTATCTTGGGCAACACATTCTTATTGAATGGAAGAAACATGACAGGAATTACTTGGTGAGGAAGTTTTCAGCAATTCCAAACAACGTTCAATATAAAAGCCTTTCTGCAAGATTTCTTTTTGAAACCATTACTTTGTAGATTGGAATTGCAGAACTTATATATGTGGAGTGAGAAAGACAAATAAACTGATGGTTTTGGTTTGATACTTAGAGATTTTAAATGTATCAAAATATACCTCCAAATGATGAGACTCTGAGATGCACCTAACGTGCACCTATGTAGTATCTAATGTTCCACTCACTCACGAAATATATGAGTGAACTATTCAGCAGATTAAATTCAGCTCTGATGCCTTTCATATTTGACTTCATGTGAGGCTACTACCTGCACAAAACAAGGGCTAGGTCCCAGAGGGCACCTGGAATCTGTAAGATTATGCTGCCCCATGAGTGATTTCTTTCAGAAACCAGGTAAGAAATTGAGTATGAAGGAAGGTCAAAATCAAAGCTGAGCTTATTGTCAAATGGACAAGTACGGTACATGTACCAGTGCAATGAAGGACACTGCAGCATTGCATGCACGTAGCATCAGCTATGAAGCATTTACAAGAAAACGAGAATCAAAATCAAGTTTATTATTAGTCTTATATGATGTGAAATTCGTTGTTTTTCGGCAGTAGTACAGTACAGAGACATAAAATTATGATAAACAAATTAAATATATAAAAATTATAAACACCAATAAAATATATTTTATGTTTAAATATAAAACATATTGTACTTATATATAAAATTATTTATATATTTATATTTAAGTTAAACACAAATTTATACTATTTGTAGAAGAATACAACACAATTTGCACAAAAAAGTCCATTCCAGTGTAAAATGATCGGGATGCTCATCATATTACTAAACTGTCATGGGGGTTCACGTCTCGCCAGTTGGTTCCTGAACCAAATGGTCGAAGTGAAGCAGCAATTCTTGAACTTTCTATACCTCTCTGCCTAATAGTAGCTGCAAAAATTGGCATGGCAAGTGTTTAGGAATGGACATGGACATGATATTTTCTTTGTACCTTCACGTATGTTCATACTGTGAATCTATTGGAGAGGAGTATGTGACATGTCTTGTTTGCAACATCGGCAAAGATGTACAGTGTACACCAAAAGCTTAAATTCTCAACATGCAAATAATTTGAATGTACTGCCTAATAATAAATTATTATCCCAGATGTCTGCTCGAATAAATCCATTATAATTAGTTTTTAAATTCAGCTTCCAATACATTATCAGTGCTGTCAAAATGTCGTCTTATATGCTTATTCTTTCATGTTATGTTTTTTCTAGTAATTAGAAACATTTATTGTGAAAGAAAGGAAATGCCAAATAATCAGACCTGCTAACAATGACATGCACTATACCAAATCATAGAATTACAGCTGGAGGTGTATGGGGATCATTCAGCCCCTTTGCCTACCTCTCATCTCTTGATCCATAGCACTATAGATGACTTCTCTTCATGTCCTCATACAAATGAGTTTTATATGGCAGTAAGTGATTTACAGACCTTCAAGGTTTTCCGAATAAATTAATTGTTGCTCATCTCTCTGTTAACCTTTCTTGCAATTAATTTAAATTGATTACCTTTAGTTATTGACCTTGCTGCAAAGGAAAATAGTCCTTTCTATTTACTATGTATAGGTTCATACTGGACCTCTCCATTAAATCTGCCAAAAGAACCAACTATAAAACCAAAATCCAACTAGCTTCCCCCTCATACCAAATAATTCTCCAGCCCAAGCACCATTCTTGTAAATCTCCCGTGCACGCTCACTGATGCTCTCACATCTTCATGTGTTCAGAAATGTATATTTGAGCTATGGTTTAAAAAATATTTTATATATGCTTACTAACATCCTGATAAATAATAAATGAGTGAATGTGTTAACACTTAAAAGCCTATAAATGTTCATTTTTGACACCACATATTTTATGCCTCATCAACATTTTATCTAAAATCCAGTTACTAAATGTGGTAAGTACTTTGCTTGCATGTAGCAAACCTTTGGAATTCCATATGGGTCCATGAGTATGATGTGCTTATACACTCATGCAATGACATCAGTTGGCATCACTGGTAAGTATAATGTGCAATTGGCAATATTAGTAAGAAATATTACTGTATTTACAAGGCTAGCAAAGTTGTAGATTGCAGTGAATCTTATAAGAAGGGAAAAGAGCTGTTTTTAAAAAATAGCAAGCTCTGCCTGCACCATGGTCAGGTAATCTGAAATCTTCTCGGACGGTTTTCTCTCAACTTATTTTCGATGTTCAAGTCTCTTGAGCTTCCACTACACTCCTCATATGGTTCACCTCCCATTCTCTGGTCTTTTCCAAGATCATCTCCTTTCCTGGCCAACACCTAATCGACTATTTATTCTTTGCAATGGCAGGAGATTATAAAGGAAGTGCCTTTGCAAGTGATTGCATGGTTGAATATGAAGTCTTACAACCTGATCCTAAAATAGAACCAATTAGCTGAGCAATCTATATTTTCTTGAACTGAGGAGTTTCTGGGCCATTTTTTAAATATTTGAACCAAATTAAGGAAAACAAATCTTAAATTTAATTATATGGCAACTTAATAAATTCTCTCAATCTCAGGAAACAAATTCTTAAGTAAAATTCAATTTCTTTATTCAGGGTCTCAAAGATTTTAACAATATTTCTGGCATAAGATTCTGCAAATTCACCCATTTATAACTCATTCTCTGATATATTACTCTAACATATTTGAAAATATCCACTTAACATACATAATATATTTCTATGACTATAACTTGCAATTTCTCATTGCAAATACTGTGCTATTATCAACTACACAAATAGAATAGAGCAGGTTTTGAAAACTATACGTGAATGTCTTGTCACTCCTACTGAGAGCATCAAGAATAATTTCTCCAAATGTTACAAAAACACATATATCAAGTAGCAAGTTATATTATAAACCAGCACAAAATTGAGGTTGCAAAAGTTCAGAGATATAGTGATTCCTTATTTTCATGATTACTGTTGTTATATTTAAACAAAACACATAAAACACTAAATTACATTGTTGCAATCTAGAGCTTTTCTTTGTGAGTAACAGCCAAACTACAACCAGCTTTACTTCATTGCTTCAGTGTGCTGAAAGTTCTGTATACAAGACTGTAGAGCAATTGTGATGAGGAAGACCAACCCGCTCATTATTGTTGTTTAGTAACCCCAAAAATTCAAAAAATTCTTGATGCCATTCTTTAATTTGGCCTTTATTTGTTTCAGTTGTTGGCCTTCTGACTTACTCTTCAAGTTTGATTTACAGTAGCGATTTTCAAGATTTACAATATGATTATTATTTCTACACAATACATAATTTTGTATTCCCAGAAGAGAATTATTTAATACAAGTAATCATAGATTCAAACCTGACATCCAGAAAAAGGTAAGTGATCTTATGGCAGAATTGGCAGTGGGATTATTGGGACTCACCATTGTTCAATTTACCATGGTCCTCCAGAAGCTTCACTCCACTGACTAATTCAGTGTTGAGACATACAGAGGCATGAAATTGTGCTTCTTTCCCATTAGTAACCCATTACACAGGCAGAGTTAGGGCTGTGGCATTGACATACAAGACCAATTTTTTTTTATTGATGAGATTTCTTGATTACCAACAGACCACTTCTCTCTGGAGCTGAAAGTGTAATATTACAGGTGTGACATTTCATTCCTTCAAAGTTCACTTGTTGCTAACAACATGAAAAAAAAATTATAACTTATAACCAGGCATCCACTCCAATATGGTTCATATTAATATTCACTGGTTCCTTACTTAATTGGTCCTTACTTCATCAATGATCTCTGCCTCCATGCAGTAAAATATACTGTTCCCAGCCATTTTCTGTATGTAAAAGAAATCTTCTCTAAATTACTTATTTGTTTACTTACAACCATCTCACACTGATGGCCTGATATTCTTAAGTGAAAAGTTCTCCACATTCGTCTCATCAAACTCTTGATCTAGCTCACCAAGCTTGAGCTAACTTCATGTGTCTCTTCCATCATCTCCATTGGAATGAGAATTTCCCATTATTTCAATATCAGACTCGAATTGGAGTATAACCATAAGAACCAAATACATTTGTGATATGTGGCAGATTCTCACTGAGTCTGGAAATAAATCTAATCATAATGTCCCACTTGTAGTCGTTGCTTCAAGCATTTATCTTAAAAGCAGGAGAATCTTTGTCTTAATTATTTGTTGTAGCATTCAACAGCAATGCACAGGTATTGCTGTTGTCCAGCTGATCTGAGGCTGAGTGGTGAGCTATTGAGATTGAATTTTCTGTAGACCTGTAGTGGTAATAGGCCAATTGCAGCAGCTTCAGGCCCTTGTTCAGGCAGGAGATAATTCTAAACATATGAAATCCTGCAGACGCTGGAAATCCAAAGCAACACACACAAAATGCTGGAGGAACTCAGCAGGTCAGGCAGCATCCATGGAAATGAGCAAACAGTCTACGTTTTGGGCCAAGACATTTGGAGGGTGCAATAGTTTGATCTAAAACCAGTGTATTATACCTAAACAATGGAGACTAGTATGGGATGAGGGTGGATTTGGCTAGTGTAGACTGGAAACACAGGCTATATAGTGGGATGGTTGAGGAACAGTGGAAGACTTTCAAAGAAATTTGTCATGGTGCTCAACAAAAGTATATTCCAGTTAAAAACCAGCACAGTAACGGTGGGGAGAGCCAGCCTTGATAAATAAGGAAATAAAAGAAGGCTTCAAACTAAAAGCTCGTGCATACAAAGTCACCAAGAGTAGTGGGAAACTGGAAGATTTGGAAAACTTTAAAAACCATGAAGCGAGCAATAAAGAAAGGGAAGCAACACACATAAAAGTTGCTGGTGAACGCAGCAGGCCAGGCAGCATCTATAGGAAGAGGTACAGTCCACGTTTCGGGCCGAGACCCTTCGTCAGGACTAACTGAAAGAAGAGCTAGTAAGAGATTTAAAAGTGGGAGGGGGAGGGGGAGATCCAAAATGATAGGAGAAGACAGGAGGGGGAGGGATGGAGCCAAGAGCTGGACAGTTGATTGGAAAAAGGGATACGAGAGGATCATGGGACAGTAGGCCTAGGGAGAAAGGGGGAGGGGGAAGCCCAGAGGATGGGCAATAACAGATGGGGTACGAAGGGGAGGTGGGGAATTAATGGAAGTTAGAGAAGTCAATGTTCATGCCATCAGGTTGGAGGCTACCCAGACAGAATATAAGGTGTTATTCCTCCAACCTAAGTGTGGCTTCATCTTTACAGTAGAGGAAGCCATGGATAGACAGATCAGAAAGTGAAGCTAGATTATGAAAATAAACTAGCACAAAATCTAAAAATGGATAGTAAAAGTATTTATAATTATATAAGGCGGAAAAGATTGACTAAAGTGAATGTAGGTCCCTTGGAGGACGAAAAGGGGTAATTGATATTGGGTAATGAGGAAATGGCAGAAGCTTTGAATGACTATTTTGTGTCAATCTTCATGGTAGAGGACACGTCCAACATGCCAAAGAGAGATGTTACGGATGCGATGGGAGGTGAGGAGCTTGATACAATAGCTATCACTAAAGAGGTAGTGCTGAGCAAACTTGTGGACCTGAAGATAGGTAAGTCCTGTGGTCCTGATGGAATGCATCCCAGGGTACTGAAAGAAATGGTGGAAGTTATAGTAGAGGTTTTGGTGATAATTTACCAAAATTCTCAGGACTCTGAGCAGGTACCAATATATTGGGAGATGGCAAATGTTATGCCACTGTTCAAAGAAGGATGCAGACAAAAGGCAGGTAACTATAGGTCAGTTAGTTTAACATCTGTAGTTGGGTAAATGCCTGAAGCTATCACTAAAGAAGACATAGCGAGGAATCAGGAAAGAAATAGATCCATCGGGCAGACCCAGCATGGATTCAGCAAAGGCAGTTCCTGTTTGACAAACTTACTGGAATTCTTTGAGGATATAATGAGTGCAGTGGATAGAGGGGAACAGATGGACGTTATTTAGTTGGATATCCAGAAGGTGTTTGATAAGGTGCCGCATAAAAGACTTATCTATAATATAGGGATGCATGGAGTGGAGGGTGATGTATTAGCATGGATTGAGGATTGGTTAACTAATAGAAAGCAGAGAGTTGGGATACATGGGTGAGATTTTGGTTGGCAGTCTGTGGTGAGTGGTGTACTGCAGGGGTCGGTACTGGGCCCGCAATTATTCACGATATACATTAACGATCTTGAAGATGGGACCGAGGGTAATGTATCTAAGTTTGTTGATGATACTAAATTGAGTGAAAAGCAAATTGTGTAGAAGATACGGAGAGTCTGCAGAAGATATAGATAGGTTAAGTGAGTGGGCAAGCGTCTGGCAGATGGAGTACAATGTTGGTAAATGTGAGGTCATCCACTTTGGAAGGAAAAATGAAAGAGCAGTTTATTATTTAAATGGTTAAAAAAATGCAGCATGCTGCTGTGCAGAGGGACTTGGGAGTGTTTGTGCATGAATCACAAAAGGTTGGTTTGCAGGTGCAACAGGTTATCAAGAAGGCAAATGCAATGTTGACCTTCATTGCTAGAGGGATTGAATTGAAGAGCAGGGAGGTTATGCTGTAACTGTACAGGGTACTGCTGAGGCTGTACCTGGAGTACTGCTTGCAGTTCTGGTCTCCTTACTTGAGGAAGGATATACTGGCTTTGGAAACGGTGCAGTGGAGGTTCACCAGGTTGATTCCAGAGATGAGGAGGTTAGACTATGAAGAGAGATTGAGTCACCTGGGACAGTACTTGCTGGAATTCAGAAGAATGACAGGAAATCTTATAGAAACTTATAAAATTATGAAAGGGATAGATAAGATAGGGGCAGGAAAGTTGTTTCCATTGGTAGGTGAGACTAGAACTAGGGGGCATAGCTGCAAGATTTGGGGGAGTAGATTTAGGACGGATTTGAGGAGGGACTGTTTTTCCCAGAGAGTGGTGAATCTGTGGAATTCTCTGCCCAATGAAGCAGTGGAGGCTACCTTAGTAAATATATTTAAAACAAGGTTGGATAGATTTTTGCATAGTAGGGGAATTAAGAGTCATGGGGAAAAGGCAGGTTGGTGGAGATTTTGGCCAGATCAGCCATGATCTTATTGAATAGCAGTGCAGACTCGATGGGTCAGATGGCCTACTCCTGCTCCTATTTCTTATGTTCTTATGTAAGACTCTTCTTCAGAACTGGAAAGGAAAGGTGAAGAAGCCAGAATAAAAAGATGGGGGTGGGGGAAGAAGGATAGCTAGAAGTTGATAGGTGAAGCCAGGTGGGTGGGGAAGGTAAAGGGCTGGACAGAAAGGTGTCTGATAGGAGAGGAGACTCTACCATAGGAAAAAGGAAAGGAGGAGGGGCATCAGGGTGAGGTGATAGGGAGGAGAGAAGAGGTAAGAGGCTAGAATGGGGAATAGAAGAAGAGAGGTGGGGAAAGGGAACTTTTATTTTACTGGAAGGAGAAATCGATATTCATGGCATCAGGTTGGAGTCTACCGAGATGGAATACAAGGTGTTGTTCCACCACGCTGAAGGTGGCCTCATCATGCTGCAAGAGGAGGCTATGGATTGATATGTTGGAAGACGAATGGGAATCAGAATTTAAATATTTGACCACTGGGCAGATCTGCTTTTGGTGAGTGGAGCGGCGGTGCTCAATGAAGCAGTCGCCTAATCTATGTTGGATCACGCCAGAGTAGAGGAGGCTGCACTGGAAGCACTGGACACCCGATCTTTTTATTCTGGCATCTCCCCACTTCCTTTTCAGTCCTGAAGAAGGGTCTTGGCCTGAAATGTCAATTGTTCATTTCCATGGATGCTGCCTGACCTGCAAAGATCCTCCAGCATTTTCTGTGTGTGTGTTGCAGCAGGCAATTCTAGCCATGACCACCCTCTGGAATCCAAGTCATATTTATATCCTGTCTACATTTCCCATTATAAACTTCTATCCACAGTTATGGCTATGTAATAACAATCCCTGCTTCAGAAGGGACTGTGGTGCTGGTACTGGTAAAAGGGTATAATTGGAATATTTTATTGGATTATGAACGAGCGTATATGAATTTGCAGTGCAGAAATAATGATGAAGGCAGAATCGATGACCTTATAATGGAGATATGCTGCATATAGAGAAAAAAGCAAAAGCTAAAAGCATTCTGGAGATAGAAGAGATCACAGACGCTATATCAAAGTTGCTGGTAAACGCAGCAGGCCAGACAACATCTCTAGGAAGAGGTGCAGTCGACGTTTCAGGCTGAGACTCTTCGTCAGGACTAACTGAAGGAAGAGTGAGTAAGGGATTTGAAAGTTGGAGGGGGAGGGGGAGATCCAAAATGATAGGAGAAGACAGGAGGGGGAGGGATAGAGCCAAGAGCTGGACAGGTGATTAGCAAAGGGGATATGAGAGGATCATGGGACAGGAGGCCCGGGGAGAAGGAAAAGCGGGGGGGGAACCCAGAGAATGGGCAAGGGGTATAGTCAGAGGGACAGAAGGAGAAAAAGGAGAGTGAGAGAAAGAATGCGTGCATAAAAATAAATAATGGATGGGGCACAAGGGGGAGGTGGGGCATTAGCGGAAGTTAGAGAAGTCAGTGTTCATGCCATCAGGTTGGAGACTACCCAGACGGAATATAAGGTGTTGTTCCTCCAACCTGAGTGTGGCTTCATCTTTGCAGTAGAGGAGGCCGTGGATAGACATGTCAGAATAGGAATGGGATGTGGAATTAAAATGTGTGGCCACTGGGAGATCCTGCTTTCTCTGGCGGACAGAGCGTAGATGTTCAGCAAAGCTGTCTCCCAGTCTGCGTCAGGTCCGCCAATATATAGAAGGCCACATCGGGAGCACCGGACGCAGCCTGAGGTGATATACTGCGTCCGGTGCTCCCGATGTGGCCTTCTCTATATTGGAAAGACCTGACGCAGACTGAGGGACCGTTTTGCTGAACACCTACGCACTGTCCACCAGAGAAAGCAGGATCTCCCAGTGCCCACGCATTTTAATTCCACATCCCATTCCCATTCTGACATGTCTATCCACGGCCTCCTCTACTGCAAAGATGAAGCCACACTCAGGTTGGAGGGACAACACCTTATATTCCGTCTGGGTAGCCTCCAACCTGATGGCATGAACACTGACTTCTCTAACTTCCGCTAATGCCCCACCTCCCCCTCGTACCCCATCCGTTATTTATTTTTATACACAAATTCTTTCTCTCACTCTCCTTTTTCTCCCTCTGTCCCTCTGACTATACCCCTTGCCCATTCTCTGGGTTTCCCCCCCCCACCCCCGCTTTTCCTTCTCCCTGGGCCTCCTGTCCCATGATCCTCTCATATCCCCTTTGCTAATCACCTGTTCAGCTCTTGGCTCTATCCCTCCCCCTCCTGTCTTCTCCTATCATTTTGGATCTCCCCCTCCCCCTTCTACTTTCAAATTTCTTACTAACTCTTCCTTCAGTTAGTCCTGACAAAGGGTCTCGGCCTGAAACGTCGACTGTACCTCTTCCCAGAGATGCTGCCTGGCCTGCTGCGTTTACCAGCAACTTTGATGTGTGTTGCCTGAATTTCCAGCATCTGCAGAATTCCTCTTGTTGACAGATGCTATATGTTGGAGCAAAGAGAAAACTGCTGGGAGAACATAGATGGTCAGTGCTAAAGGGTCTTAACTTGAACCACCATCCTGCCCTCAGTCTCCATAGATGCTGCCTCCTGATCTGTAGTGTTTCTCCAGCACTTGCTTTTTTTTTGCAACAAAAGGCATTCACCTGCTCTAGTTTGAATATCTGAAGATTAGCCCTTTGTTACTTGTTTATCAATGAACACTTGATGCATGATGCACAGTTTCTTTCATCTCATAGTTCTATATCAGGGGTTTCCAACCTTTTTTATGCCACGGATTCCTACTATTAATCGAGGGGTCTGTAGCCCCCAGGATGGGAGCATCTGCTCTGTATTATAGTGCCTCCTATCAAACACTTGAAAATATTTATACGTGACATCGTATGACATAAAAACAGGCATATGCTCACCGAGTCTACATTGTCAATCAAGAATTCATTTATACTGATCTCACTTTACTTCCTTCATATTCAGAATCAGAATCACATTTATTATCTCTAACTTATGTTGTCTAATTTGTTGTTTTGTAGCAGTTGTACAATGAAAAACATAAATCCTATAAAAGTGCCCTATATTAATTTATAACAAATAAATTAATATTAATATATTAAATATTATTATTAAAATAATTGATTGTGCAATAAATAGTAGTGTTCATGGGTCATGGTCATGGACTACAGCCTGCTGAGATCCTGTGCATAGAATAGACAGCCGTCGATCCCAGGGGATCATGGGTTTGCACCTCTGGTGGACTGGGTTAGGCCGTGTCTACTGGAGTGATAGTCCTTGCCACACTGTGTACAGCAAAACGCTGAGGTAGCTCTTTCGTCTTGGGCAGCTTGGGCACAGAGCTTTCGGCAGGCTTTCTTTTCCTCTGCTTGCTGCATCAGAGTGGTCTTATACTTCAAGAGACCCTTTTTCACTTCCTGCTTCCAGGCACACCAGTCTTAGGCGAGTGACTGCCATGTGTTGGTGCTAATAACAAGGGCCTTGAAGTCGTGCTTGCAGGTGTCCTTGTAGTGCAGCTGGGGTCTTCTTATTGGCCTCTTTCCAGGCTCCAGCTCCCCAAAGAGAAGGTCCTTTGGCATGCACAAGGTGTGGCCTAGCCAGCGCATTCGCCTCTGTTTGAGGAAGGTGAACATGGAGGTGGTGCCAGTTCTCTCGAGCACTGTGTTGTGGTAACCTTGTCTTCCCAGGTGATACCAAGTATGCATCTGAGGCAGCGCAAATGGAAAGCGTTGAGTTGCCGGGGTCCTGTGCATGGGAGGCTTCATACCAGGCTTTGATGCAACCAGTCAGAATGCTCGCCACCATACATCTGCGGAAATTTGTAAGAGGTTTTGGTGACATGACAGATCTTCTCAAACTAAAAGCAGAATAGAGCGACTAGCAAAGCTTCTTCGTGATTGCATCAGTGCTCCATGAACTCCCTCAAATACTTCATAGTTTATAGTAGCGAATGAACCTGCCAAGCAAGACATATTTGGGATGTGCGATGAGGCTAGAGCACTAAGACTAAACCTATTCATGGAAGAAACTGCAAATTCTACACTTGGTTGCACCAGAGGTCAGGACTGAACCCAGATCACAGCAGCTGCAATAGCTCATTCGTTCTACATTCCTTTTGATGAATCAATATTTAACCCACTCAAATTAAAAGAAGGTGATTCACCTTTAACATTGAATTTTACTGAATACTAATTTCACTAAGCTGCATTTTACGTACTGCTCAGGAGTAATTTAATTAAGCAAAAAATAAATGATACCTCAAAATCTTCATGTTTTGAAGAGAGTTTTGAGTAAATAATCTGTTTCAAGCATGAAATCCATTACTCACACAATTCAGTGAGCAACCAAAATGAGGGATATGTACTCATTTTCCAGACGCAGTTGTTCTGTCTGATCTGTTTTAAAGTTACAGTAACAGTAAGGCTCAAATCTGCAGCTTTGCTCTCAATCCTATGCTCTAACATCCATCCTGACATTAATCCTTGGTCCCTGAAGAAAACTACATTTCCATGCTCTACGAAGAGCTTGTCAGTTCCTCCTCCCATTTCTTGCTCAATACCCACTCCAGTTGCTCAATGCACAATTGCAGCCAGTAGACTGAGCCAGTACCTACTAAGCTAATGACAACATGCACTGAAGGTGGGAAAAATATATTTTAACAAAGGTAGAATTTCATTATGTTTCTCAGCTACTATCTGCTAACTCTTTGTTTGAAGACTGAGATCATAAAATGAGGTGAAGGATGAAAATTATCACAGATTTACTGTACGTACTTTTTTTGCCTTGATGATTCTCCCTGGCACTAAATGCAGAAAATAATTTGCATTGCAAACTAATATATCCCCATTACTCTGACATCATATTACTGATCGTTATAAGCAAAATTATGCAACTATAGAAGATAATTAGAATATGATTAAGATCTGAACTGGAATTAACAATTTAGTAAAGGGACTGATTATGAAAGATCAGCACGGCAGTTAGGAAGATGTTATAAAGAATGGGGTGGAATTTTAAAACCTGAGAGGATGAATTTGCATTTTTTTCTGAGGCTGAAGTCAGTATAAACTGTCATCAGGTTAGGAAGGTGATGCAGGCCCACTGACTTCTATGGAAGGACATGACCCACCCTCTGTGAGAACTGGGTTGTTAATTCAAAGTGTCAAGGAAGAATTCAACTTCAGGTTTTGAATTAAATTGGTTGTCTAAGGGTTTTCTGAGTATTCTGAAACTAACCCTTGAAATCTCAACAGGAGATAGAGGAGCTGAAAATGTCACAAATAATCTTGCAGCCTCATAGCTGGTTTCTTCAGTGGCTGTGCAATGCCCTCTTCACAGATACTGGTGAACGCAGCAGGCCAGGCAGCATCTCTAGGAAGAGGTGCAGTCGACGTTTCGGGCCGAGACCCTTCGTCAGGACTAACTGAAGGAAGAGCTAGTAAGAGATTTGAAAGTGGGAGGGGGAGGGGGAGATCCAAAATGATAGGAGAAGACAGGAGGGGGAGGGATGGAGCCAAGAGCTGGACAGGTGATTGGCAAAAAGGATATGAGAGGATCATGGGACAGGAGGCCCAGGGAGAAGGAAAAGGGGGAGGGGGAAAAAGCCCAGAGGATGGGCAAGGGGTATAGTGAGAGGGACAGAGGGAGAAAAAGGAGAGAGAGAGAGAAAGAATGTGTGTATATAAATAACTAACGGATGGAGTACAAGGGGGAGGTGGGGCATTAGCAGAAGTTTGAGAAGTCAATGTTCATGCCATCAGGTTGGAGGCTACCCAGACAGAATATAAGGTGTTGTTCCTTCAACCTGAGTGTGGCTTCATCTTTACAGTGGAGGACGCCGTGGATAGACATGTCAGAATGGGAATGAGACGTGGAATTAAAATGTGTGGCCACTGGGAGATCCTGCTTTCTTTGGCGGACAGAGCGTTGGTGTTCAGCGAAACGATTTCCCAGTCTGCGTCGGGTCTCGCCAATGTATAGAAGGCCACATCGGGAGCACCGGACGCAGTATATCACCCCAGCTGACTCACAGGTGAAGTGTCGCCTCACCTGGAAGGACTGTCTGGGGCCCTGAATGGTGGTGAGGGTGGAAGTGTAAGGGCATGTGTAGCACTTGTTCCGCTTACAAGGATAAGTGCCAGGAGGGAGATCGGTGGGGAGGGATGGAGGGGACGAATGGATAAGGGAGTCGCGTAGGGAGCGATCCCTGCGGAAAGCGGGGCGTGGGGAGGGAAAGATGTGCTTAGTGGTGGGATCCCGTTGGAGGTGGCGGAAGCTATGGAGAAGTATAAGTTGGACCTGGAGGCTGGTGGGGTGGTAGGTGAGGACAAGGGGAACCCTATTCCTACTGGGGTGGCGGGAGGATGGAGTGAGAGCAGATGTGCGTGAAATGGGGGAGATGAGTTTGAGAGCAGAGTTGATGGTGGAGGAAGGGAAGCCCCTTTCTTTAAAAAAGGAAGACATCTCCCTCATCCTGGAATGAAAAGCCTCATCCTGAGAGCAGATGCAGCAGAGACGGAGGAATTATGGGAAGGGGATGGCATTTTTGCAAGAGACAGAATGAGAAGAGGAATAGTCCAGATAGCTGTGAGAGTCAGTAGGCTTATAGTAGACATCAGTAGATAAGCTGTCTCCAGAGATAGAGACAGAAAGATCTAGAAAGGGGAGGGAGGTGTCGGAAATGGACCAGGTAAACTTGAGGGCAGGGTGAAAGTTGGAGGCAAAGTTAATGAAGTCAACAAGCTTAGCATGTGTGCAGGAAGCAGCGCCATGATCCCATGATCCTCTCATATCCCTTTTGCCAATCAACCGTCCAGCTCTTGGCTCCATCCCTCCCCCCTACTGTCTTCTCCTATCATTTCGGATCTCCCCCTCCCCCTCCACTTTCAAATCTCTTACTAGCTCTTCTTTCAGTTAGTCCTGACGAAGGGTCTCGGCCCGAAATGTCCACTGTACCTCTTCCTAGAGATGCTGACTGGCCTGCTGCATTCACCAGCAACTTTTATGCGTGTTGCTTGTAATTCCAGCATCTGCAGATTTCCTCGTGTTCACAGATACTGTGTTGGTTCTATCCTTGCCTGTGGAGAAATCTGAATTTTCTCCACGTGCCCTTTGACTGCCCTTGACATGAAGATAGCATTTGACCAAGTGTGACATTAAAAAGTCATAGTAAAACTGAAATCAATGGAGACAAGGTGGAAAAACTTCAATGGTTGGAGTCATAACTTGCACAAATGAAGACACTTGAGAGGTCAATAAATCAAGCCCCAGGACATCACTGCAGAATTTCTCATGACAGTATCATAGGCTCAGTCATCTTCAGCGAAGTATTCTGCCACTTCCTGACACAAGCTTTTCTCCATTTACAAGTCACAAATCAGGAGTACGGTTGGCTTGATGAATGCTCTTTAACAACACCCAAGGAGCTTGACTAAATCTAAAACAAAGACACCCCTTTAATTGGCACCCAACTACCATCTCTACACATTCGCTCTCAGCATGTGCAGGTGCTTGTATTGTGTACTATCTAACAAAAGCACGTTGAGACTACTCCATGAGCAATGCTCAAAGTTGTGCTCTCTACTACTAATAAGGATAAGGCCTTTGGGCACATTTTGCCTTCCAAAAAGTACCATGTTGGGTTAGGAATATTTCACCACTCCTGCAACATTGCTGGATTTAACTCCTGGAACTCTCTACACAACAACTGCTTGGATTGTGGTAGTTCAGGAAGGCAGCACAGCTTTACCTTCTTGGGAGACTTAGAGATGGCCAACGAATGCTGGTCCCACTACCGATGGTTATATCCCCACCTCGAAAAATGAATGAATTAGCAAAAACAGGAAAACACTTCAAACACTTTCCACTGCTGATTTGCAGATCAATATTTTGTAGTCCTGTGATGCTCAGCTGCACTTGGTTGACCTGCATTTTTCCAAGCCACCATTCCAGTGCAGGTCCTATCACATTCATCTGGTCCTGCTCAATAGTGCTGCTTGGAATCCCATGTGTAAACTCACCAAAGAGTGGCATTGGTGCTGGTGGAAGGACGATACGAGCTGGGTGAGAAAGTCCTTCGAATATGTCGTGATTTTAGCCTGTAACTGAGTCCTGAACAATTCCTTAAGAAGTTTGCACATTATTGGACAAGCAATGGCAGACCTTGATAACAACCACTGCAGACTCAAAAGCTTTTGTAAAGTCAGCAGACAGCCATCACACAAACACAAGAGATTCTGCAGATGCTGTAAATCCAGTGCAACACTCACAAAATGCTGGAGGGACTCAGCAGGTCAGGCAGCACCTATGGAAATGAATAAACGGTCAAAGTTTCGGGCTGAGACCCTTCATTGGGACTGGAAAGGAAGGGGGAAGATGCCAGAAAAAAGAGGTGGGGAGGGGGGGAGGGAAAGAGGACAAACTAGAAGATGAAAGATGAGGAAGTTAAATGGCTGGAGAAGAGGGAATCTGGTAAGGGAGGAGGGTGTACCATGGGAGAAACGGAAGAAGAAGGAGCACCAGGGGAAGGTGATAGGCAGGTGACGAGAAGAGGCAAGAGACCAGAGTGGGGAATAGAAGAAGAGGGAAGGGGGAGGGGAAAAGAAAAGAGAAAAAAAATTACCAGAAAGCAAAATCAATGTTCATACCATCAGTTTGGAGGATATCGAGATGGATTATGAGGTGTTGCTCCTCTACCCTGAGAGTGGACTCATCATGGCAGAAAAAGTGGCCATCGACCATGATGTCAGAACAGGAATGGGGATAAGAATTAAAATAGTTGGCCATCAAGAAACCCTGCTTTAGGTGGATAGAGTGGAGGTGCTTGATAAAGCGGTCCCTACAATTTCCGGAACCTCAGATGCCATTTTACAAGAGCATATGGAGGGACTAGCAAACTATTGGAATCACTGGGAAATAAAGTGCTAAATAGTAACCTATTGCCTAAGAGTGTGACCAAGCCCATAAGGCATATGAACCTGATGAAGGGTCTTAGCCTGAAATGATGAATCTTTGTTCCTTTCCATTGATGTTGCCTGACCTGCTGCATTCTTTCAGCATTTTGCATGTGAAATCCATTCTGGATTTCCAGCATCTGTTCAATCTTTTGTACATAAGATGTAGGAGCAGAATTAGGCCACATGGCCATCAAATCTGCTACACCATTCGATCAATCGTGGTTGATTTATTTTCCATTTCAACCCCCCCATTCTCCTGCCTTCTCCCTGTAATTTTTGTTGCCCTTACTAATCAAGAACCTCTCAACTTCTGCTTTAAAGAAAGCATGGCAGCACCTCTACTCCCTTAGGAGTTTGTGAAGATTCAGCATGACATAGAAACATTGAGGTAATGTTACAGCTATATAAGACCTTAGCCAGTCCCCACTTGCAGTACTGTGTTCAGTTCTGGTCACTTTATTACAGGAAGGATGTGGATGTTATAGAGGGAGTGCAGAGGAGATTTGTAAGGATGTTGCCTGGATTGGAGAGCATGAAGATAGGTTGAGTGAACTTGACCTTTTCTTCTTGGAGCGGTGGAGGATGAGAAGTGACCTGATAGAGGTATATAAGATGATGAGAGGCATTGATCATGTGGATAGTTAGAGGTTTTTTCCCCAGGGCTGAAATGGCTAACATGAGGGGGGCATAGTTTTAAAGTGCTTGGAAGTAGGTACAAGGGGGATGTCAGAGATAGGATTTTCCACACAGAGAGTGGTGGGTGTGTGGAATGCACTGCTGGTGAAGGTGGTGGAGGCGGATACAATATGGTCTTTTAAGAGACTCTTAGATAGGTACATGGAGCTTAGAAAAATAGAGGGCTATGCACCAGGGAAATTCTAGGCAGTTTCTAGAGTAGGCTACATGGTCAGTACAATATTGTGTGCTGAAGGGCCTGTAATGTGCTGTAGATTTCTATGTTTCTAACCACTGAGCACATCAACATGAAATACTATCACAGCAAAGCAGCATCCATCAACAGAGACCCCCACTAACAGGACATGTTTTCTTCTTGCTGCTGCCATCAGGAGGAAGGTACAGGACCCTCATGACTCACATGGCCAGATTCAGGAACAGTTACTATCCCTCAACCATCCTGGTCTTGAACCAAAGCAGACAACTTACTCAATTTCACTTGCCCCATCATTGAAATCTTCCCAGAACATATGGACTCACTTTAAAGGAGTCTTCATCTCATGCTCTCGATATTATTTGTTTATTTGTTATTATTATTTATTTCTTTTTGTACTTACAGTTTGTTGTCTCTTGCATACTGGTTGATCACCCAAGATGGTGCAGGGTTTTTTTGATTCTATTATGATTATTATTGAGTATGCTCACAAGAAATCAAATCTCAAGGTTGTATATGGGGACATATATGTACTTTGATAATAAATTTACATTGATCTTTGAACTTTGAAATGACTTGAACTCTACAGTCATCTGTGACAATGAATTACACAAATTCACCACCCTCTGGAACAATAAATTCCTCCTCATCTCTGTCCTAAAGGGACATCATTCTATTCTGGCTGTTTCCTCTGGTCCTATACACTCTCACTATCAGAAACATTCTCTCCATATTCACTCTATCTAGGCCTTTCAATACTCAGTAGGTTTCAATGAGATCCTCCGTCATTCTATTGAACTCTGGCAAGTACAGCCCAGAGCCATCAAACACTCCTCATAAAATTATCCACATTTGTATCCTTTAATTCTTTCACCCACATGATTATTCTTATAATTCTCCTCTGGACCCTCTTCAATGCTAGCATATCCTTCTTTAGGATTGAGGGCCCAAAGCTGCTCACGGTACTCCAAGTGCAATCTGACCAATGCTTAATAAAGGCTGAACTTGCAACATCCTTGCTTTTATATTCTAGTCCTCTAGGAATGGATCCCTACTTTACATAGAAACATAGAAAACCTACAACACAATACAGGCCCTTCGGCCCACAAAGTTGTGCCGAACATGTCCCTACCTTAGAAATTACGAGGGTTACCCATAGCCCTCTAATTTTCTAAGCTCCATGTACCTATCCAAAAGTCTCTTAAAAGACCCTATCGTATCCGCTTCCACCACCATTGCCGGTAGCCCATTCCATGCACTCAGCAATCTCTGTGTAAAAAACTTACCCCTGACATCTACTCTCAAGCACCTTACACCTGTGCCCTCTTGTGGCAGCCATTTTAGCCCCGGGAAAAAGCCTCTGACTATCCACATGATCAATGCCTCGCATCATCTTATACACCTCTATCAGGTCACCTCTCATCCTCCGTTGCTTCAAGGAGAAAAGGGTGAGTTCACTCAATCTGTTTTCACAAGGCATGCTCCCCAATCCAGTCAACATCCTTGTAAATCTCCTCTGCACCCTTTCTATGGCTTCCACATCCTTCCTGTAGTGAGGTGACCAGAACTGACCACAGTACCCCAAGTGGGGTCTGATCAGGGTCCTATATAGCTACAACATTACCTCTCGGCTCCTAAATTCAATTCCACAATTGATGAAGGCCAATGCACCGTATGCTTTCTTAACCACAGAGTCAACCTGCACAGCAGCTTTGAGCATTCTATGGACTCGGACCCCAAGATCCCTCTGATCCTCCACACTGCCAAGAGTCTTACCATTAATACTATATTCTGCCGTCATATTTAACCTACCAAAATGAAGCACTTCACACTTATCTGTGTTGAACTCCATCTACCACTTCTCAGCCCAGTTTTGCATCCTATCAATGTCCCGCTGTAACCTCTGACAGCCCTCCACACTATCCACAACACCCACAATCTTTGTGTCATCAGCAAACTTATTAACTCATCCCTTCGCTTCCTCATCCAGGTCATTTATAAAAATCACGAAGAGTAAGGGTCCCAGAACAGATCCCTGAGGCACACCACTGGTCACCGACCTCCATGCAGAATATGACCTGTCTACAACCATACTTTGCCTTCTGTTGGCAAGCCAGTTCTGGATCCACAAAGCAATGTCCCCTTGGATTCCATGCCTCCTTACTTTCTCAATACTTTCTCCTTACTAGCATGGGGTACCTTATCAAATGCCTTGCTGAAATCCATATACACGACATCTATGGCTCTTCTTTCATCAATGTGTTTAGTCACATCCTCAAAAAATTCAATCAGGCTCGTAAGGCACCACCTGCCCTTGCAAAGCCATGCTGACTATTCCTAATCATATTATACAGTATCTCTGCAAATGTTCATAAGTCCTGTCTCTCAGGATCTTCTCCATCAACTTACCAACCACTGAAGTAAGACTCATTGGTTTATAATTTCCTGGGCTATCTCTACTCCCTTTCTTGAATAAGGGAACAACATCTGCAACCCTCCAATCCTCCAGAACCTCTCCCATCCCCATTGATGATGCAAAGATCATCGCTAGAGGCTCAGCAATCTCTTCCCTCGCCTCCCACAGTAGCCTGGGGTACATCTCATCTGGTCCCGGCAACTTATCCAGCTTGATGCTTTCCAAAAGCTCCTGCACATCCTGTTTCTTAATATCTACATGCTCCAGCTTTTCAGTCCGCTTCAAGTCATCACTACAATCACCAAGATCCTTTTCCATAGTGAAAACTGAAGTAAAGTATTCATTAAGTACCTCCACTATTTCCTCCATTCCATACACACTGCCACATTTGATAGGTTCTATTCCATATAATATATAACCATATAACAATTACAGCACGGACACAGGCCATCTTGGCCCTTCTAGTCCATGCCGAACTCTTACCCTCACCTAGTCCCACCGACCTGCAGTCGGCCCATAACCCTCCATTCTTTTCCTGTCCATATATCTATCCAATTTAACTTTAAATGACAACATCGAACCTGCTTCAACCACTTCTGCTAGAAGCTCGTTCCGCACAGCTACCACTCTCTGAGTAAAGAAGTTCCCCCTCATGTTACCCCTAAACCTTTGCCCTTTAACTCTCAACTCAAATTTCTTTCACGCTTATCCTTTTGCTCTTCACATACTTGTCAAATGCCTTGGGGTTTTCTTTAATCCTGCCCGTCAAGGCCTTCTCATGGCCCCTTCTGGCTCTTCTAATTTCTTCTTGAGATCCTTCCTGTTAGTCTTATAACCTTCACTTTGTGTTTTTTTTTTCTTTTTTTTCCTAAGCTCATCCACTTTGTTCACAATACTCCTTGCGTTAAAATAGACACATCTCAAACTGTCGGTCTGAGCACGTCCCTTCTCTATCACCCGCCTATCCTCCCTCACACACTGTCTCTAAGCTTTCTCTATTTGTGAACCAACCGCCTCTTCCCCAGTCTCTTCAGTTCGGTTCCCACCCCCCAACAAGTCTAGTTTAAACTCTCCCCAGTAGCCTTAGCAAACCTCCCCGCCAGGATATTGGTCCCCCTGGGATTCAAGTGCAACCCGTCCTTTTCGTGCAGTTCACACCTGCCCCAAAAGAGGTTCCAATGATCCAGAAATCTGAATCCCTGCCCCCTGCTCCAATCCCTCAGGCATGTATTTATCCTCCACCTCATTCTATTCTATACTTACTGTCACGTAGCATAGGTAGTAATCCTGAGAATACTACCTTTGTGGTCTTGCTTTTCAACTTCCTTCCTAACTCCCTGTAGTCAGTTTTCGGAACCTCTTCCCTTTTCCTACCTATGTCATTAGTACCAATATATACCATGACCTCTGGCTGTTCTCCCTCCCACTGCAGGATATCGTGGACGCAATCTGAAATATCCTGGATCCTGGCACCTGGGAGGCAAACTACCATCTGAGTTTCTTTCCTACATCCACAGAATCGCCTGTCTGACCCCCTAACTACAGAGTCCCCTATCACTACTGCCTTCCTCTTCCTTTCCCTACCCTTCTGAGCCACAGGGCCAGAGTCTGTGCCAGAGGCACGGCCACTGTTGCTTCGCCCAGGTGGGCTGTCCTCCCCAACAGTACTCAAACAGGAGTACTTATTGTTCAGGGGACAGCCACAATGGTACTCCCTAGTACCTGAGTCTTCCCCTTCCCTCTCCTGACTGTGATCCACTTGTCTGTCTCCTGTGGCCCCGGTGTGACCATCTGCCTATAACTCCTCTCTATCACCTCCTCGCTCTCCCTGACCAGACGAAGGTCATTGAGCTGCAACTCCAGTTCCCTAACACGGTCCCTTGGAGCTGCAGCTCGACACACCAGGTGCAGATATGGCCGTCCAGGAGGCTGGGAGACTCCAGGACTTCCCACACCTGACACCGAACATAGAACACCGGCCTCACACACATACTTTCCTTTCCACAATTAACACAGGTAAACCTACCTCACCTCGTCCCATTTACCACCTTAGCCCCTTTTGAGTCAAAGCCCTGTCACTCTGTTATCCTCTCACTCCGCCTTTGCATTTACCTTGAGGAACGTACAGAAAGGGCTGTTGAACTCTGCAAGTCATGCACAATCTATGGAGTGGAGTACACAGTCAACACTTCAGGCCGAGACCCAGGACTCTGTAGCCATTTTCCTTGATTCAACCTGCAAGTTAGCCTTTAGGGAATTCTGCACGCGGACTCCCAAGTATTTCACCTCCAATTTTTGAATTTTCTCCCCATTTCAAAAATAGTCTATACCTTTATTCCTTCCAGCCAAATGCATCACCATACACTTCTGTACACTGTATTCCACCTGCCACTTCTTTGCCCATTTTCCTAATCTGCCCAAGTCCTTCTGCAGAATTCCTGCTTCCTCAACACGACCTGCCTCTCCACCTATCTTTGTATCATCCATAAGCTTGGCCACAAAACCATCAATTCTGTCATCTAGATCCTTAACACATACTGTAATGTGAATAATAACAAACACAACACTGACCCCTGTGTAACACCAATAGTCACCAGCAACCAGCCAGAAAAGGACCCATTATTCCTACTCTTTACCTTCTAACAATCAGTTAATCTTTCTTGCAACACCATGGGCTGTCATCTTGTTTAGCAGCCTCATGTGTGGCACCTTGTCAAATAGCAACTTGGGTTTTTATATTAAGTGAATTGTGAATATGGTGAAATCTTTGGAAAAGGAGGAATGTTGAAAGGATTCACAATGAAATGGACATATTTATTAATAAAAGGAACCCTCATGAATCGAAAAACTATGGTTACTATGTTGGCTAATAATGGATTATTATGAACTTTCCTAATAATCTCTGGATTACTATATTGAGCCTTATGCAAATGTATTTCAGTTCATGGGACACTGGTACTTGTACTGGGGAGAGATGAATGATGGCTTCACTTGATTCAGGCTTGGGCCCATGTCCACAAAATAGAATAAATAATACTGTAGATAAGGCTTTAGACTAAGTGGTTGTATTTCTAATATTTCAGTAGCATTTAAGTAATATTGTAGATATGTAGATATGTAGATTGATTAAGCATCTCTGCTTGTTTAAATACTTCATTATGGATTATGTGTAAAAATAAGTGAATTGCATATGTCATAATGCTACCATGTCATATGCAAACCTTGATTAAAGTAAAAATAAAGTTACACTCACATTCTGGACTTTATGTTGTCCTTTCAATTAATTTTATGTATTGGACATACAAAATATAACAGTGGTGATGAGGTATGTTCAAAACAAACCGAGATGACTAGTACAGCGAGATGTTTGAGTTAAAAAAAAGCAGTGCAGCACATGTCTCTTCAGAAGGGAGAACACAGTCGAGATTAAAAAAAAAGGTAGAAAGCAGGCAAATTCACCAGTTCATAAACACTGAGCACTTGGCGATACTCATCATAAACTATTAAAGAAGAAATGGCTGGCAACATCAGGAAAATTGATGTGTTTGATTGCACAAGGTATAACTGGGTATTGTGTACTGAGCAAATTGAAACAAGTGAAACAGCTTATGAGGAGCAAGTGCCAATTTCACAGGGTGCATTGTATTTAGAGGTACACAGTTTGTTTAGAAGTCAATCTGATCCAACCAAACCGGCTGAAAAGAGCTTTGCTGATATTGTGAAAGTAATACAGGAACACTTAGAACCAAAACCATTGCTGATTGCAAAATGCTTTAGGTTTAATAAGTGGAATCAAAAGGAAGGGGAGTCCATTTCAGTGTACGTGGCTGAACTGAAGAAATTGTCTGAGAAATGACAGTGTGGTAATGTGCTTAACAACGCACTGAGAGATAGTTTGGTTTTTGGAATCTTATAAGAAAGCATTCAAAAATGGCTCCTAACTAAAGCATGTTACATTTAAAAGAGCAGTTGAAATTCCTATATGAAAAGAAACCGCAGAGATGCAAATGAGTTTCAACCAGGAATAAAAATGAGCATGAACAAAATTGCAACATCTAAACAGAAACTTGCCTGGCCAAACAAATCATATTACCATTGTGCCACCAGACCAGTGCTGATTTAAAGGCAAAACCTGCAGAAGATGCACCAAAGCAGGACACATACAAAAAACATATTGGGCAGACAAAAATAAATAGAATGCATGGGGAAGAGAAAAAGATTAAAAAAAATCAAGTTGTGGTTTCAAAGTGAGCACTAATCTGCATGCTGTTGATGAAAAATCTGTTTATGATGAGAGTGACATAGGACATGGTAGCTTTGTCACAATGGGGGGCATTGGGAGCAAGGGTGGACCCAAATGCAAGACACATCTTGTGAGGTTAACTGAATTATACACCAGTCATTGAAAGTGGGCATGCAGGTACGGCAGGCGGTGAAAAAGGCAAATGGTATGCTGGCATTCATAGCAAGAGGATTTGAGTACAGGAGCAGGGAGGTACTACTGCAGTTGTACAAGGCCTTGGTGAGACCACACCTGGAGTATTGTGTGCAGTTTTGGTCCCCTAATCTGAGGAAAGACATTCTTCCCATAGAGGGAGTACAAAGAAGGTTCACCAGATTGATTCCTGGGATGGCAGGACTTTCATATGATGAAAGACTGGATCAGCTAGGCTTATACTCGTTGGAATTTAGAAGATTGAGGGGGGATCTTATTGAAATGTATAAAATCCTAAAGGGATTGGACAGGATAGATGCAGGAAGATTGTTCCCGATGTTGGGGAAGTCCAGAACGAGGGGGCACAGTTTGAGGATAAAGGGGAAGTCTTTTGGAACCGAGATTAGGAAAAACTTCTTCACACAGAGAGTGGTGAATCTGTGGAATTCTCTGCCACAGGGAACAGTTGAGGCCAGTTCATTGGCTATATTTAAGAGGGAGTTAGATATGGCCCTTGTGGCTAAAGAGATCAGGGGGTATGGAGGGAAGGCTGGTACAGGATTCTGAGTTGGATGATCAGCCATGATCATACTGAATGGCGGTGCAGGCTCAAAGGGCCGAATGGCCTACTCCTGCACCTATTTTCTATGTTTCTATGAATTGAGTTTATTGCTCGATACCAGGAGAGCAAAGCAGAAGCAGGAATAGCGTACTGGACAAGGACTCAGGCCTAGGACTAGGCTGGGACTAAGGTTCTGGGCTTGGACTCGGAATCATGGACCGCCAGGGCCAGGACTTGATACTTGGACGCCGCCAGGGCCAGGACTTGACTAGAGACTTGGATGCTGCCAGGGAAAGGACTTGACTAGAGACTTGGATGCCGCCAGGACCAGGACTTGACTAGAGACTTGGATGCCGCCAAGGCCAGGACTTGACTTGATACTTGGATGCCGCCAGGGCCAGGACTTGACTAGAGACTTGGATGCTGCCAGGGAAAGGACTTGACTAGAGACTTGGATGCCGCCAGGGCCAGGACTTGACTAGAGACTTGGATGCCGCCAGGGCCAGGACTTGACTAGAGACTTGGATGCCGCCAAGGCCAAGACTTGACTTGATACTTGGACGCCACCAGGGCCAGGACTTGACTAGAGACTTGGATGCTGCCAGGGACAGGACTTGACTAGAGACTTGCATGCCGCCAGGGCCAGGACTTGACTAGAGACTTGCATGCCGCCAAGGCCTTGGATGCCGCCAAGGCCTTGGATGCCGCCAGGGCCAGGACTTGACTTGAGACTTGGATGCTGCCAGGGTCAGTACTTGACTTGATACTTGGACGCCGCCAGGGCCAGACTTGACTAGAGACTTGGAAGCCGCCAGGGCCAGGACTTGACTAGCGACTTGGACGCCGCCAGGGCCAGGACTTGACTAGAGACTTGGATGCCGCCAGGGCCAGGACTTGACTAGAGACTTACTGGCACTCACTTCGGGGGGAGACTAGGCTTGCTCCGGCCAGATGACATTGGCTCGCAGTACCTTTGGTGACTTTGCAAACGCTCTCGCGCTGAACGGCTGAAAGCTGGAGACTACATACTGCCGGTTCAGCCGAGAGTAAATTGCCTCCAATCACCAAGCTCGAGGGACACGGGAAAACAGGGAACCAAAGGGAAACAGGGAGTCAATGGTCCGGATTGTAACATAAACAAAGTAAATTTAAAGGGACCCCGATCCGGACCATGACAAGCTTGAAGATTTACAATGTGAAAAATAATAAGAGAAAAGCAATACCGTTCACACCAGAAATGAACAGCAAATTAAGTAAAATAGATTTGGACACTGGCTTGGCGATTTCAGTCCTTCCACAAAATGAGTTTGAATGGCATTTGAAAGTTACTGAACTGAAGCCTGCAGATATCCAACTAAGAAGCTATTCTGCAGAAAAGATAACTCCTGTGGAAATGACATTTGAAACAGTGAGATACAACAACTAACAAGCCACATTGAACTTGTATGTGGTAAAAAGATGCGCACCCAGTAGTGTGGGGACATGATTAGTTGAGACAACTACCATTTGGTTGGAGATCCATCCACCATTTGCATGTTATATCCCCTGCAACAGAGTCAATTGAAAGTGAATTAAGAAAGGTACTGGGTGATGCGACAGAGTGTTCAACAATGGCATTAGAAAACTCAAACATATCAAATGTAAAATCGTGTTAAATGAAAATGCCATGTCCAAGTTTTGCAAAGCTGGCCTAGTTCCTTATACCATCTGTGATGAAGTAGCCAGTGAACTAGATTGCAAGGAGACTGAAGGCATTCTGTCCAACATTGAATGGAACCCATGGGCAACACTAGTGTTCCCAGTAGCCAAGAAGAATGGGTCTGTCAGGGTCTGTGGTGAGCTTCAGGTCACCATCAACCCAGTTTTGAAAGCAGATCAATACCCTCTGCCTAGGATAGAGGATATCTTTGCAAACATTTCTGGAGGGAAACATTTCAGTCAAGTGGCCTTAGCTGAGCCCTATCTACAGATGGAGATGGAAGAAGTGTCAAAGGTGATTCTCACCAGAAACATTCTCAAAGGGTTTTATCACTATATTGGCTTATTTTTGGAGTAGCATCTGCACCTGCACTTTGGCAGGAAGCTCTGGACCAGGTGCTGCAAGACTGCCTAGACACTCAGTGTTACCTGGATTACATCATTGTTACCAATAAAGAACAGCTCTAAAATTTTAAGACAGTTTAAAAGATTATAAGATTATGGGCTCAGAGCACAATGCAACAAGTGTGAATTCTTTAAACCAAGCATCACTTACTGTGGTCACACCACTGATGCACAAGTATTACACAAGTGTACACCCTCTGGGTGCTCTGGTTTCCTCCCATAGTCCATAAACATACTAGTTGGTAAGTTAATTGATCATTATAAATTGTCCCGTCATTGGGCTAACATTAAATCAGGCGATGCTGGATGTCACAGTTTGAAGTGCCAGATGGGTCTATTCTGCACTCACTGTATTTCAATAAATAAATACATTATTCAAGCAGTGGTGGATGCCTCAAGGCCAAAGGATGTGTCAGAGTTGCGGTTCTGTTTGGTATTTGTCAATTACATACTGTATTAGTTTTGTGCCAAACCTGGCTACTGTGTTCCACCCCTTGAAGTCATTACTACAGATTGGGAAGAAATAGCAATGGACAAAGCAGTGTGAGGTGGCTTTCCAAAAGGTAAAGGAAATAGTGTTGTCAGATACTATAGTCGCACATTATGATCTCCGTTGTCCAGTGAAGGTTGCCATGCACTGTTTGATATGCCAGCAAGTCCAGAGATGTCAGCTCTACTTCCTGCAGTTCCTAGAACCTAAGATTGTTTCACTGGCACAAATCTCTCCTGTAGAGTAACATCTCTCCCCTACCCCTTATCAGGAAAATCATTATCCCATAAGAGTAAGAAATCCTCCACAGTGATTAAATCTTCAAGCCTGAATGGGACAATTCAAAATTTACTATCCCTTGATGTCTATATAGTAGTTGTATTATATATTATACTGTGTATATAAATGGAGATCATTCTATATCGAGTTGGAGTTTATAGCTAAGCAGGGAAGGGTGTTGTGTATTTAATATTTCAGTACTATTTGAGTAATATTATAAATATATTATTTGATTAAGCATTCTTTCATTTAAATAATTCATCAGGTTATATTCAAGAGTAAGTAAATTGCATACATCATGACACTACCATTTTATAAGCATATGACTCATATTTCAGACTTTCTGTTTTCAAATTCCTTTTTTTTTGTTTTGGAGATACAGATCATAACCGGATGATATTCATGTGAGCTGCAATTTGGAAACTTAAGGGGAAAACACAGGACAATTATGTGGGATAGTGAAATGGCCAATGGTAACCAGAGTATACAAACATAAGGGTAAACCTCCATTTAGTATCCAGATGGACAAAATAGTTAAAATACAAAACTGAAAGCTCTTCTTCTGAATACACATGGCACTATGATGAGATAGATGAATTAATAGCACAAATAGAAATGGATGGGTAAAGTTTAGTAGCTATTTTAGTTGCAAAAATAGTGAAGATGAGGAATTAAATAAGCAAAAATGTTTAATCTTTTGAAGAGATGGACTGTATGGAAGGGAGGAGAGGTAGCCCTGATAATATAAGATAGGATAAAGGATAGTTGGTGGGTGGAGTGTTTGCAGGTGCTGCGAGAGGATCCCACTTTTCAAAATCAAGCAGTAGTATTAGTTTGAGAGGATCTAATTAACACAAAATGGCAGAAAGTATTGCTGGACTGAACATAGGATTTGATACAGCAGTGGTAATGAATGGCATGATAGGATAGGTTAGAATATTAGACTTAGATGAGTAATACAGTAATCATGGGGATGATTTTCCTAATCTACAATTAGAATGAGCAAAACAAAAAGCAGCAATAATGTGGAGGATGAAATAGTTTGCCAAATGAGTATGTTCAGAAGCCAACAAGAGAACAGTCTATTATGGATCCAGAATTGCGCAATGAGATAGAATTAATTAAAATCTGGTAGTTAAGAGGCTTTAAGAGGAGAGAGATTATTAGATGATTGAATTTTATATCATGATTGAAAGTGATTTAGTTCAATCTAAATCTAGGGCTCAGATATAGACTAGGGGCAGCAAATTAAGAGTAACATGATGAAAATTATGTTTCCACAGTGTATGATTGGAATGTGGAATGCTTGGTCTGCAGATGTCGGGATGATGATTCTATTGTGACCATCATTAAGGAACTGGATAAGTATATGATGAAAAATAATTGTCTATGGTAGATTGGGAAGCCACATTAATATGTATGAAGATTGACACAAAATATTTCCATAATATATTTTTCAATTCCTTACTCTCCAAATAATTTCTCCTATTTCACTCTGTAAAAAGACACATTAACTTTTACTAATCTTTTCCTTTTTACATGTCTATGGAAACTTTTGCAGTCAGTTTTCCACTTTTCCTTTCCTTATCAATTTCTTGATGTTCTTTTTTTTAACCTTTAAAATTATGATAGTAAACAAGAATTGTTAAAAAAATTAAATCATTAATGCATGACTTACAGCAATTATATATATTGCTTTTAAGGCACTAAAATTCAGCAAGAGAAGTTAAAAATAGAATAAGTTAAAGGAAAGGCATATGATGTTGCCAAAAGAGCAATAACTCTATCAAGTGGGAAAATTTTAGAGGTTAAAAAAAGAACATCAAGGAATTGATGAAAGGAAACGTGGAAAATTGTCTGCAAGAGCTTTCACAGATAAGTAAAAATGAAAAGTTTAGGAAAAGCTTATGTGTCTTTTTACTGAATGAACCAGGAGAAATTATTTAGAGAGTAAGGAAATGAAATTATGGAAATATCTTATGTCCATCTTCATAAAAGAAGACACTGAAATGAGTCCTCAAAATAATGGAAAATAACAAGTCTAGAGTCCACAAAGATCTGTAAGAATTACATTATAAAAATGTATCAAACAAATGAATATAACTGAAAGCCAATAAACTCCAGGTTATGATGATCCATATTATAAAGTTTTAAAAAAGGTGGTAATGGAGACAGCAGCTTCACAGGTTGCCAAATTCCTAAATTCCATGGATTCTTGTGTGCTTCCCACAGATTTAAAGGTAGCAAATCCAACCCTATCATCTAAAAAATGAGCATAGGAGCAAACAGTAAACTACAGTCTAGTTTGTGTAGTAAAAGTCGATGTGTAGGTACAGTGAGCCTTTAAGAAGGTGAAAAACAACTTGGCCTTTATTGCAAATAGATTTGAATACAAAACTTCGGGTGACTTAATGGAATTATATAGGGCCTTGATGGAAAACTGGAATACCCGGAATATTGCTCACTGGACTGGTCTGCCAACCTAATGAAGAAAATACTTCAGAGGGAAGACATATATCGGAGGGAGAACAACAAAGGGTCTCCTGATCAAACCAAGGGATGCAGGTTTGTTCTGTGAGCACAGATTCAACGGACTGGTCCTATTTAAGTTTAGAATAATGACAAATGATCTCTTTAAAATATAAAAAAAGTCCTTTTAGGGCATGATATAACAAAAGTCAGCTATAATATTAACAAATGGTGCTGGAGACATAACAAATTGAATGTCACTTTCATTTCTTTGTTTTAAGTGTTCAGATGTGACCTACCCTTTTTTATTCATGTTGACTGTCCTTGATAGATCTGTGACTTTCTAAATGAAGAAATCTACTGTACTTCTGATTTGTCCACCACAGATGTTCAACCAGATGGCCTGTAATTGCTCTATATAACACTTGTTTTCCTTTTCTCAGACACCGCACTATATTAGCAGTCCTCCAGACCTTCAGCTTATATCTTTGTGAGTGTGAAATCATGGGCAGAGCCTCTGCTGTTTTCCTCCCTGCTTCCCGTAACAGCCAGGAATACATTTCACTTTTCTTTGTCATTCATTAGGCCAGAATTCCCATGGAAAAAACAATTCCTCAAGAGTTCCCAGGATTTGGCAGAACAGGTTGGCACTGTCATTCAAAATAATTCTAAAAATAGGTGTGAATTTCCACAGTTACACTGCAAAATCCAAGTACGTACTGTACTGCAGTCAGTTCAGTGGTAGTAAAGGCCTAGTGAATTTAAAGCAGGCATTGGAAACAAAGGTCCGGTAAAATTAAATCATAAGGGTAAGTGGTAAGGCTGCAGTGTAAGTAGTTATTCTGGCATCTTTTCCCTTCTTGTCTAGTCCTGATAAAGGTTCTCGGCCCAAAACGTTGACTATTTATTTCTATGGATACTGCCTGACCTGCTGAGTTCCTCCAGCATTTATGTGCGTTGTTCTGGATTTCCAGCATCTGCAGAATCTCTTTTGTTTATAATAAGAAGAATTCTAAAAATTGGAGAATTTTTAGTACGTTCCTTCTATAATAAAGTCATAGGAAACTACCGCACAGAAACAGGCCCTTCAGCCCATCCGGTCCATGCTAAACCATTCAAATTGCCTAGTCCCATCGACCTGCACCCGGACCATAGCCTACCATAACACTTTCATCAACGTACCTATCAAAACTTCTCTTAAACATTGAAATCAAAATCGCATCTTGCCATACTCTCACCACTCTCAAGTTCCCCTTAAACATTTCACATTTCACCCTTAACCCTTGACCTCTAGTTGGAATCTCATCCAACCTCAGCAGAAAAAAGCCTGTTTACACTTTCCCTATCTATACCCCTCATAATTTTATATACCTCTTTGAAACTCCCCTCAGTCTTCTATGTTCCAGGGAATAAAGATCTAACCTATTCAATCTTAAGATTTGAATTTGAATAAGATTTGAATTGACTTTATTTCTTACATCCTTCACATACATGAGGAGTAAAAATCTTTGCATTACATCTCCATCTAAATGTGCAATGTACAATCACAGTAATTTATAATAAATAGAACAGTCAATGGAATATAGAATACACTCAAATCAGCGTGAGTTTATCAGTCTGATGGCCTGGTGGAAGAGGCTGTCCCGGAGACTGTTGGTCCTGGCTTTTGTGCTGCAGTACCACTTCCCAGATGGTAGCAGTTAGAACAGATTGTGGTTGGGATGACTTTGGTCCCCAGTGATCCTACAGGCCCTTTTTACACACCTGTCTTTGTAAATGTCCTGAATCATGGGAAGTTCAGAACTACAGGTGCGCTGGGCTGTCAGCACCACTCTCTGCAGAATCCTGCGATTAAGGGAGGTACAGTTCCCGTACCAGGCAGTGATGTAGCCAATCAGGATGCTCACAATTGTGCCCCTGTAGAAAGTTCTTGGATTTGGGGGCCCATACAAAACCTCCTCAACCGTCTGAGGTGAAAGAGGTGCTGTTGTGCCTTTTTCACCACACAGCTGGTGTGTGTACAGACCACGTGAGGGCCTCGGTGATGTGGATGCCGAGGAACTCAAAGCTGTTCACCCTCTCAACCCCAGATCCATTGATGTCAATAGGGGTTAGCCCGTCTCCATTCCTCCTGTAATCCACAACCAGCTCCTTTGTTTTTGCGACATTGAGGGAGAGGTTATTTACTTGACATCACTGTGTCAGAGAGATGACTTCTTTCCTGTAGGCCACCTCGTTATTGTTTGAGATAAGGCCAATCAATGTTGTGTCGTCGGCAAATTTAATTAGCAGATTAATGCTGTGGGGGGGGCATGTGACACAGTCATGGATATACAGGGAGTAAAGGAGGGGACTTAGTACACAGCCCTGAGGGGATCCTGTATTGAGAGCCAGAGGGGTGAAGGTGAGGGAGCCCACTCAGCACCTGCCGGCGATCTGATGGGAACTCCAGGATCCAGTTGCACAAAGCACGGTCAAGACCAAGGTCTCTGAGCTTCTTGTCGAGCCTGGATGGAACTATGGTGTTGAATTTTTCCTTATAACTTAGGTCCTCCAGTCCCAGTAACATGCTTGTAATTTTTTTTGGTACTTTTTCAATTTTTTTTACCTCTTTCCTGTAGGTAGGTGTCCAAAGCTGTGCACAATACTCCAAATTAGGCCTCACTATTATCTTATATACTGTATCCCAGCTCCTGTACTCAGTACTTTGATCTATGAATGCCTATAAGCCCAAAGTTTTTTTTTTGATGACCTGTGCCACCACTTTTAATGAATTATGGATCTGTATTCCCAGATCCCTTTGTTCTACTGAACTCCTTGGTGCCCAACCACTCATTGTGTAAACCTACCCTGGTTGGTCCACCTGAAGTGAAATACCTCTCACTTGTCTGCAATAAGTTTCATCTGCTATTTTTCAGCCCATTTTCCCAGCTGGTCCATATACTGCTGCAAGGTTTGATAGTCTTCCTCCCTGTCCACTACACCCCCAATCTTGGTGCCTTCCACAAATTTGATGATCCAGTTAATCACGTTATCATCTAGATCATTGATATAGATGACAAACAACAAAGGACCCAGCACCAATCTGTGTGGCACTTACGTGTTACAGTTCTCCAGTCAGAGAAGCAACCATCTACGACCATTCCTGGTTTCTCTTGCAAATCTAATGTCTAATCCAATTATCTACCTCATCTTGAATGCCAAGTGACTGAAACTTCTTGACCAACCTCCCATGAAAAACCTTGTCAAATGCCTTGCAGAAGTCCATGTAGACAATGTGCGCATGCACCGGTCGTGCATGCAGCCTGTTACAGCTGGTCTGACGAGTATTCTTACCTTTTTCTTCTTACTTTTTAACTTAGGTTATTTTTTGTTTTTTTTTCACGATAACATATCGAAGCTGCACCCTCTCCAACATGCTGGTAGAGAGAGTTTTATTTGGGTTTTTAGCGCTGGAAATAGTTACATTCCGACATGTCTCATTAGGGGGACAGAAGCATGGTCGCATTGTTTATTTCAGGGACCAGCTGCTTGCGCTTATGCCGGCCGGTTTAGCGAGCAGAGCGGCGGACACCCCTGCTGAAATCTGGAGGAAAACACACAGAGGATGCAGAGGGGGATCACAAAGGCGAGGAAAGAGGACCGGGTCGAGACAACAGAGACTTATGGAGAAGAGGAGTTCGGTGCGTAATAAAATGGACGAGTTCACGGCGTTAGCTGGGCATCAGAGAACATTTCGGGAGTGCAACGTTATGTGTTTCACTGGAACGGGGCTGCACGAGGACATACCCGATCAAATCTTTTCCATGGACGGCTTCCAGACCGCTCGGGCTAACCGGAAGTGCACTGACAGCGGTAAGCGTAAAAGAGTTGGGTGCTTACTGTTCTGGTTAACAATGGATGGTGCAATCTGGTCATATTACGATCGAGGAACGTGTTTGTAGATTGAACTTTTTGCTGTTGGACCTCGTCCATATTCCACCGAGATACAACACTGGGCGTCACGGGAGGTTGTTCCTGCCTATGGCCATCGAACTTTGCAGCTCCTCCCGTGGAGGGTCAGACACCCTGAGCCAATAGGCTGGTCCTGGACTTATTTCCATCTGGCACAGTTTGCATTTTGTTGTTTGATTGTTTGTGGTTTTTGTATTGCTATATTTATGCTCTATTCTTGGTTGGTGCGGCTATAAGAAAACCCAATTTCCCTCGAAACCAATAACCTATCTATCTTGTCTTCATCAGCTTTCCTTGTAACATCCTCGAAAAACTCTAGATTGCTTAGACACAACCTACCATGCACAAAGCCATGTTAAGTATCCCTAAGCAATCCCTGTCTACTCAAATACTCATATATCCGGTCTCTTAGAATACCTTCCAATAACTTTCCCACTACTAATGTCAGGCTGTGCACCTCCTTTTATTTCTTAACCAGGGCATCAATATCTCTAAACCTACTATCCTTTTATCCTGACAGGCACGTACAAAATTTCACTTATGAAGGCCTTCCCCTTACTGTACCATTTACGCCTTTGCCAGAGAACAGCCTGTCCCAATCCACGCTTACCAGATGTTTTCTGATACCATTAAAATTGGCCTTTCTTCAATTTGGAATCTCAACCCAAGGGCCAGACCTATCCTTTTCCATAATTTCCTTGAATCTAATGGCCTTATGATCTCTAGATGCAAAATGTTCCCTGAAACAAACTTCTGTCACCTGCCCTGTCTCATTCCATGGCGGGAGATCAAGTTTTGCATGCTCTCTCATTGGGATTTCTATGTACTGAAACTTCCATGAACACATTTGACAAACTCTATCCCATTTAATCTATTTGTAGTATGGGTGTCCCAGTCAGTATGTGGAAAGTTAAAATCACATACTATCACAACCTTATGCTTCTTGTAACAATCTGCGGTTTCTCTACAAATTTGTCCCTCTAAATCCCACGGACTGTTGGGAGGTCTATATTATAGTCTCATTAATGTGGTCATGCCTTTTGCATTCCTCAATTCCACCCATAAAGCCTCACTAGATGAGTTCAGTCCTGATGGAGCACTGCTGTGACATTTTCCCTGACTAGTACCGCCACCCTTCCTCCTTTAATCCCTGACATGTTATGAGTTTAACTCAGTAATGGGGACATGGCAGGGTATCTTGGAGCTGTGGAATGACATCCTGCATCATTTGGAAACACCAAGATGCTTCCCAGGTCCAAAGGTGCAGAAAGTGTCTCCAAAGGTGGATCCCGAGCAGATAGGGAGAGAATGAGTGCAGGAAGAGATGACATAAGTGACTGCCAGACGGATAAAAAGAACAGGCAGGTGGCTCAGGGGATCCCTGTAGACCTTTTGCTTTGCACCTAGAATTATTGATGGGGTGCTGGCACCAACACTCTGGCACCATTTGTACAAGGTGAGATTAGAAAGGTCAGGAGAGCAATAGGCACAAGACAATTCACAGTTAGAGGAACAGACCGGCACTCTGATGGTTGAAGGAGTTTCCAGGATGCCACATTGCCTCCCTGTCACAAGAGCATGACCTTCATGATAATCATCAGCAGCAATGAGAAAAGAGCAAGGAGAACTTGAGAGGGAGCAGCGCACAGAAGCTGGTGCATAAGTAGAGCTCACCCACCTTGTGCAGCCCAGCTGCAAGAGCTGGAGGTGATGTCACGATTCACAAAGTGAGGCAGCTGATTGACAAGAGCTGGATATCTCTACCTTTCCTTATTGTGTTCATCCACTGAGGCAAAAGTAAATGCAGGGATGTTACACAGTAGTGGGTGGTACTTAAAGACAAGTAGGGTCTTTTGAATAATAGGTAAGCAAAGTTAAGGTGAGCAACTAGAGGTTTAGACTAAGTGTAATTTATGGCAGCAAGGCGTGGCTACGTGGAGTTCACTTGGTCATGACATGCCATGTCGTATGATGTAGGAGATCATGAACTCGTGACCACGATTGTTCTTGGCAAGTTTTCTACAGAAGTGGTTTGCCATTGTTTTCTTCTATGTGGAGTGCTCCTCCTGAAAATAATGTGAATCAAAGAGACAACCCTTACAACTAACTTGTAACGTAATCATGGAAAGGGTAAAGGTTGTATGTAAGTTGAGGTGTTGAATTGGAGGAATTCAATATTATAAGTCAGAACCTGCAGAAGTAGACTGGGTGCAGCTAGTTGTGGTAAATCTATGTACCTCCAACATGCGACAGTCTTTTGAAAGTGAAATGGTAAGAGTTCAGGGCCAATGTGTTGCTCTCAGTGAAAAAATGGAAAGCAGTAGAGTACTGCCAACAGGAGAAAGCACAGGAAATAAAAGAGATTTTGTTGCCGTGTTTGGGAGTGCAGAATGGGTGGGGTGCTTTAAAAATATTAGAAGGGATGAAGAAGCCGCGAAGTGTTACTGGTCGATACTGTTGGCCATAGAAAGCAGATCAATAATGTCTCTTAGTCCTTCAGTTTCTCCTAATCTCCTCCCATCACAGGTATTTCATTTGCTCCCTACACCCCTTCCTTCTGCCACACAAAATATCTTTGATTTCTAATTTTCCTAATCTGATTATCAGTCTGAATTGTTAATTGTTTTACAGATGATACCTAATTTGTTGACAATTTCCAGTATTTCTTGTTTCCATTCGACATCAGCTTCTGTGGCATATTTAAGTAGGTACATAAGGCTGGGCAATACAGGTGACATTGCTGCTTCAGCTGGGAGGTCAATAGCTTAGCAATGTTCCTGCTTTTCACCACAACCTTGACTCATGTTGGAAAGTGCTCGTATTTTGGCCTTTCAGCTAGGAGGCTTGCATTAGTCTTCTCAGCGTTCCTGTGGTGCCTTATTTAACTGAGAATGAAAACAGGGTTTTGAGAGAAATTGTGTGGCTAGAAAATCATGACGAAAATTCATTTACATGAATATTAGTTATTTAATAATTGCCGATAGAAAATCTATTTCATGCATGAACTGCCAATCACATATTCAGCGGAAATAAACTCTTCAGTTTCTAGTGATACAGAAAGATATTTCTAAGACTATTTTATG
This sequence comes from Mobula birostris, assembly GCF_030028105.1. Lineage (NCBI taxonomy): Eukaryota > Metazoa > Chordata > Chondrichthyes > Myliobatiformes > Myliobatidae > Mobula > Mobula birostris. The sequence continues at coordinate 101,888,834 of NC_092379.1, read as the reverse complement.
TATTTCTCAGAGAGATGTTGTAATATGTTTTTTAAAGTTTTGACACATTGGTCTTCAGAAACAAAGCATTGAGTACAGGAGTTGGGATGCTCTGTTGAAGTTGTATTAGATGTTGGTGAGGCATAATTTGAAGGATTGTATGCGTTTTTTGTCGCCTTCGTACAGGAAAGATGTAAATAAGATTGAAAGAATACAGAGAAAATTTACCAGAATATTGCTGGGACTGAGGACCTGAGTTATAAGGAAAAATTGAACTGAACTTTATTCCCTAGAAAGTAGAAAATTGAAGGGAGATTTGATAGAGGCATAAAAAATTTAGAAGGGTATAGATTGGGTAAATGCAAAAAGGCTTTTTCCATTGGGTGAGACTCCAACTAGACGTGATTAGTTAAGGATAAAGGTGAAATATTTAAGAGGAAAGTGAGAGTAAACTTCTTCAGGCAGAGGGTGCTGAGAGTGTGGAATGAGCTGCCAGCACAAGTGGTGGATATGATTTTGATTTCAATGTTTAAGAGAAACTTGGATAGGTACATGAATTGAAAGTGTATGGAGGTCTACTGGGTGTAGGTTGATGGTACTAGGCAGTTTAAATGGTTTGGCATGGACTAAATGGGCTGAACGGCCAGTTTCTGTGTTGTAGTTTTTTATGACTCTATGACTCTCTACTGTAATGATTTTAAAACATTTTAGCATATAATATTAATACTGGACAAGATGAATTTCAGTGAGTTAGCGTGCACAGATTCCAAGTTAAAGTAGCATGAGCTGTTCATACTTTGTAAAAATCAATTGATGAAACTGACGTAAACCATTTCATTCTGAGGGCTTATTCCTTTATTACTCCTTTCAGCAGTTCTGGTGTCTGGTAAGATGGTGGCACATTCGGATGCAGTGGCTTCTTGGGGCCAACCAAAGATGTTTTTGTCTTTCTTAATTGTCTTTTTTTTTTACGATTGCAAGACGGTGCTCGACATTAAGGACTTCAAATCCTGCAGGTCCACCCCATCAGTGAGCGGCTCATTGGCAGAGGAGCTGGAGGAACTGGCCCTTGTGCGGACCAAGTTACTGCCTATTACAGGAAGGCATCGGAGTTGGTTCGCGAAGGCGGTGTGCAGCCTGGCAGTAAGTGATTGCCTTGGATGTTTCTTTTGCAATCACAAGACCCTGTTGGACATTGTTAATGTAAAATGCTGCAAGTCTGTTTCCCTTGTTTATTAGTGAGACATACTGCCGGGGAGCCGTGTGGCCTTAGTTGTAGCAAGGACTAGGCCTTAAGCCGCAGGCTTGCCTGTTGCAGCAGTCCAGGAGAGGAGATGCCAGATGCAGTATAGCACGGCATCAGTGCTAAATTTTTGAGCTGGTCCCTCCTGTTGGTTCTGCTGTCCAGTGTTTGATTGGTGGAATGACATACATTCATCTGCAGATTGCTTGTACTTGCTGATAACAGCCATGCAATACAGCATCCATAGCACAAGTCATTCAGGGACTTGGGCTATATATATCTTTTGGTGTGACCATATGTCTACTTGCTATCTTACATGTGCTATGAGCGCCTTGTGCTGTGTATGACTGTTGGTACTGTGTTTTGTACCTTGGTCCCTGAAGAACACTGTTTGGTTTGGTTGTATTCATGAGTATTCATGTATGGTTGAATGACAATTAAACTTGAACTTGAACTTCCCTTTCAACAAGCACTTGGTTATCTCTTCTAATCTCTCCTCTGCGGCTTATTGTTCTTTTGTCTCATTACATTCCATGAAGTAATTTTCTTTATTAGAACATTGTATAAATGCAAATTGTTTTCAGTGGGGATGTTTGTCTGTATCCTCTTTGAAAAATGCTACCTATTTCCTCTCCTGCAAAAATCCCTCTGTTCTGACAAGTTTTTTTTCTCAACAATTCACGCCAGTTCCCTGCACTGAAGAGAATCAGATTTCAGGTCCTCTATTATTCACTCGTTGTTCACCACACTGCCTTGATGATCTCCTACAATCAAAGTTCATAGTTGAAAGTAAATTTATTATCAAAGTGTGTATACCATATACGAACTTGAAGTTTATTTTCTTGTAGGCACTCATAGGAAAACAAAGAAATACAATAGAATCCGTGAGAAATCAAAGACCAACAATGGGCAAAAGAGTGCAAGTCATGCAAATAATATAAAAAAGTGAACAAGTGAAACTGAGAACATGAGTGGGCAGATTTCCCGAAAGTGAGTCCATAGACTGTGGAGTCAGTTCAGCGCTGAGGCGAGAGAAGCCGGTTCAGGAGCCCGATGGCTGCAGGGCAACAACTGCTTCTGAACCTGGTGGCGTGGGACCCCAGACTCCTGCGCTTCCCGCCCGATGTTAGTACTGAGAAGAGAGGGAGACCGGTCAAATCCAGGCAGACTTGACAGGCTCAGTTTGGGGATCTTGGCTGGCACGCAGTGGTGGGGAAGAACAATAGTTCCTTTCTATTCTTGTGCCTTGATGCTTTAATCTGGCTTGACAATTTAATCAGCAAGAAGTAGTGGGACTGAATACTGGTTCATTTTCTGCTCTCGGGCCTCAATGCTTCATCTCTTCAGATGTCCAGTGCACATGGAGGTCAAGGTCACTGAATCCTTCAGAAGACTGCAAAACTGCAAGTACGTTTCTTAAAAGGAAAATATAGGCTGCCGATTGCACTGATCGTAGTTCTGAAGCATATCTAGTAGAATACCTAGTAGTTTTGTGAGCTGCCCGTAAAACATTGCTGTATATCGCTAGAACCATCTTGGAAGATTCAAATCTACCAAATAATCTATGTTCTTCATTATCTTCTCTTCCCACTCTGCATTTTTGAGCATACCGCATTTACTGTCTGCAACAAATAATTCTTGGAATGCCTCTCCGTAATTATTTAAGACTATTATTTAAATGGGGAGAGAATTCAAAGTTCTGAGACGCAACAGGACTTGGGAGCCCTCGTGCAGGATCCCTTAAGGTTAACCTCCAGGTTGAGTCAGTGGTGAAGAAGGCGAATGCAATGTTGGCATTCATTTCTAGAGGAATAGAGTATAGGAGCAGGGATGTGATGTTGTGGCTCTATAAGGCGCTGGTAAAACCTCACTTGGAGTACTGTAGGCAGTTTTGGGCTCCTTACTTAAGAAAGGATGTGCTGATGTTGGAGAGGGTACAGAGAAGATTCACTAGAATGAATCCGGGAATGAGAGGGTTAACATATGAGGAACATTTGTCTGCTCTTGGACTGCATTCCTTGGAGTTAAGAAGAACGAGGGGGGACCTCATAGAAACATTTCGAATGTTGAAAGGCATGGACAGAATGGATGTGGCAAAGTTGTTTCCCATGATGGGGGAGTCTAGTACGAGAGGGCATGACTTAAGGATTGAGGGGCACCCATTCAGAACAGAGATGTGAGGAAATTTTTTTAGCCAGATGTGGTGAATCTATGGAATTTGTTGCCACGGGCGGCAGTGGAGGCCAAGTCATTGGGTGTATTTAATGCAGAGATTGATAGGTATCTGAGTAGCCAGGGCATCAAAGGTTATGGTGAGAAGGCGGGGGAGTGGGACAAATGGGAGAATGGATCAGCTCATGATAAAATGGCAGAGCAGACCCGATGGGCCGAATGGATGACTTCTGCTCCTTTGTCTTATGGTCTTATGTTAATTCTTTCATTATGTTTTTAGATTTGCTGCAAGGCTTGTATTGCCATGGTATCTTGAGTAGGCACTGTGGTTACAGGGGCTCGCTAGGCCCAAGGGCCAGCTTCCATGATAAATAGCTTTATGACTGTATCAACCATAATCTGAGCTGAGATCCTTTGAACTCATTTGCCAATGGATATTTTCTTGAAAAAAACACACATATTGTCATGCATGATGGGATGGGATGGTCAGTCTGTGTAAAATGGAACTAGATGGCCGGCTGATACAGGGGTAACCTGGAGCAAGGGGAGGTGGTGTGTGGACTACAAAATAAAGTTTCAGTTTCATAGTTAGGTTTGTGAGGATGACTGGTCCATTATTGCACTCCTCATTACATATCTGCAAATTTTAATTATATTATTTGAAGCTTTTTGTATTTCATGTCATTGTTTCATTTATATTAGTTTGTAAATGCTACCTTAGTTATTTTTTCACTTCAAGTAATGTCTGCCTGCAAATTGAAGTTCTAGAAAAATGTAAGTCCCTATTGTAATGTTCAAGCATGGCAGGAAAGTGTGTCTGTAATAGCCAGAAATTACCATCTACCGACAGTTCTCACCTAGGCTACTGACAGCCCCATGACCTTTATTTTCCAGAAGAGCGAGGGCAGTATGCACAAACCACCATTTGCAAGTTCCTCCTCAGGTTATGCATCAATCTTATTTGGAAGTACACTGCCATTCTTTTAATGTCACTTAATTTAATTTCTAGCACTCTTTACCCCACAACAGCATGTGGGCACATGCTTCGGAAGTGCCACAGAGCCTCAAATGTAGCATCTTCCAGAGATTAGGGTTGGGCAATAAATGTTTAATACAATTGAATTCAGAAACTGGACATACAGTATATGGGCCAATTTTCTGTTGCTCCAAGTTTAATGCCATGCTTGGATTTGGCCTTGTGTGGCCTCCTATGCAGTCTTCTTGCTGTGAGGGCAAATCCCACCATGTCTGTGTAGCCCGGGTCAGGACAGTACAGTACAAGGCAAGGCCTCCGCAAACAAAAGTGGCCAGCTCTATTAACAGAATGGCTTTGACAACTGATGAGGCTTCACTCCATGCACACATGCCGTCAAAACTATCACTGAAATGACCTTATAGAGATTTACAATAAATGCAAATGTAGTAAAATTAAAAATACTCTTTGAAGTACTAAAAGTGTAAGCATTTAAACGCACTAATAGCATCAGTAACATGTACATCTAAACCAGCGGTCCCCAACCACCGGGCCGTGGACCGGTACCGGGCCACAAAGCATGCGCTACCGGGCTGCGAGGAAGTGATATGATTTGCCGATATGAGTCAGCTGTGCCTTTTCTTATTCCCTGTCACGGCCACTGTTGAGCCATTACGCATGCGAGGTCATTACCTGCGCATCATCCATTTCAGCGTGGGAAGGAGATCAACTCCTCGAGCTTGCAAATGACGACGGGCTGGAAAGTATGTTTGACATAACATTTCTGCCGGCATTCTGGATCAAAGTCAAGGCTAAAAATCCTGAGATAGCCATGAAAGCACCGAAAACGTTTCTTCCATTTCCAATGTATCTCTGCAATGAATGCAACAAAAACCAAATTGCAGAATAGACTGGCCATTAGGAACCCCGTTCGACTATCGCTGTCTCCCGTCACCCTTTGATAGGACCGTGTTGTTGCAGGAAAACAAGCCCAGGGCTCCCACTGATTCAGTGATATTGGTGTATTGCAATGATTTTATATGTTCATACGGGGAAAATATGTGCTGCGTGTTTAATATCCAAACGTTACTTAAAATGTTATGATGCTATTGACTTATAAAACCATATAACAATTACAGCACGGAAACAGGTGATCTCTGCCCTTCTAGTCCGTGCCGAATGCTACTCTCACCTAGTCCCACCGACCTGCACTCAGCCCATAACCGTCCATTTATTTTCTGTCCATATACCTATCCAATTTTTCTTTAAATGATAATATCGAACATGCCTCTACCACTTCTACTGGAAGTTTGTTCAGCACTTACTTCAAGCTCCCCTGTTCTCTCCTGATAATTGACTTATCACTATATTCATGCGAGGAAAATATGCGCTGTACGTTTAATATTAAATTCATTAGATAAACCCTTTTAGAAAGGAAATTGAGTGTATTAGCCACTTATCACCGATATTCCGGTCGTGATTAACACCCCCCTCCCCCCCACCCCTGAACAGAATCGCCAAAAACGATTTGTAGAAAAAAATCACACTCACACATGCGCACTGGTTCCCGCGCAAGGCTTCATGGTCATTGTAGTCTTCTTTTGGTAAACCCAGTGTATTTGACTGCTACTCTTGTCCATTGGCAACCCTACCCCGTGCCCCCCCCCCCAATCGGCCAGTCCGCAAGAATATTGTCAATATGAAACCAGTCCACAGTGCGAGAAAGGTTGGGGACCCCTGATCTAATCCAAGTGAATTCAATTGAAAAATATAATCTTAAAAAAACATAGAAACGTAGAAAACCTACAGCACAATACAGGCCCATTAGCCCACAAAGTTGTGCTGAACATGTCCCTACCTTAGAAATTACTAGGCTTACCTATAGCCCTCTATTTTTCTAAGCTCCATGTACCTATCCAAAAGTCTCTTAAAAGACCCTATCATATCCGCCTCCACCACTGTTGCTGGCAGCCCATTCCATGCACTCACCACCCTCTGAGTAAAAAACCTACCCATGACATCTCCTCTGTACCTACTCCCCAGCGCCTTAAATCTGTGTCCTCCTGTGGCAACCGTTTCAGCTCTGGGAAAAAGCCTCTGACTATCCACACAATCAGTGTCTCTCATCATCTTATACACCTCTATCAGGTCACCTCTCATCCTCCGTTGCTCCAAAGGCCAAGTCCACTCAAACTATTCTCATAAGGCATGCTCCCCAATCCAGGCAACATCCTTGTAATTCTCCTCTGCACCCTTTCTAAGGCTTCCACATCCTTCCTGTAGTGAGGCGACCAGAACTGAGCACAATACTCCAAGTGGGGTCTGACCAGGGTCCTATATAGCTGTAACATTACCTCTTGGCTCCTAAGTACAGTATTCTTAAGAATAAATACTGAAGAACTCACCTAGAGTTAATTCTGTGACTTGCATGCTTTCAGAGTATGGTTCTAGATTATCAAATGTATTTAAATTCCATGACTCATGGTGGGATTTAAATTTGGCCCTCAGGATTGTTACCTGGTGGTTTAACCAAACTGTTACCCTGCCACTTTCTAAAACAACACTTTGGTTATTGCTAGCAGTTATTGCTAATACTTCTGTTTACATTTAAATGGTAAATGAAATTAGGACCATGGGTCACTTTGAATTCAGAAAATTTAGACAGAAGTAGAATGATTCTGCATAATTTAATATCTTGAACTGGGTAAAATAAATCCGTTTTAACTTGCATTAACAACAAGCCTTCCCTCGTAATTTCCGAAAATACTTTTGTATGTAATGGCTGAGTAAAGCTGATTATAGTTTGAAAATGTTAGTTATATCAAATTTCAGTTTTGATCATTTTAATATTTTATAATTTTCTGCATGACAAAGTAAAAGCTCCTTTACTCATGTTATAATATCTTTTTGATTATAAATAAATAAGTAAGCAGGTTATTCAGCGGTTATTAATTTATATATGAATAATTAAATGAAAGGCACTTTCAGTAGTAGCTTGACATGTAAGTTTCCATCCTAAGCTAGTGTGTTGATGGGAAAACAGAAAGAATACTGTTTTCCGCCAGTACTGTACTGAAATGAAGTCTGTACGGCGTGCATGGATGTTCAAGGAGCTGGGAGACCAACACTTGCCTGAAGTTGGGCTTGAGACATCCAACAATGGGACAACATCTTGCATCTTTATTCTGTTGAAGTTTGGTGAATGAATGATTTGATGACCTTTTTTTAAGCATTTTCTCCTATAACAATGACTATATTATGAAAAAATTTTTCACTGTCTGTAAAGCAGAAACATCCCAAGATCATGAAAGGGAAGGCATGATTTCAAGTATTTCCATCTTTTTTCCTCCTGTAATATTGAGACATGCAGCTGGTTCCACTGTTTAGATCTCCACTCTTGTGAATGAGCTTAGCTCAATGAGTTTTTACAGCTATTGCAATAATTTGATTCAAACGCTCTATTTGGAGGAGGGGGAAAACAAACCAAATTGCCATTTGCTGAACAAGCATAATCAATATTGAGGTTATCCATTTTTGGAGCTAAATTTTTGCAAGTTTTGCTTAATTGTCAACACCGTCAGCCTTTCACATCTTTTCTAATATTTAAAACTGAGTTCCAACTCTAAACAATTTTTGTTCTTGTACACTGGTACCAATAAAGAACAAAAGTTGAAATCTCTTTTAAATCCCATCACAGAACTTCTGGCAACATCAATTGTGCATTCCCCTTCAATCATCACTTTCTGCCTTCTGTTGATTGCCAATTTCCCATATGAGTTAATGAAAACCCATTTCTCCGTCATAACTTGGCAGCTTTATATCACAAGATGCTAGAAGTAAAGTAGAAATAAAAAGAAGAATTGCCATTGCCAAAACCATCTTCCAAAAAATGAAACCCATTTTTACCAACAGACACATTTCTATGACAAGACTTAAGCTACTAAAATGTTACATCTGGTCAATCTTGCTGTATGCTTCCGAAACATGGACTATAACACCAGAACTCCGAAGAAATTTAGAAGCAACAGAAACGTGGTTTCTTAGAAGAATGCTGAAAATGTCATATAGAGATAGGGTAACTAATGAGACAGTACTTCAACGTCCCCATATAAAAAAGATCTTTAATGAGAACATTAAATGAGAGGAAACTTAAATTCGTAGGCCATGTCATCTGAAAGGGAGAAATAGATCGCCTTACATTACAAAGCCATATGCCTGGGAAAGGCAGTAGAAGAAGGCAAAGAAGAGGATATATGGACACTGTGAAAGAACTAACAGATCTAAGTGTGCGAGATATCATTGACGCTGCGAGGGATTGTTCGGTGTGGAGAGCCATGATCGCGCGCAAGGCACATGAAGAAGAAGACAACCCTAATATACAGTATATGTTCTGTACAAATTTAATTCTTCAGGATATACATGACTGAAAAACAACTTATTCACATGATTGATTTGAAATGAAACATCAGATCTTATAATGAGAGATTATGCATAAGGCATCATGCCTGACTTCTGAGTGACATGTATTTCTTGAATTTAGTTTTGCAGCAGAACTCTCAGCAGTTGTTTAGTATTCAGGTGGATATTGAACAAAATATAACTTAGTAGAAAAACCATAAACATTGGCAATAACAGCAAATGGCGTGGGCAATAATGAAGATTTAGCAATATTCATACTGGCCAGATACAAATTATGGATGTTAAAATGCTCAATTAAATCACTTTTTTATATACTCATATTTAGGGCTCTCCATTGCATACCCTGATCTTTGCATTTAATGTAACAATGGGGACATTCTCAAGATATAATACAGCAAGTCTGATTCATGAATACTAAAATGTTCATTAAATCACTGATTTTCCTTCATTGTTATGGAAAATGCTGCAAACTGCCCAGCCAGTCAAGCAGTGCTCAATCATTTACTGAAGTTTGGGATTTCCATGTTAAATTATCCATGTGTGGAAATCCCAAGTCTGCTGTCAGTTCATAATGTAATTTTGGCAACTTCTGATAGATTTGCACCTTTTGCAGCAGCAACATCAGAGTCGTTATGTTTTACAGAAAGGAGACAAAAACAAGCAAACTACTTTATCAAAGAACTTTGTTTTCATTTTCATAAGGTAGACATAGTAATTCCCTTTCATAAAGTACCGTATAATGAAACAATCATTAGATTATAAAAATTCAATATCAATCAATTTGCTTGGGGTTTCTTTTGAGAATTTGCATTATTGTATATTTAATCATTCTACCCATATAGGAGGGTCATCTGACAAAATTAGAACAATTGCTGTGGACTTTCCTTGTGATTCAAAGTCTTCAGCTTTGATTATGCAGGTATATTTACCATGTATATATGACCATATTTCCAAGATCATGTCGAAGGTCAAAGCTAATAAAAATGGAGATAGGAGGACACATTTTGGCCATTCTTTTCTGTTTCCGAAGTCATTGAAATCATGGCTGACCCTTTACCTCCGTCTTATTTTTTGCAATAAACTATATTCCTTTAATTTATAAAAAACTGTCGATCTTTGTCTTCAATATACTCAGAAAATGAACCTCCATGGACCCTACGGGTAGAGAATTCCGAAGTTCCCCACTTTTTCCTGATTCCTGTTCTAAATGACAACTTCTTACCATAAGGATATTGGGTGAGAGTGGAACCTTTTGGTGGCAGTGTTCTGAGGCATCTGCTGCCATACTCACTCCTGGTGGCAGACGGTGATGATTTTAGAGAAACTTCTTGCATTTTGTAGGCAGTGCCAACTATGGTCTCTCTGCACTAGTGTTGGAGACAATGGTGCTTAGGTGGCTTCTGGGGTGACAAATACTGAGGCTACTTTGTCCTTGGTGGTGTCGAGCTTTTATCCAGGCAAGTGCAGAGTATTCTATCATGCTCCCGGTTTGTACCTTGTAGATGTTAGAAAAACCTTTGTGGTTTAGTGAGTTAAGTCACTGACCACAGGATACCAAATCTCCAACCTGATGTTATAATCACAGTATTTATATGGGTTGTTCAGTTGAGTTTCTGTTCAACCATGATGCCAGATATTACTGATAGGGGATTAAGCATTGAGAGTGCAATTGAATGTCAATGGTAGGTGAATGGATTCTCTCTTGTTGTAGATGAAAATTCCCTGGTGCTTTTGAGGCACAAATACTACTTGTCACATCAGTTCATGGCTGAATATTGTCTAGGTCTTATTTCATGCAGTGCTGCTTTATTTCCTGAGCCACTGAGAATGAAATAAACATAGCACAAATATCAGTGCATGTTCTCACTTCTGATTTTCTCATAGAGGAGGAGCATTGGAATAGCTGAAGATGATTGGACCCGGGATACTGCCTTGAGGAATTCTTGCTTAGGCCAGGTGCTCAATGACTGATCTTCAATTACCATAGCTATCTTTTTCTAAGTGAGGTCAGACTCTAACCACTGGAGTGCTTTCCCTTTGATACCCATGGTCATCAGCTTTACCAGAACCCCAACATCATTCGCTGCACCATTAGTGCAGACAGCCACTCTCATTTCACTTCTAGAATTAAACATTTTGTTGCATATTTTCAACTAGACCATGGTGAAATTTGGACCAAGTGGTCCTGGTTATAATACAAAGTGGGCATCAATGAGTATGTTTACTGATGAGTAATTATGCTGCATAGCACTGCAACGGCATCCTCCATCATCTTGTTGATGATAGACAGTAGTTTGTTTGGGTAGTAATTAACTGGAGTGGATTTATCCTGCTTTTTGTGAACAGGACATACCTGGCCATTTTATCCAACTTGAACATATAGATTCTTCAAGAAGATCAAGAGGGTTTGTGTGCCTCAATGACCCAGAAAGCTATGTTGGCTGGAGTCAGGGCTTTACGCTTTGACTCTTGGTAGGGTCACCCATGCTAATCAGGTCAAAGGGTAGAGGCCAGACCAAGAATGGTCCACCAATCATTGTGATTCACGGGTCCAGGTCAGGGCTAACAACTCTTACTTGTAAAACAAAATTGTTATGGAAATAGCAATGAAAAACCCTTCTACATCTGAGTGCAATGGTATTTCACTACTGCATTAGGACTTTCATGACTGACAGTAGTGAAAACTGAGAGGAAACTACTGACACAATGAAGGAAGCCCTGAACACCACCAAAGATGGAGGACCTTCCTTGTTGCCATAAACACCAGTGATGTAACAGGCAGTAAGTAGATCATGTTGATACTAATGCTGTATCTCTACTGGAAGAGCTTAACCAGAGTTACAGCTAGTTCTGGAGCACAGAATTTCAGTTCTATGGCTAGGGTGCTGTTTGGTCTTCTAGCATTTCTGTATCTGTATCTAGTGCTCCCAGCTGTTTGTTGACATCATTTGGGTAGGAATGTGGCTTCTGTGATGGTAGAGATCTCAGAGGAAGATGAGAATTATTTAATTGGCACTTTTGACTGAACATTGTGGTGAATACTTCAGATTTTCCTTTAGAAAGCTGTTAACAATGGGGATGTTCTTGGAGTTTCCTCGCATTAGCTCTTTAATTTGCCCCCTATGACAAGATGTAGTAGGACTTCCATACATTCTTTATGAGATCACTTGACTGTCATTGCTGCTCTTTCTGTTTAGCATACATCTTGCCCTTCACTAGGGTGGCAGTTTCTTACTTGTAGACATACCAGATGCTCTTCCTTTCCATGCTTTGACTATATTGTTGGGAGTGCAATTGGTAAATGGACAAGTTCAGATTCAGATTCAGTTTTATTAATCACAGATACATCAAAACATACATTGTTTGCATTACAACCAACATACCCAAGGATATGTTGGGGACAGTGTGCATGTGGCGCCACACATTCCGGTGCCAACATAGCTTGTCCACAAACTTCAGCAGTATCTCACAAATCAGTTTAGTGAAGGTATAGGATTAAAAATGAGCATTCCCCAATCAAGCACAGAAACACAAAAACTGAATTATAATTAAAAAGATCATCAGACTTAATTATGTATCTATGAATAAGTAATGTAATTTTACTGTCAATAAGTGATCTAAGAACCTCACCATATAGAGTCATAGAGTCACAGAACACTACAGAAGAGAACAGACCATTCTGCCCATCTAGTCTGTGCCAAACTATTAATCTGCCGAGAGCCATCAACCTGTACCTGGACCACAGCCCTTCATACCCCACTCATCCATGTACCTATCCAAATTTTTCTTAAATTTTGGAATTGAACCCAAATCCTCTACTTTCACAGGCAGTTCATTTCACAGCCTCACCACTCTCCGAGTGAAAAGGTTTCCCCTCACGTTCCCTTTAAAAATTTCACCTTTCACCTTAACTGATGTCCTTTAGTTAGTCTCAACCAACCTCAGTGGAAAAAGCCTGCTTGCATTTACCTTATCTATAATCATTATAATTTTGTATCTACGTGTCTATCAAATTTCCCCTCCTTCTTATACGGTCTAGGGCAGTGGTCCTCAACCACAGGGGCGCAAAGCATATGCTACTAGGCCGTGAGGAAACGATATGATTTGGCGATATGAGTCAGCTGCACCTTTCCTCATTCTCTGTCACACACTGTTGAGCTTGAATGCACACATCATCCATGTCAGCACGGGAAGAAGATCAACTCCTCGAGCTTGCAAATGACAGCGGGCTGAAAAGTTAAGTTTGACATAATATCTCTGGCGGCACTCTGGATCAAAGTCAAGGCTAAATATCCTGAGATAGCCATGAAAGCACTAAAAACGTTGCTTCCACTTCCAACATATCTCTGCAATGAATGGACTGGACATAAGGAACCCCCTTCGAGTATCACTGTCTCCCATCACTCCTCGGGGCACCGTCTTGTTGCAGGGAAACAAGCCCAGGGCTCCCACTGATTCAGCGATATTGGTGTGTTGCAATGATTTTATATGTTCATACGGGGAAAATATGTGCTGTGTGTTTAATATCCAAACGTTACTTAATATGTTATGATGCTATTGACTTATAAGTGACTTATAGTTGACTTATCACCTGTATTCCAGTCGTGAATAACACCCCCCCCCAACAGAATCACCAAAAATGATTTGTAGAAAAAAATCGGCACGTACACGCATGCGCACACAGGTGCCCGCACAAGGCTTCATGGTCATGGTAGTCTTCTCAAGGTAAACACAACGTATTTGATGGTTACCCTTGTCCGTTGGCAACGCTACCCCTCCCCCACCGGTTGGCCGGTCCGCAAGGAATATTGTCAATAATAAACTGGTCTGCGGTGCAAAAAAGGTTGGGGACCCCTGCTCTAGGGAATAAAGTTCTAATCTATTCAAACTTTCCCTATAACTCAGCTACTTGGCAATTTAAATTTTCTCTGTACTCTTTCAATCTTAGTGACATCATTCCTGTGGGTAGATGACCAAAACTGCAACTGATGCTCCAAGTTAAGCTTTACCAACATCTTCACAACTTCAACATAACATCCCAACTCCTGTACTCAATACTTTGTTTATAAAGGTCAATGTACCAAAGGTTTTCTTTACGACCCTTTCTACCTGTGACACCACTTTCATGGAATTGCAGATCTCTATTCCCAGATCCCTTGATAGAGGTGTACAAGATAATAAGAGGAATAGATAGAGTGGATAGCCAGTGCTTCTTCCCCAGGGCACCACTGCTCAATACAAGAGGACACGGCTTTAAGGTAAGGGGTGGGAAGTTCAAGGGGGATATTAGAGGAAGGTTTTTTACTCAGAGAGTGGTTGGTGCGTGGAATGCACTGCTTGAGTCAGTGGTGGAGGCAGATACACTAGTGAAATTTAAGAGACTACTAGATGGATATATGGAGGAATTTAAGGTGGGAGCTTATATGGGAGGCAGGGTTTGAGGGTTGGCACAACATTGTGGGCCAAAGGGCCTGTGCTGTGCTGTACTATTCTATGTTCTATGTTCTATCCCTGTTCTACCGCACACCTTAGTGCCCTACTGCTCACTGTTTAAGTCCTACCCTCGTTTGTCTTCTGGAAATGCAACACCTTACACTTGTCTGTATTAAATTCCATCTGCTACTTCTGAACCCATTTTTCCAGCTAGTCCATATACCACTTCAAGCTCTGATAGTCTTTCTTTTTATCTACTACACTCTCAATCTTATATTGCAGTTCCAGTTTACCACATTATCATCCAGATCATTAATATAGATGACAATCAACAATAGACCCAGCACTGATCCCTGTAGCATACCTCTAGTCACAGGCCTTTGGTCATCTAGGACCATTCTCTGGTTTCTCCCTCAACCCAATGTCTAATCCAATTTACTACTTCACCTGGAATGCCAATTTACCTAATCTCCTTGACCAATCTTCTATGTGGTACCTTGTCAAAGGCTTTGCTAAAGTCCATGTCAACAACATCCACTGACAATATCAGTTTTCCTGGTAACCTCCTTGAAAAACTCTTTAAGATTGTTTTGACAGAAGTCATCATGCACAAATCCCACATTGACTATCCCTAATCAGTGCATGTCTATCCAAATACCTCTATATCCAGTCCCTTAGAATACCTTTCAATAACTTACCCATTACTGATGTCAGGCTCATTGGCCTAATAATTTTCTAGCTTATTCATAGACCCTTTCTTAAACAACAGAACATTAGCTATCCTCCAATCCTCTGGCACCTCACTTGTGGCTAAGGATGTTTTAAATATCTCTGCTAGATCCCTCAGTTTCTGCACTAGCCTCCCACAGGGTCTGAGGGAATACCTTGTCACCTTGATTTGCCTCAAGAAAGCAAACACCTCCTCCTCTCTAATCTGTATACAGTCTATAACCTCTCTGTTGTTTTCCCTCATTTCTATAGACTGTGTCCCTCTCTCACGGCAATACAGATACAAAAAAAATCCATTTAGGCTCTCCCCATCTCTTTTTGGCTCCATGCATAGGTGACCACTCTGATCTTCCAGATGACCAATTTTGTCCCTTTCTATCTCATTTCTAACATATAAAAGGTCTAATTTCAAAGCATTTGAAAAGTCAATAATTTTAAAAATTGAAACATTGAACTCCATTGAATGTCTGGATATTCTGAATTCATGAACAAAACTAAAGTATAAGATCAAATTATCCAAGTAAGCATTAAAAAATCTATCTGATCACTAATACTAAAAATTGAATGCACCAGAACTATATTACACGAACTGTGTACTAGAATATACTACATCTTAACCATGTCCTGGCAGGAAATTTGAAAGATTTACCTCTTGTTGAGCTGTGACATTGAAAATAATTCGATTTGCAACTAGTTCGTTCAAACAAAAGATTGATTTTTCACTGAAAGTGAGAACTGCTGGTTTTTGAAACCATGCTTATAGATGGGAAGGGAGACAGGCGTGAGGAATGGACTCCCATACTAAATGACAGCATCTTTCACAGGGCAGTTATCTTGAAATTACTTAGAAATCAATCCTCTGCCTTCAAAACTTGCAATTGTCTCACGATGGTGTGACCTTTGTGAAGGCACAGAAAAAGGCACCTCATCACGGGAATTGATAGTGAAGCAGTATCCGTCTACTCAGATGGCATCATTAAAACCTATTTCAACTTAAAGTGAACAAAATTACTTCAGGCCTCTGAGCCTCTGGACAAGACTAACAGAAACAGAAAAAAGGCAGTGATCTTGGAGGAAGATTTCTGCCAACAATGAATAGATTGTGGGTAGGTGAGGAACTCAAATGAATTAAACTTAAACATTGAATTCAGCTTCCCCTACCTGGCTGGAAATTGGCTGTGACATACAGCTGGCTAGCCTAAGAGAGATAGTTTCAGACTTACAGATTCTGTAGTACTTTGCCATTTGATATCCAGGTGTTGTGAGATCATTGAACTGCAACATTAGTCTGCATAGATACTACCTGACTGTCCGGGATTTTCTGTCTCCTTTATTTTCAATTTTCAACAACTCCTGTGCACTGTATCTCACAGCCCCAGCAAACTTTTATTGTTATGTTTTCCTTCTTTCCTTCATGCACAATCATCTCCCTCTATGTATACCTCCTCCAGACAGATAAGATGCCATCATGTCTTCATCACCCTTTCCTAGGCAACCTCAACCTGTGTCAGCCATTTTCTCTTGCTCCCCCACAGCACACATATTTTCTTTGTTTACTCTATTCCTATCCCTTCTCTGCAATGTAAAGCAAGTTGTTTTCTGAATTCTCCAAGTTCTAACCTGAAACATCAACAATGTTCCTGTGTCTACTGATGTGTCCTGTTCTGCTGGGCATTACCGATATTTTCTCTTTTCATTTCAGATGTACGGAATCTGCAATATTTGGCTCTTTGATTTGGGCTGGTAAGGAATGTTTCATGTTAACGGAAAATTATAAGGTCGTTAATTTATTTCCAACGGGAATTCAGAATTTCTTTCCCCACTAAAATTACAGCTGTGCGTGGTGGGCTAGCAAACTCAGTTTTCAAGAGCTCCATTCTCATTGAAAGAAGTTATACACAGAAAGTATTTGTTGTGTGTACTCTGCAAAGGTAGACATCAGAAGTTTAGCTCAGGGAATATGGGCCTGTCATGGTGGAGAGCATGGAAGAGAGAGGCACTTGTAATTGGAAGGGAATATTGGTTGCAAGGTGGATTGGACAGGGTAGGCATGGAGATGGAGCAGGAGCTATTGTAAGGAGCAATATCTAATGCAAAATAATTAACTGGTTCAGATCTTTAGGCAAGTACTCTAAGTTTTTTTTTAATGTAGGCCTCACCTGGGTTGGGTAGGCCTGCTTTCCAATGAGTAGCCCTCGCTGTAAATTCAAGATCAAAAGTTATGGAAGAAAGGCCAGGTATGTGGTTCATGTTCTGTGAACATCAGATGCCTCTGTGCATTTATAGAATAGGATATGAAAACTCCGGAATGAAGATTGTGGATATTGTGTTACACATAAACACATCTTCATCTAATTTATTTTTCATATTGATGTTGCGGTCACAATGGCAAACACCACAGAATGAACTCATCTTTAAAACAGAGAAGATATTTAAATCTCAATGCACTCCAAGCTAAATTTATTATTGTATTCAGCGTACAAACATCGTGAACTCTGAAAAGCGCTTTATTTAATTAGATTACTGCTAAATAATATTTTATACAGATTAAGTTAATGATGCATGATTTTTTTGAAAGAATGACAGTTGATTCTAGAGTCATGTGCAGGCTAGTCAAGGGTATTGGATGATTTACTTCCATGAAGAAACTTTGCAAACCAGATAGATTTTTACAAATAACAGCAGGTTCCCAGCCAGCATGACTAATTCTTAATTCCAGATTTACTTCACTCTGTGAACCATCAGAAACAACTTCTCTTTTGCTATCAGCTTTCTGAACAGTCTGTGGACCCATAAACACTACCTTGTTATGATTTTTATTACACTGTTTATGTATTTTGTAATTTATAGTAATTTTATATCTTTGCACTGCACTGCTGCCGCAAAACAACAAATTTTATCCCATATAAGATAGTGATAATAAACTTGATTCTGATTCTAATCTATTGTGAGAACTCACTTCTTCAGATCAACAGTTCAGGATAATAATCTCATAACTTAAACATAATGCTACTAAACTGCTTATATACTGATTCAGGTAGCAGGGTGGAGATAGGTCTCTTCCAAAGGAAGTGCTCCTTTCCCCCACTAGCCTGCAGGTCACCCTTGGGCAAGGTGTATCACCTGCTTAGAACCCTGACCAGGGTCACGTGAAGCCAAGGGATCAGGTGGTGGAAGGTCATATGAGCAGCTGGTGCATATCACAAGTCCTGGTTTAGCGACCACTGATGCCAGACAGACAATCTCTGAAGAGTATTGGTATTGACTGGGGTCACATGTCTTGTAAAGACACTGCCCAGAAGAAGGCAATGGCAAACTAGTTCTGTAGAAAAAAATTGCCAAGAACAATCATGGTCAAAAAATCACACACATCATATGACATGGTACATAATGATAATGTTTCCAGGGAATTCTGAAGCAATGGTATCCAGATGTGAATCTGTTCAGGTTTACCCAAATTTCTCTATGAAAGACATGCCAAAGAATGATATGTTTCTCTGTTGAAATGAAATGCTGTAACAGCCAGATTTCCTCCTTTAACCATAGACATTGTACTAAATGAAACTAAGTTAGTATAAAAGACAGAATACAATACAGGATCTGCAAGTTACTCTTTCTTGAAATCTGATCACTAAACTTTAAATGCGGCATTTCAAGCTAATCACAAAAAAAGTAAACAAGGACTAAGTATTTTTCAAAATGTTGGTTGATATGTCTACGTCAAGGATCAAACAAGTCCCACTCCCTTAAGGCTTGTATTGGGCACATTTCCATCCCCAAAAACCACAGTTCTTTTCAACATCAGTTTCATATGGGAATCTTTCAAAATCATGTGCATGGGCCTGTCGTTAACATTGGTATCACTGGGAGGGAGGCTGGGGCTGGGAAGACATTTCAAAGAATATTGAAGCCCATTGTGCTCCAGCTAATGCTTTGTGTTTAGATCCAGACAGGTCCCTGGTGCATGGACTTTCAATAACATATAACAGTTACCAGTTTACTGGGAGCCTGGTTCAGGTTCTAATGGAAAGGAAGAGTTGAGTGTTAGCCTCATTCTTCATCCATAGTTTTCATAGCAGGGTAAACTGGGTCACATTGTTGCTAGTAATTACTTCTGTGGCTGTCCAGGGAATTCTTGACCCTACACTTTTGACCTCTATTGGTTTTGCTGAGAAAAATGGCAATGTCAAACAGGCCAGATAATGTCTGTTTTAAATGCAAGAAGTCTCAGACAAAACTGAATTATTGGCAACCATTCGAAGAGCTACCTGATTTCAGAGATAGCATGTAATTCTTGAATGTTTAACTCAGTCTGAACAAGATGTTGAAAATGCTGAGTGTTTCCAGCACATACTGATTTTATCACTCAATTATAACATTTCTATTTCAATCTAGTTTAGAACTACAGAATTTAAATCTGTCTTACATGTATTTAGCAGCCACTAGTAGTGAGGATGATAATAATAATCATGATATTTCAGATAGGTCAATTTATAATAGCCATCCGGACCTAATAATACAGGATAAACAAGCAAGAACATCTTACTTAATAGATTTAGCCATTCCAAACACACACACCTTACAGAAATCAATCAGTGAAAAACACCAGAAATATGCTGAATCAAAAGAGGAAACTGAAAGACTTTGGAACATGAACAAGGTATACATTGTCCCAATAGTAATATCTACAACTGGTATAAACCCAAAGGCACTACAAAGGCATTAAACAATTAGGGATACACAGTAGTATCTATGTAAATCTTCAGAAAGGCACAATACTGATTACCACCAAAAAAGTCCAAAAGTTCCTA
Organism: Mobula birostris; assembly: GCF_030028105.1. Classification (NCBI taxonomy): domain Eukaryota; kingdom Metazoa; phylum Chordata; class Chondrichthyes; order Myliobatiformes; family Myliobatidae; genus Mobula; species Mobula birostris. Next base: position 101,869,075 of record NC_092379.1, on the reverse strand, counting down.
GCAATTGATCAATGAGGGTGCTTGGCTATGCCCATATCTCAGGATTGAGAGGAAAAAAATATAAAAATAATCTATAATAATAACAATAATGATAATGATAATAATATTTTGCTATACCCATATTAATGTTTCTTTTGCCATAATATCTTGGTCTGAAAACGATCTGCAAAATTTACAAAGTAAAATAAGAACTGAAATGACAAATTTTAAAATACACTATATACACTCGAACACATTCAGGTTATCACTACCTAGAACAGAAGGAGGAAGAGGAATATCAGACAGAATATCAGAAGAGGAATGTACACCGGTCAGATAGAACTTCTCAAGGATATACAGTATTTTCATCAAGGAAAACAGGATTCAGCATCCATGTGAGCACATGCAATTCTGATAAGAAATTCATACCACTGAACTTAAATGGGAGTACAAGCCAGAAAAACGAAGAAAATATCACTATAGAAGAAAAAGTTAACCAATGGAAGAGCATGCCCCTCCACGGAAGACATCCCATGATCTGAACAGACTAGATGTCAACAAGGAAGCATTGAATGCCTGGGTCTGGGCTGGAAACCTCTTCCCAGAAACAGAAAGGTTCCTTGTGGCGTTACAGGACCAATTAGTTAACACAAAAAAATGATCAAAAATACCTAATTAGTGATCCAACAGTTTCAAGATGATAAACCTAACACATTGCAGGATCCTGCAGCAGTATAACTCAGTGTGATTAATTACACCAGCACAATCAAGTGGCAAACATCATTCGCCAAAATCTTTATTTAAAATTCAAACTCATAAAAGACACCATACCTAACTCTAAGTACAAACCTGATCTAGTTTTAGAGTCAGAGTCCTACAAATTATATTACGAATAATCCAATATTACAGATGGGAGAATCCATAATAACCGTCTGGATATAATAATACAGGATAAACAAGCAAGAAAAAATAGACAAAGCCATTGCAAACACACATAACGTACAGAAAACAATTAGTGAAAAACACCAGAAATATACTGAATTAAAATAATAATTGAAAGACTATGGAACATGAACAAGGGCTATTGCAGGGACTATTGTCCCAATAGTAATATCTACACTGGTACTAACCCAAAGTCACCACACAATAGCATTAACCAATTAGGCCTGCACAGCAATATTTATGTAACCCTTTAGAAAGCTGCAATGCTAAACACAACTAGAATAGTCCAAAAGTTCAAATCAATTGAGAAATGATGATGCTTGGCTATGCCCGTACGTCAGGTTTTACCAACTTGAGCTGAGAAATAAGTAAATATACAATAATAGTAACAATAATAACAATAACTTATTTACAGAGCACTTTACATACAAATGAAGTAGTTCAAAGTGCACAACAATGGGATAAAATGCAAAGCTAAAAATAAAAGACAATATGATGTTAGTTAGTCACAAGGTTAATTGAGGTTTCGAACTTGCATTTAGAAGTGTCAACTGAGTCTGCATTCCTTATAGTTCCAGGTATTGAGTTCCACAGTTTAGGACAGTATTTTTTAAAAAAGCTGACCTGTCTATTTTCCTTTGAGGGTGATTGTTTAAATTTAAGAGATCAGCAGAAGTAGAAGACCTGAGAGCTTGAGCAGGATTATAAAACAAAAGTGCTTCTGTGATGTACTCTGGTCCCAGACTATTGAAAGTTTTAAAAACAAGTAAGAGAATTTTAAAATCAATTCTAAAAGATGCAGAAAGCCAGTGCAGAGTAGCTAGAATGGGAGAAATATGCTCCTTTATCCTGTTTTTAGTTAAAATTCTAGCAGTGATGTTCTGAATAAGTTGAAATTTGTCAGTAGATTACTTTGGAAGACCAGTAAAAGGTGTATTGCAGTAATCTATTCTATTTGACATCAAGACATGAATTAGTTTTTCAGTAGCATTATGTGACAGAAATGGACATAGCTTTGCAATATTAGAAGTGAGACACACCTGCCATTGAAAGCTGTCAGTTATTTGAATATCCCCAGCTCTGAAAGTCCTGAGGCATACACATGGCTGAATCAGACGGATTTGGGTTCAGATCCATTTTCAGAGATCTATCTGTAGAATATCTGCTTATGCTTCAATGGAGTACTGGGGAGTTCTCCATTGTTGAATGAGATATTAAACCTGTTTGTCCCCTCTGTTGACATTAAAAATCCAATGACACTATTTTGAAGAATAGCAGAATTATTTCTGGTGCCTTGGTCAATATTTATCTCTCAAAACTACACTAATACTGATTATTTAGGAATTATCCTTGCTTGTGAGAGCTCATTATGTACTGCTTGCCTTATTTCTTTCATCACAGCCTACTATGACTATAGTGCTGTCACTTATGCTGAGATGCCAAAAAGAGCATGTCTTTTTCTCAGTCAACATTAGGGAGCTTCTTGAACATATATACTTATGCAAAGCTTGATATGAAATGTTTGCATTGTAAAAAAAACTACATGGATAGGACTAAATCAGAGTTTGCCTGGGTCTATAGAGAGTTGTAAAGTTCCGTGACATTTTTAAACATGTAGCATGATAAAATGAGATTCTTCAGGCCTACAGACTTTATCTATCTACTGTTTATCAGGGTTTCCAACCTGGGGTTCACAGACCCCTCAGTTAATGGTAAAGGTCTATGGCATTAGAAAGTTTGGGACCCCTGATCCACATAATGTTGGGAAATGCTGCTGGATACGGTACCTGCTCCTAGTTCCCCTTTATGGCAGATGCCATATTTAGATCCTGATAGGTGTATAAGATGATGAGAGGCATTGATCATGTGGATAGAACATAGAACATAGTCAGAAGCTTTTTCCCAGGGCTGAAATGGCTAACATGAGAGGGCACAGTTTTAAGGTGCTTGGAAGTAGGTACAGAGGGGATATCAGGGGTAAGTTTTTTACGCAGAGTGGTGAGTGCGTGGAATGGGCTGCCGGCAACTGTGGTGGAGGCGGATACAATAGGGCCTTTTAAGAGTCTCTGGGATAGGTACATGGAGTTTAGGAAAATAGAGGGCTATGGGTAACCCTAGGTAATTTCTAAAGTAAGAACATGTTTGTCACAACATTGTGGGCCGAAGGGCCTGTGTTGTGCTGTAGGCTTTCTATGTTTCTAAGTTTCTACTGCATTAGATGTACTGTAAATGGTATTCAAATATCAAAAGAAGGATGATCTCAATATTTGGGCCATACAGTTGTTCATGGAAAAGAGTACAGTTGACATTTCAGCCGATGCTTCATCTGGATTCATGTACTCTTTCCCATAGATGCTGCCTGATCTGCTGAGTTCCTCCAGCATTTTGTGTGTGTGGCTTGGACTTCCAGTATCTGCAGATTTTCTCTAGTTTGTGAGGAAATCCCATGGATCAATTTGTGCACTGCATCTTGCCTTGGTCATATGGGAACATCCATCCAATACAGAGTAAAACAAAACAACCACGATGACGATGAAAGGATACAGATATATAGTAATAATAAGGAATGTAAAAATAATTGATGAATGGTGAGAGAAGAGTGAGGGTAACTGAGAAATAAAGATGAGAAGAAGAAAATACAAAGAGAACAGAGTAAAACAAATGAGAATAAACATCAGAGGATCATTAAATGATGAATGTGCCAGAACTGATTTCTTATATTGGCATTCCTTCCTGCAGATCGCAGATAAACTGCATTTCACTAGTTCAAGAATCTGTAATGTTTGTACTTGTTGACACACTCAGAACATTAGAGGGCTGCAAGACATATATGGAAATATTTCACAGCATGCAAGAAAGTTATTGGAGTTGCATTAGAATATAAGAAGTCAATCATGTGCAAAGACTAGGAAAGTGAGATTAATGATTATAAATTTTAGACTGTCGAACTAGGGAAAGACCGTTTATAAATTCTTGAGGATTGCTAACTAGAGGACATTGATCCAAGGGAAAGAAGTGGAACAGAGAGGTGATTTTTTTTAATGCAGTAAATTTTTATTATCTGGATTGCTGTATTTGAAATAGAGATGAAATCAGTAGTGACAATGACATTCAAAAAGAAATGTGTAACTAATTGAGGGAGAAAATTACCGAGTCGTAATGTGGGACTTATTGAAGTTAGCAGAACCCAATGTCGAGAATTAAGTGCAACGAGCAGCCCAAACACATGCACTCAGTTAACTATCTATCAAAAATATACTCAATGACCTCTTTATTAGGTACATCAGAACACCTGCTTGGTAATGCAGATATCTAATCAGCCAATCATGTAGCAGCAACTCAACGCATAAATGCATGCAGACATGGTTACAGGTTCGGTTGTTGTTCAGACCAAACGTCAGAATGGGGAAGAAATGTGATCTAAGTGACTTTGACTGTGGAAAGATTGTTGGTGCCAGACGGGATGTCTTGTGTATCTCAGAAACTGCTGATCTGGGATTTTCATGCACAACAGTTTACAGAGAAAGGTGCAAATAAACAAAAAAAACATCTGGTGAGTGGCAGTTCAGTGGATAAAAATGTCTTGTTAATGAGAGAGGTCAGAAAAAATGGCTGGACTGATTCAAACTGACAGGAAGATGACAGTAATTCAAATAACCATGTATTCCAACAACGGTGGGCAGAAGAGCATCTCTGAATGTATAACAGTCAAACACTGAAATAGATGGGTGAAAGTACCAGAAAACCACAATCATACAGAAATACACCCAGTGGCCACTTTATTACAATGTAGTTCTCTCTGTATATCTTTAAGATATCGGAATGATTAATGTGAATATAAACAGGTAACATTATTTAATGTAAAGCCCTGAAATTCAAACTGACAAACCTTAAGGCAGGCTAGAAATTGAATTTATTTTTCCACATAAATGGGAAGATCTGAAATGGATGCTAATGAAGAGTAGACAACAATTATTGATTATTTCTTACTGAGGAGTTCTTAAAATAATTGATGTTTATAGGATGGTAATGAAGTCGAATACACTATTCTGAAAACTTCAATTTAAGATATCTACACATAGAAGCATACTAACAACCCAGTCCTGATGAAGGGTCTTGACCGGAAACATTGACAGTTTTTCCATACTGATGGCATAAACATTGACTTCTCTAACTTCTGCTAATGCCTCACCTCCCCCTCGTACCCCATCCGTTATTTATTTATATACACACATTCTTTCTCTCTCTCTCCTTTTTCTCCCTCTGTTGCTCTCACTATACCCCTTGCCCATCCTCTGGGTTTTTCCCCCCCTTCCCCTTTTCCTTCTCCCTGGGCCTCCTGTCCCATGATCCTCTCATATCCCTTTTGCCAATCATCTGTCCAGCTCTTGGCTCCATCCCTCCCCCTCCTGTCTTCTCCTATCATTTTGTTTCTCCCTATCTCCCTCCCACTTTCAAATCTCTTACTAGCTCTTCCTTCAGTTAGTCCTGACGAAGGGTCTCGGCCTGAAACGTCGACTGTACCTCTTCCTAGAAATGCTGCCTGGCCTGCTGCATTCACCAGCAACTTTGATGTGTGGTGCTTGAATTTCCAGCATCTGCAGAATTCCTCGTGTTTACCATTTATTCATTTTCTACATGCTGCCTGACTTGCTGAGTTCCTCCAGCAGTTTGTGTACTAACCCAGTTATCTATTTTTATTAATGTTGATCAAAAAGTTTAAATAAAAATTGGAGAGTCATCAGTGTTATCTCCAAAATACCTTATTGATTGTTTGAAACATCAGCAAGAATTTTTACAAATCTTGTAGGAATAGCAACTGAGGTTTGATGCAACACTGAATAAGTAAGAGGCACCCTGTTACACTGAAATTTCCTCATGGTAAATTAACAAAGTAACATACTTGAAGCAAAACAGGGAGCTGTATTATGTGAACAATGAAAGATTAAAGAAAGTTATAAGGTTAAATATTCACTAGAAAGGAAGATTGTGCCCATTTGTGGTATTTCCTTTCAGTCGTTCACAAGATATAGGAAATGCTGGTGATGTCAGCATATATTGACAATCCCTCGAAGAGCAAAGAGCAGTCCTGTGTAGCTTTTGGTATTTGGTACAATTGAGTGGGACCATTACAGAAAACAATTAGAAATCTATCATCCACTGAGATAGTGTTCACAAAAGGAGAAAGTTTAATTTAATTTGGATATGTGATGCTGGAAGGTTTAATGCAAAAGACAAGCAACACTTTCAAAAAGCTGAGAACATTGAAAGTATAGAACTTGTGTTGCACTGATAGAATAAAATTTAAAAATCTAGAGTAAATATTTGTCATCATGTAGATTGCTGGCTATGTCAAAACAAATGGAGCTTTGCATCCCTCAGTTTACTTTGACAGAAAGACAAGGGTAGTAGACAAAATGGAATCCCACTAAGGCAAATATATACTATATACAGTATATACAATATATTATATAATACAACTATTTTATAGATGTCCACAACATAGTAAATTTTAAATTATCCCATTCAGGCCTAAACATTTAGTTGCTGTGGATGATTTCTTACTCTTGTGGGATAATATCTTTCCTTATGGGAGTTGTAGGGTTGTGGGGTGGTCACTCTGCTTGACAGGTAAGATTTGTGGCTGTGAAACAATCTCAGGTTCTGCGGCCTCCTCTATAGGTTGTAGGAGATGAATCTGGAACTGCAAGAAGTTGTTCTGACAACTCTGGACACCTTTCTTCTGGATGTGTTGGCATCCCAAACAGTGTATGGCAAGCATCACTGGATGATGTAGATCACAATGTATGAGTACAGTGTCGGATGTCACCATTTCCTTTACATTTTGGAAAGCCACCTCATACTAGTTTGTCCATTTTCATTTATTCCCATCTGTCTTAATGAGTTCAGGAGGTGGAGCATTGTAGCCAGGTTTCTAGTAATTTACAAACCACTGTTTGAATCTTCTCAGCACACATGTGTAATCCTTGTGCAACACTGCTGTGACTGCAGTAAGTCATACTTCATTTAAAGGACTGACACTTGTTTCGACTCTTTTTAATTCTGTCTTGAGATTTTGGAGATGCTCCTTGTCACCTTTACTGGTAACAATGATGTCATCCAGGTGACATTGAGTGCCTGGGCAGCCTTGCAGCACCTGTTCCATAGCTTCCTGCAAGAATGGGGGTACAGATGCTACTCCAAAAATAAGACTATTATAGTGATAAAACCTTTCATGAGTGTAACGGTGAGAAATGTTTTGGACACATTTTCAATTTCCGTCTGTAGGTAGGCCTCAGCCAAGTCCACTTTGCTGAAGTGTTTCCCCCCAGGAATGTTTGCAAAGATATCCTCTACCCTGGCCACAGGCATCATCCAGTACCTTTGATAACTCACTTTTATTTGACTCTATTGCAGGGTATGTATGCAAATGGTGGATGGATCTCCTATCAAGGTGTGGTTGTCTCAGCCAATCATGGTCCCACAATTCTGGCCTTGCTGTCCAATGTGGATTGTTGGTTGTTGTATTTCACTGTTAAAAATGTTGGGCCCACAGGAGTTATCTTTTCTCCAGTATCAGTTCTTTGTTGAATATCTGCAGGCTTCAGTTCAATATCTTTGAAATATCATTCAAACTCATTTTGTGGAATGATTGAAATGGCTGAGCCACTGTCTAATTCTATTTTAATTAATTTGCCATTCACTTCTGCTGCAAGTCATATTGGCTCTCTTTTGTTAATTTTCATATTGTAAGTTGCAAGGCTACCCAATGCTGCATCAATCTCATCATTGTCAGATTTTTCATCAACAGCATGTAAATTAATGCCCCTCTTTAAACTGTAACTTAACATTACATTCTTTTCTCTTCTCTGTCCAATCCATTTTCTTTTGTCTGCCTGATATGCTATATGTAAGTGTCCTACTTTGTTGCATTACCTGTAAGTTTCGTCTTTAAGGCCTGCATTAGCCTGGTGTGTGTGAGCCCCTGCCACAATGGTAACACAATTTGTACAGCCAAGCTGGGTTCTGTTTAGATATTGCAATCTTGTTCAGGCCTACTTAATTGCTTCTCTGTCTGCTGTTTCCATTGATACAGAGATCTCAACTGCTCTTTTAAATGTAAGCTGTGCTTCAGTTAGGAGCTGTTTTTGAATTCTTTTTTGTAAGATTCCAAAAGCTACCAATCTCTCAGTGAATCATTAAGCATATTATTGGACAGACAATGATCAGACAACCTCTTCAATTCTAAATGTTCCTGCATTTGTTCTAAATGTTCTTGCATTACTTTCACAATATCAGCAAAGTTCATCTTGGCTGATTTGTTTGGAGCAGTTAAACTTGTAAGCAAACTGTATGCATTTAAGGTGCCACACATGATGTTGCTTAACAAGTTAAGAGCCCATGGTATTACAGGAAAGATTACAGCATAGAGAAAACAGTGGCTGATTGGCAGGAGACAAAGAGTGGGAATAAAGGTAGCCTTTTCTGGTCGGCTGCCAGTGACTAGTGGAGTTCCACAAGGGTTTGTGTTGGGACTGCTTCTTTCTACATTACATGTCAATGATTTGGATGGCAGAATTGATGGCTTTCTGGACAAGTTTGTGGATGATACGAAGACAGGTGGAAGGGAAGATAGTTTTGAGGAAGCAGAGAGGCTACAGAAGGACTTTGACAGAACAGGAGAATAGGCAAAGAAGTGGCAGATGGAATACAGAGTCCGGAAGTGTGTGGTCATGCACTTTGGTAGAAGAAATGAAAGCGTAAATATTTTCTAAATGGAAGAGAAAATTTAAAAATCTGAGGTGCAAAAGACCTTGGGAGACCTCATGCAATATTCCCAAAAGGTTAACTTGCAGGTTGAGTCAATGGTGAGGAGGGCAAATGCAATGTTAGTATTCATTTTGAGAGGACTAGAATATAAATGCAAGGATGAAATGTTGAGGCTTTATTAGGCACTGGTGAGGCTTCACAGAGAATTGTGAGCAGTTTTTAGCCCTTTATCTGAAAAAGGTTGTGCTGACATTAAAGAGGGTTCAAAGGAGATTCATGAAAATGATTCTGGGATGGAAAGGCTTATCATATGAGAAGCATTTGATGGCTCTGGGCCTGGACTCACTGGAATTCAGATGAATAAAGGGTAACCTATTAAAACTGATCAAATGTTGAAGGGCCTCGATCGAGTGGATGTGGGGAGTATGTTTCCTAAGGTGGTTGTGTCTATGACGAGAGGACAAAGCCTCAGAATGGAGGGATGTCCATTTAGAACAGAGATGAGGTGGAATTTCTTTATCCAGAGAGTGGCAGATATGTGGAATTCGTTGCCACAGGTGGCTGTGGAGGCCAAGTCACTGGGTATATTTAAGGCAGAGGTTGATAGATCCTTGATTATTCAGGGCATGAAGGGATATGAAGAGAAGCCAGGAGACTGGGGCTGAGAGGAAAATGGACTAGCCATGATAAAATGGCGGAGCAGACATGATGGGCTAAATGGCCTAATTCTGCTCCTTTATCTTATAGTCTTATGATCTTTAAGTCTAATGTACTCAGTAAAACTGGCACTTGCTTCTCAGTGGTGATTTCATTTGCCTCAAAATACACCTCAATTCATTCAGTATACATATTCCAGTTATCTTTAGTGCAATTGAATGCATTTATCTTTCCAATGTAGCCAGCCATTTCTGCTTTGTTTTTATGATGATTATCACCCTGTTCTCACTGTTTATAAACCCATGAATTTGTCCGTTTTCTGTCTTCTTTTTTATCTCAACCATCTTCTCCTCCTGCAAAGAAAATGTACTGCTTCAAAGAAAAACATGCGCTGTGCTTTTTTTAAAAACTTGAACATCTTGCTGCACTTCAACAGGTAGCTAGCTGTCTCAAGTTCATTTTAAAAATACCTCGTCACTGGTGTTATGTTTTGTAACTCCAAAACATAAAATTAATTGCAAGCACGAAGACAGGAAAACAGGAGAACATGTCTTAGTTTAATTTTTACTTTAGTGTGGTGTATGGATGGCATGATGGCATTTCCATGCATGTTCTTTTACATATAACCTGTAATTAAATATTTACCAACAAAGAATCCTTAATCTAACAACGTATTTTCAATATTACTCAAATATTACCGATATATTAAATACACAAAGCTGCCCATCCCACACATTTTCTTTTTTTCCCTCTCCCCTCAGACAGAAAATACAAAAACTTGACAGCATGTACCACTAGTCTCAAGGACAGCTTCTATCCTACTGTTACCAGACCTTTGAAAGAATCTCTTGATAAGATAGACTCTTGCCCTGACGATCTACCTTATTCCAATACTATAAATTCTGTCCTTGTCAGCAATACTATGAGCAATAAATAAGTTTAAAAAAGGGCCTTTGGAGACATTATTCACATTTAACGTAATTGGAAAGACCAAGATCATACGTTTCATCTACATTAGAACAGTCATAGATGGGATAGCAGGCAGCTATCCTTATCCTGATCTTGGGTTTTAAGAATATATTACCAACCATTCTGCCATCTGTTGATTCTCTGATTGTGTTCATTACACATCTCAGCAGATTCCTGAATGAGGCAGAAATTGTGTCATATAGAAGGTAACGACAGAGGCAGGAAAAGGGAAGAGGTCCTGGAAGCAGACTACAGGGAGTTGGGAAGGAAGTTGAGAAGCAGGACCACAAAGGTAGTAATCTCGGGATTACTGCCTGTGTCATGTGACAGTGAGTATAGGATTAGAATGAGATGGAGGATAAATGTGTGGCTGAGGGATTGGAGCAGAGGGCAGGGATTCAGCTTTCTGGATCATTGGGACCTCTTTTGGGGCAAGTGTGACCTGTACAAAAAGAACGGGTTGCACTTGAATCCCAGGGGGACCAATATCCTGGCAGGGAGGTTTGCTGAGGCAACTGGGGAGAGTTTAAACTAGGATTCCCTGGGGGGTGGAAACCAAACTGAAGAGACTGGGGAAGAGGCGGTTGGCTCACAAATAGAGAAAGCTTGGAGACAGTGTGTGAGGGAGGATAGGCAAGTGATCAAGAAAGGACATGCTCAGACTGGTGGTTTGAGATGTGTCTATTTTCTTGCAAGGAGTATTATGAACAAAGTGGATGAGCTTAGAGCATGGATCAGTACTTGGAGTGATGCTGTTGTGGTCATTACAGAGACTTCGATGGCTCAGGGGCAGGAATGCTTTCTTTGAATGCAGGCTTTAGATGTTTCAGAAAGGACAGGGAGGGAGGCGAAAGAGGAGGGGGCGTGGCACTGTTGATCAGAGAGAGAGACACGGCTGCAGAAAAAGAGGGCGTCATGGAGGGATTGTCTATGGAGTCTCTGTGGGTGGAAGTTAGGAACAGCAAGGAGTCAATAACTCTACTGGGTGTTTTTTATAAACCACCAAATAGTAACAGGAGTATCGAGGAGCAGATAGGGAGCATCTTGAAAGGTGTTAATAATAACAGGGTTGCCGTGGTGGGAGATTGTAATTTCCTAAAAATTGATTGGCATGTCCCTAGGGAGAGGGGTTTAGATGGGGTGGAGTTCATTAGGTGTGTTCAAAAAGGCTTCTTGACACAATACGTAGAAAAGCCTACAAGAGAAGAGGCTGTACTTGATCTGGTATTGGGATATGAACCTGGTCAGGTGTCAGATCTCTCAGTGGGAGAGCATATTGGAGATAGTGACCACAACTCTATCTCCTTCACCATAGCATTTGAGATGGATAGGAACAGACAAGTTAGGGAAGTGTTTAATTGGAGTAAGGGGAGATATGAAACTATCAGGCAGGAACTTGGAAGCATAATTTGGGAACAGATGTTCTCAGGGAAATGTACGGCAGAAGTGTGGCAAATGTTCAGGGGATATTTGCGTGGAGTTCTGCATAGGTATGTTCCAATGAGACAGGGAAAGGATAGTAGGGTACAGGAACCGTGGTATACAAAGGCTTTTGTAAATCTAGTTAAGAGCTTATGAAAGTTTCAAAAAGCTTGTTAGTGACAGAGTGCTAGAAGATTATAAGGCTAGCAGGAAGGAGCTCAAGAAAGAAATTAAATAGATAGATAGATAGATATACTTTATTGATCCCGAGGGAAATTGGGTTTCGTTACAGCCGCACCAACCAAGAATAGAGCATAAATATAGCAATACAAAAACCACAAACAATCAAACAACAAAATGCAAACTATGCCAGATGGAAAATAAGTCCAGGACCAGTCTATTGGCTCAGGGTGTCTGACCCTCCACGGGAGGAGCTGCAAGTTCGATGGCCACAGGCAGGAACAACCTCCCGTGCCGTCCAATATTGTATCTCGAAGTCCAACAGTAAAAAGTTCAATATCCGGTCTACGAACATGTTCCTCGATCGTAATATGACCCGGATTGCACCATCTGTTGTTAACCAGAACAGTAATTACCCAACTCCTTTATGCTTATCGCTCTCAGTACACTTTTGGTCAGCCCGAACGGTCTGGAAGCCGTCCATGGAAAAGTTTTGACTGGGTATGTCCTCGTGCAGCCCCATTCCAGTGAAACACATAACGTTGCACTCCCAAAATGTTCTCTGGCGCCTGGCTAGCGCCGTGAACTCGTCCATTTTATTACCCACCGAACTCCTCTACTCCATAAGTCTCTGTTGTCTCGACCCGGTTCTCTTTCCTCGACTTTGTGATCCCCCTCTGCATCCTCTGTGTGTTTTCCTCCAGATTTCAGCAGGGGTGTTCGCCGCTCTGCTCACTAAACCGGCCGGCATAAGTGCAAGCAGCTGGTCCCTAGAATAAACAATGCAACCATGCTTCTGTCCCGCTAATGAGACGTGTCAGAATGTAGCTATTTGCAGCGCAAAAAACTCAAATAAAACTCTCTCTACCAGCATGTTAGAGAGGGTGCAGCTTCGACGTGTTACCATGAAAAAAAAATACAAAAAATAAGGAGAGCCAAAAGGGGACATGAGAAGGCCTTGGTGGACAGGACTAAGGAAAACCCCAAGGCATTCTACAAGTATATTAAGAGCAAGAGGATAAGATGTATGAGACAATCAAGTGTGACAGTGGAAAAGTGTGTATGGAACTGGAGGAGCTAGCAGAGGTACTTAATGAGTATTTTGCTTCAATATTCACTACGGAAAAGTATCTTGGCGATTGTAGGGATGACTTACAGTGGATTGAAAAGCTTGAGCACGTAGATATTAAGAAAGAGGATGTGCAAGAGGTTTTGTAAAGCATCAAGTTGGATAAGTCACCGGGACCGGAGGAGATGTACCCCAGGCTACTGTAGGAGGCGAGGGAGGAGATTGCCGGGCCCCTGGCGATGATCTTTGCATCATCAATGGGGAAGGGACAGGTTCCGGAGGATTGGAGGTTTGCGGATGTTGTTCTATTATTCAAGAAAGGGAGTAGAGATAGCCCAGGAAATTATAGGCCAACGAGTCTTACTTCAATGGTTGGTAAGTTGATGGAGAAGATCCTGAGAAGCAGGATTTATGAACATTTGGAGAGGCATAATATGATTAGGAATAGTCAGCATGGCTTTGTGGAAGGCACATTGTGCCTTACGAGGCTGACTGAATTTTTTGAGCATGTGACTAAACAGATTGATAAAGATTGAGCAGTAGATGTAGTGTATATGGATTTCAACAAGGCATTTGACAAGGTACCCCATGCAAGGCTTATTGAGAAAGTAAGGAGGCATGGGATCCAAGGGGACATTGCTTTGCAGATCCAGAACTGGCTTGCCCACAGAAGGCAAAGAGTGGTTGTAGACGGGTCATTTTCTGCATGGAGGTCGGTGACCAGTGGTGTGCCTCAGGGATCTTTTCTGGGACCCCTACTCTTTGTGATTTTTATAAATGACCTGGATGAAGAAGTGGAAGGATGGGTTAGTAAATATGCTGATGAAACAAAGGTTGGAGGTGTTGTGGATAGTGTGGAGGGCTGTCAGAGGTTACAGCGGGACATTGATAGGATGCAAAGCTGGGCTGAGAAGTGGCAGATGGAGTTCAATCCAGATAAGTGTGAGGTAGTTCATTTTGGTAGGTCAAATATGATGACAGAATATAGTATTAATGGTAAGACTCTTGGCAGTGTGGAGGATCGGAAGGATCTTGGGGTCTGAGTCCATAGGACACTGAAGACTCTGCGCAGCTTGATTCTGTGGTTAAGAAAGCATACGGTGCATTGACCTTCATCAATGGTGGGATTGAGTTTTGGAGCTGAGAAGTAATGTTGCAGCTATATAGGACCCTGGTCAGACCCCACTTGGAGTATTGTGCTCAGTTTTGGCCGCCTCACTACAGGAAGGATGTGAAAACCATAGAAAGGTTGCAGAGCAGATTTACAAGGACGTTACCTGGATTGGGAGCACGCCTTATGAGAATAGGTTGAGTGAACTCGGCCTTTTTTCCTTGGAGCGATGGAGGATGAGAAGTGACCTGATAGAGGTGTATAAGATGATGAGAGGCATTGATCGTGTGGATAGTCAGAGGCTTTTTCCCAGGGCTGAAATGGTTGCCACAAGAGGATCCAGGTTTAAGGTGCTTGGAAGTAGGTACAGAGGAGATGTCAGGGGTAAGTTTTTTATGCAGAGAGTGGTGAGTGTGTGGAATGGGCTGCCAGCGATGGTGGTGGAGATGGATATGATAGGATCTTTTAAGAGACTCCTGGACCAGTACACGGAGTTAGAAAAATAGAGGACTATGGGTAACCCTAGGTAATTTCTAAGGTAAGGAGATGTTCAGAACAGCTTTGTGGGCCAAAGGGCCTGTATTGTGCTGTAGGTTTTCAATGTTTTCTATGTAAGGTATTTGTATGTAACTCTTGGTCCACAATATCTTCTGGACAGCACTTTGATTACCTGGATAGCAATTTTCCACTGGATGGAGTTGCAGTGGGACTGAGGGTGATTAGAATTGGTGGACCTGGAAGGACTGATTCTCTGCATTGAACTGATGTTATTAGGGCAGGCTTGATGAATCAGCTGGTCAATTTCTTCCCATTGGTTTTGTACGTTTGTAAAGACTGATTGGCACTCAAATCTTTAGCTCACAGTGAACGATAGTAATTGTGCTGTGAGTGAAGATATATGATAGAATTTTATCGAGAACAATAGATTTAGATGACATAGAGAAGACTTTATACTTCTTACGTGCTGTGCACACATACCAGAGGGATGGGGGTTGGGGGAATCAATATTTAATTATCTCCCTGTGAAGAAAAATAAGACAAACTTTACAGTGCCAGTCTAAGCTTCCATCAATTATCTAGGGAACAAACTGCTTTTATTTCGAGCTTGACAGACTGAAAATTAAAGCCCAAAGTTTGATAGATGAATACCAGATCTGATGGGTTTATGGATTTCAGTCTTTACTGAGGTTTCTTGGTCACAAGGATCGACCAGATTAAGGGAGGTCATATAGTCATAGAGCATAAACAGCCTAGTAAGCCAATCATGGCTATGCTAATCATCAAGTATCCATCTGTACAAATTCCATTTAACAGCACTTGGTCTGTAACCTCAATGCCTTGGCCATTCTGGTTCTCATCTGGATATTTGTAAACTGTGAGTGCCTCTGCTTCCAAACCCAGCCCCTGCAGATTTCAATGAACTACTAGAACAGGGGTTCCCGACCTTTTTTGATGCCATGGACTCCTGCCATTAACCGAGAGGTCCATGGACCCCAGGTTGGGAAACCCTGTATTAGAGGAAAAACATGCTCCTCAGACCTCTTCTAAACCTTCCACCTCTTTCCTTAAACTAGGTCCTCTGATTTTTGATACCTCTGATATGGGGCAACTTTTCTCATAATCAGTACTATCTATGCTCCTCATAGTCTTATGCCCATCAACCAAGAGCACACCAGCCTCTTTCCTAACTAGAAAAACACTTCAATGAACAAATTCAAATGATCAGACTAAGAGTTTTGTTGACACGTAAATGATCATTCTCAGAATAATATACCATCATGTAAAGCTGTGATTCTCTTTGAAAGTAAATGCAGTCCTTGTAAAATGTCACTGAAATTTGTGAGATGTCTCTTGGAAATGTCAAAGTCAACAGCGTTTTAAACATCAAGATTAAAAAGGTCCTATGCAATATATCTATATAACGAATTACTGCATTCCAACTTAAGTTTATTTGCCAAGAAATAACAACTGATTTCAGCAAATAAAGTACCAATATGTTACTTCTAATTTGCTAAAGATTTAAAAATAGATGCCTATCAGACAACAGAAAATAAATTCATGCATATTCATTGGCAACTTTGAGAGAAATTTCAAATAGTATCCCCAAAAACTCAGACAGTTGGGATTAGATATGGGGTTCATCAGCAAGCTGAGCTCCAGATCTTGAGGTTGAAGAAACGGTTGTGTGAACTGAATCCTAGCAGCCAAGTTCTGGACGTTAATGCCCTCTCTCATAAGGACACCATATCCCTTCCTACCATGACTTCCTAAGGGTTGCCTTTCCAGACTATTTCAATCAGATGCAGCAAGAACTGTGCAGGTTCTAATTAATGGGGAATAGCTTTCCAACATCCAGATTGTGGTCACTTTGTGGAAGTAGATACAATAGTTGCAAAATAAAATGTCCTTATAAGGCTGTGAAATGGGAAAAGCACTAAAGCAGTAATTCCTTACAGAGGCAATTACCTGACCTAAGGGGGCATTAGGGGAAATAGAAGTTGCCGGGGACATACAAGATTCTTGGGGGGCTGATAAGTGGCACTCTAACTTGAGGCATGAAACCTGACTAACCATTAGTGGAGCAGACACTTCCAAAAAAAAAGGATGTGGTACTGAAACACAGGAAGAATCATAGCTCTGCAGGCAGTGAGCACTTATCGTCACAATGCGTCCGAAACTCAGCAATCTCATCCGACCTTATCAACCAAGCAGACATTATTGGGGATGCTTAAATTAGCAATCAGGGTGCCCAACAGCTCCTCTTGACTTGCAGCACAGAACCAGTTCATGCAATTTAATAGTCGGAAAGTCAAGTACACCCTCTCAACTTTCTCTGCAGGTTTATAGAAAACATGTTGTACAATGATAAAGCGCTGGCTGGAACCAAGCAATGAAATAGAGCCAATCTGTGAACCTGCCAACCTTGAGGATTCCTCATGAGGTTTTCAAAGAGATTCTGTTCTTTAAAAAGTTAAAAACAAATACCAATGGAGAATCAACCTATGATGAGCTCAAAATGTATATTGAGGATAAAAGTATTCCAATTAGGAACATGATTTCTTGCGCAAC